>NC_088954.1:0-333950 GCF_010111755.1 Nakaseomyces glabratus
GACCCACAGCACCCAGACCCCACAGCACCCAGACCCCACAGCACCCAGACCCCACAGCACCCAGACCCCACAGCACCCAGACCCACAGCACCCAGACCCACAGCACCCAGACCCACAGCACCCAGACCCCACAGCACCCAGACCCCACAGCACCCAGACCCACAGCACCCAGACCCCACAGCACCCAGACCCCACAGCACCCAGACCCCACAGCACCCAGACCCCACAGCACCCAGACCCCACAGCACCCAGACCCCACAGCACCCAGACCCCACAGCACCCAGACCCCACAGCACCCAGACCCCACAGCACCCAGACCCACAGCACCCAGACCCCACAGCACCCAGACCCACAGCACCCAGACCCCACAGCACCCAGACCCACAGCACCCAGACCCACAGCACCCAGACCCCACAGCACCCAGACCCACAGCACCCAGACCCCACAGCACCCAGACCCCACAGCA
The DNA here is from genome assembly GCF_010111755.1 of Nakaseomyces glabratus. Lineage (NCBI taxonomy): Eukaryota > Fungi > Ascomycota > Saccharomycetes > Saccharomycetales > Saccharomycetaceae > Nakaseomyces > Nakaseomyces glabratus. The sequence continues at coordinate 467 of NC_088954.1, forward strand.
CCCAGACCCCACAGCACCCAGACCCCACAGCACCCAGACCCCACAGCACCCAGACCCCACAGCACCCAGACCCCACAGCACCCAGACCCCACAGCACCCAGACCCCACAGCACCCAGACCCCACAGCACCCAGACCCACAGCACCCAGACCCCACAGCACCCAGACCCCACAGCACCCAGACCCCACAGCACCCAGACCCACAGCACCCAGACCCCACAGCACCCAGACCCACAGCACCCAGACCCCACAGCACCCAGACCCCACAGCACCCAGACCCCACAGCACCCAGACCCCACAGCACCCAGACCCCACAGCACCCAGACCCCACAGCACCCAGACCCCACAGCACCCAGACCACACTCCACCCAGACCACACTCCACCCAAGACCACACTCCACCCAGACTACACTCCACCCACACCACACTCCACCCACACCACACTCCACCCAGACTACACTCCACCCACACCACACTCCACCCACACCACACTCCACCCACAACGTACTACATAGCAACAGATTTATCATTTCATTACCCCTATAATGTTTTGTATTTATCATCCTAAAATTAAGTTCTTAACAATTACTTGATCATATGACAGTTATTTCACACAAATATCAGGTATCCCAAAGATGTAATGTTATACATCCATGACCTGCTAGACTATAAACATTACACATTCATTAAATTATATTTTGTAGTTGTAAATTATCATTCATCATGTAAGTGTCATTTGCTCTTGTATGGCATTCATTTTATTATTATATGTTATGAATTGATATTAAACAGATTAATGTCATCATTGGGGGTATTTCTGTGTATTACATTTGTTTTATATTCTCTAAATACATGTGATCATTTTATCAAAGTACATACTGCTATTTAACTATAGCTCTTGTTCATTTTCATTTGTCATTAGGATTTAGTTTTATCTAGTACTTTGAATCCCATAGTGGAGCCTTAGATATATATGGACATATCATCTACTCTACAAATGTCTTTTCATGAATGTAGATATGCGGCCAGAAATATGTACAGTGAACTTTTTAATCTATCTGCATAATATTCAGAACACCTTGTGGTGCATGTTATCGTATTTCTGATAGCTCACTTTAAACTTACCACCAGAAATCCTCTCCTCATTACCAAAATATATATTATTGGAACCCTACACAGCCCTAACTAACCCTAACTGTAATAACTTAAACCCTACTTACCCACACAAATGAATGAAACACGAACCCTAATGCAGCACTAAGAATTTTACCATGCCCTATGTAACCCTAAAAAAATGAAAATCTGTTCTTGAAAGATGTTTTATGTCGAACAAAAATGCTCTTCACAGAAACGCAACAGTCTGGTAAAAGTACTGGACAGATATCGTCGTATTCATAAGCATTTATAAATCACACATGATATTGCATTGATATGTGTTGTGTTGTGGAGGAATTCATTGTTTCAGGAATACATATGGGAATCCTACAAAGTCATAATAACTACATCATAATAACAACGGCATCTCATGATCATTGTAAAGTAAATATTGATAAAGTAAATATTGGTGACAAGTGATCAAGGCATATATGGGAAAGATAAGAAAACTTCATAAAATAGACTGGATTGTTCATTTCCTCCTCCTGCTTAGTATTCAGCCAATGATTTATTACAGTAAAAGAGGTCTTGAGTATTTAAATGTTTCCACTCTTACAAGATTACAGTAATTCAGTTGTATCCTATTACTTACATAGTCTTATCCCATCTTACAATGTAAACCATGCATTTCTAACTCCCACCATCAATCCCATCAATGAATCTTTGTCAGAGTTCAGATTCAATCAGATGAACTGCAACATTTCAGAAATAGCAGTTGTTCTAGAGAAGAGTGGATTCTTGTACTTCAACAACGCATCGTTGAACACAACATCTCGCGTTTTTCGCAACTCTCAGCCAGGCTGGGTAAATCAAATTCCTTCTTCGACTGTCTCGTAGAACGCAAGGTCTCGCGTTTTTCGCAACTTGATATCTGGACTTGCAGGACTGAGCTTGGTCCCCTGTCAAAACAATAGCATTTCAGAACAGAAACATGCTACTGTGATTCCACCCTCTCAGAAAAGGCTTTTTTTGTAGGAGAAAAGATAAATAAAAGAATAGCTGCATGTATGAGGCACTTATTAGATACATATTTGATTATGTTGCTTGTGAATAAAAATAAACAACCCTTGTTGTTCATTTATTGTAGATAGTGTACATTTCTGTGTTCATGTGTAAATTTCGTCAATTAAGTAACGTAATCTTGAAATGTCCAACACTATACTCTCTCAAGTATTTATAACAATATCTTAAATCATTTCAGTTTAGTTTACGCCACTGCTTCAAATACGGATTCACAGTACAAGCTATTGTGTAAATAAGAAGCAATATCATCAGTAAAACCTCACCAATAAGTTTTGACTGGTAAAACCATGTACTGTAACTAATATTTACTATTTATATGCCGGCACTGATATATGTTTAAACAATTGAAGAATCACAAAATTTGAAATTCATGTTTGGGTGCTGAAGTGCGCACTCTAAGAAAACTCTTCCACCACCGTGCATTATCACATCTCGCGTTTTTCGCAGCATTTGAATTCAATCTTAAACCCACAGGCTCGAATCCATGGTTGACCAAGATTTTATAAGAAACAGCGACAACAGTAAGACCCACACAATACAATAACAAAGAAATAAAATAACATAAAACTTTTAGAAGAGAAAAGTGCTTAAATTGTAACTGATAAATAATATATACAAAAACTCTTGAGAATAATACTGCTCACATTATTAATATGAGATATAGAAAACAGTACGTGAAACAAAAATAATAGCCCCAAATTACGAACAATAAATATAAACGGGGAGCTTCAGTTTTTTTTTACTTTAGTGTTTTTTCAGTTTTTTTTTGTTTTGTTGGACTAGAATCAATCCATTTTATCAATATTCATATTTGAAAGTAACAGCCTATCTAAAATCATGGCTGGACGAACGTTTGTAATGTTGTACATGTTGGGCATTCACAGAACCAGTACACTTTAGATCATATCGACAACTATTACTGCAATAATGGAGAATACAATACTGGAAGAAGCAACTCTAATCGAAGCACCCTTACCCTGTAGGACAGATGCTGTTTGCGTGCTGCTGAATCCACTGCCGATGTTGTTAACAGAGGAACCAGAAGGTGATAGAACAGTCGTGGCAGACTGTTGACGTGATGATGGTGCTTGTCCTTGTCCTTGTTGTTGGGCTTGGGAAGGTACAGAGTGTGGTGTTTGGCTACTATGAATACCACTGACTGGAGACACAGTACCCTTTGCACTCTGAACAGATGGGGATCCAGATGGTACATTACTGCCTGCCGATTGGTGAACTGACCCAGAGCCAGAGCCAGAGCCAGAGCCAGAGCCACTACCACCGGCTGTGCCGAGGCTTGTGTTGGCTTTTCGTTGCCAGACCCTTGGTCAGCCACATTTTGTGACTGAGGTTTCTGAGAGTTGACAATACCACCTACACCTGCTGCTCCAGATGCATTAGATCCTGCACCGGATACTGTTGAGACTGGTACTGTACTTGAGACAGTGTTTCCATGACTCTGTACACCTAGAGTTTCTGTTACTGTAGAAACAATTGTGTGGCCATGCTCATCAGTACCTGTACTATGGGATACAATCTCGGTGAGCGTGTGACCGTCCGAAACCACAGTGGTGGTGTAATCAGACCCCACATTTGCTTTAGAATTCGAAGCTGATTGTGCATTGGTGATTGTGGTGGTTATTGTTGTAGGATTACCATTGGAGTCGGTAGTGGTGATATGCGAAATGACATCAGTTTCGATACTGCCATTGCCCCTGTCGACTGATGTAGTGTAGCCAGTTTCACCTCCAACAGAAACAGTGGAGAGAGTAGTTGTGCCTGTCCTGGTGACTCCATCGACGCCAATAGATGGGAAGTGCGAAATTACTACAGTGGCAGTAGCAGTGTCTGCACTGACAGTTGTCGTAGTGACTGGAGCCTGAGAGTAACCGGGAGCAGAAGTGTATACACCATCACCCACTTGATCATATGACATAACGGTCACAGTATTGGTGACCGTCTGACCGATATCATTGGACGTTGTAACATTGAGATACAACAGCTGTGATCGTGTGACCATCAGAAACAAACACAGATGTGTAATCTGGTTCTTCTGTTAAGGTCACAATTGTTATGATGGTGGTATGGTTGCCGTTGGAGTCCTTGGTAGTGATCTGGGAGACGAGGTCATCTCAAAGTCACCCCTGCCCCTGTCAATTATTATCTGTATCAAGTTAGTATTCAGAAGAATATAAAACTGTAATTATATACTAAATTTTAAAGAGAAAAGTAATTAATTGATATATACATAAAAACTCTTTAAAAATGTATTTACAACTCTTTCGTTTATCACAAAACTGAAGCAGCACGTAATGTTCTTGTTTTTTGCACAACCGAACTCCATCATCAATGAGAATTGATCAGTACGTCTGAGATTCTCTAAAAGCTATTTCTCTCAATAAGTTCCTTCTGAAGTTGCTATATCGGTTAAGCAAGGAGAAAATAAAAATAATAAGTGTATCATGTTCATTAATTAACCTGATAAGGTACGCCTGCAATATCTTACATTCATGAACATTAGTTTGTATATCTATAACCTATGCTACACCAAATAGGATTAATATTGTTAAGGCTGTAGAAAGCAGAATGCTATCAATTTTGACGACGAATGTAGAACCTGAACCGCGGAAAACGGATGCCGTTTCAGTCTGAGAAAATTTGTTGCCACTATCAACAACAGAAGCATCAGTAGGAGCAAACAAATTTAGCGAAATACTTTGGCTCGATGTCTGACCTGAATTTGATAAAATTGGTTGACTTCCCACACCTTGACCTGCAGTCTTTGGGATAGCCTTGCTGTTGCTATTGACAGTAGTAATAGCGACCTGTGAGCCAACAAGTGTGGTGATACTACCGCTATTTACCACACCACTTGAACCTCTTACAACAGAGCCAGGAGCTGGGTTTGGAACAGTGGTGACAATGGTGGTAGGCTTACCGTTGGAGTCTGTGGTGGTGATATGGGAAACAACTTCTGTCTCAACACTGCCGTTAGACTTGGTAACTACAGTGGTGTGGTCTGCGTTGTTTGAGCATTCGGTGCATGGAACAGTGGTGACAATAGTTGTAGGCTTACCGTTGGAGTCTGTGGTGGTGATGTGGGAAACAACTTCTGTCTCAACACTGCCGTTAGACTTGGTAACTACAGTGGTGTGGTCTGCGTTGCCACTGACTTCGGAACATGGAACAGTGGTGACAATAGTTGTAGGCTTACCGTTGGAGTCTGTGGTGGTGATGTGGGAAACAACTTCTGTCTCAACACTGCCGTTAGACTTGGTAACTACAGTGGTGTGGTCTGCGTTGTTTGAGCATTCGGTGCATGGAACAGTGGTGACAATAGTTGTAGGCTTACCGTTGGAGTCTGTGGTGGTGATGTGGGAAACAACTTCTGTCTCAACACTGCCGTTAGACTTGGTAACTACAGTGGTGTGGTCTGCGTTGCCACTGACTTCGGAACATGGAACAGTGGTGACAATAGTTGTAGGCTTACCGTTGGAGTCTGTGGTGGTGATGTGGGAAACAACTTCTGTCTCAACACTGCCGTTAGACTTGGTAACTACAGTGGTGTGGTCTGCGTTGTTTGAGCATTCGGTGCATGGAACAGTGGTGACAACAGTTGTAGGCTTACCGTTGGAGTCTGTGGTGGTGATGTGGGAAACAACTTCTGTCTCAACACTGCCGTTAGACTTGGTAACTACAGTGGTGTGGTCTGCGTTGCCACTGACTTCGGAACATGGAACAGTGGTGACAATAGTTGTAGGCTTACCGTTGGAGTCTGTGGTGGTGATGTGGGAAACAACTTCTGTCTCAACACTGCCGTTAGACTTGGTAACTACAGTGGTGTGGTCAATATCAAAGGAACCAGTTAGAGTAGAGAATATAGAACTACCTGTCCTTGTTATTCCATCTTCACCTACTGATGGGAAATATGAAACTACAAAAGTCTCAGTTGTTGATGGATTTGTAACAACCTCAGTAGCAATTGAAGGTTGAGAATATTGGTCTGGTGATGTAAAAGCTCCCGCACCAACTTCATTATAAGTCAAAATAGTTATTTCACTAACTACCGTTCTTCCTAAAGAATCAGTAGTGGTGATATGGGATAAAATCTTTGTTATGGTATGACCATTTGAAACAAAAGCTGTGGTAACATCGGAAATAAGAGGTGATGGGTAGGTGGTTGCAATCGTGGTTGGGTTACCGCTGGCATCAGTGGTGGTGATGTGGGAGACAATGTCGGTCTGGACACTGCCGTCAGACTTGGTCACCACAGTGGTGTCAACAGAGCCAGGAGCTGGGCTTGGAACAGTGGTGACAATGGTGGTAGGCTTGCCGTTCGAGTCGGTGGTGGTGATGTGGGAGACAATGTCGGTCTGGACACTGCCGTCAGCGTTCGTGACCACAGTGGTTCTGTCCTTACCGTCGTCGGCTGGAGATGGGTAGGTGGTTGCAATCGTGGTTGGGTTACCGCTGGCATCAGTGGTGGTGATGTGGGAGACAATGTCGGTCTGGACACTGCCGTCAGACTTGGTCACCACAGTGGTGTCAACAGAGCCAGGAGCTGGGCTTGGAACAGTGGTGACAATGGTGGTAGGCTTGCCGTTCGAGTCGGTGGTGGTGATGTGGGAGACAATGTCGGTCTGGACACTGCCGTCAGCGTTCGTGACCACAGTGGTTCTGTCCTTACCGTCGTCGGCTGGAGATGGGTAGGTGGTTGCAATCGTGGTTGGGTTACCGCTGGCATCAGTGGTGGTGATGTGGGAGACAATGTCGGTCTGGACACTGCCGTCAGACTTGGTCACCACAGTGGTGTCAACAGAGCCAGGAGCTGGGCTTGGAACAGTGGTGACAATGGTGGTAGGCTTGCCGTTCGAGTCGGTGGTGGTGATGTGGGAGACAATGTCGGTCTGGACACTGCCGTCAGCGTTCGTGACCACAGTGGTTCTGTCCTTACCGTCGTCGGCTGGAGATGGGTAGGTGGTTGCAATCGTGGTTGGGTTACCGCTGGCATCAGTGGTGGTGATGTGGGAGACAATGTCGGTCTGGACACTGCCGTCAGACTTGGTCACCACAGTGGTGTCAACAGAGCCAGGAGCTGGGCTTGGAACAGTGGTGACAATGGTGGTAGGCTTGCCGTTCGAGTCGGTGGTGGTGATGTGGGAGACAATGTCGGTCTGGACACTGCCGTCAGCGTTCGTGACCACAGTGGTTCTGTCCTTACCGTCGTCGGCTGGAGATGGGTAGGTGGTTGCAATCGTGGTTGGGTTACCGCTGGCATCAGTGGTGGTGATGTGGGAGACAATGTCGGTCTGGACACTGCCGTCAGACTTGGTCACCACAGTGGTGTCAACAGAGCCAGGAGCTGGGCTTGGAACAGTGGTGACAATGGTGGTAGGCTTGCCGTTCGAGTCGGTGGTGGTGATGTGGGAGACAATGTCGGTCTGGACACTGCCGTCAGCGTTCGTGACCACAGTGGTTCTGTCCTTACCGTCGTCGGCTGGAGATGGGTAGGTGGTTGCAATCGTGGTTGGGTTACCGCTGGCATCAGTGGTGGTGATGTGGGAGACAATGTCGGTCTGGACACTGCCGTCAGACTTGGTCACCACAGTGGTGTCAACAGAGCCAGGAGCTGGGCTTGGAACAGTGGTGACAATGGTGGTAGGCTTGCCGTTCGAGTCGGTGGTGGTGATGTGGGAGACAATGTCGGTCTGGACACTGCCGTCAGCGTTCGTGACCACAGTGGTTCTGTCCTTACCGTCGTCGGCTGGAGATGGGTAGGTGGTTGCAATCGTGGTTGGGTTACCGCTGGCATCAGTGGTGGTGATGTGGGAGACAATGTCGGTCTGGACACTGCCGTCAGACTTGGTCACCACAGTGGTGTCAACAGAGCCAGGAGCTGGGCTTGGAACAGTGGTGACAATGGTGGTAGGCTTGCCGTTCGAGTCGGTGGTGGTGATGTGGGAGACAATGTCGGTCTGGACACTGCCGTCAGCGTTCGTGACCACAGTGGTTCTGTCCTTACCGTCGTCGGCTGGAGATGGGTAGGTGGTTGCAATCGTGGTTGGGTTACCGCTGGCATCAGTGGTGGTGATGTGGGAGACAATGTCGGTCTGGACACTGCCGTCAGACTTGGTCACCACAGTGGTGTCAACAGAGCCAGGAGCTGGGCTTGGAACAGTGGTGACAATGGTGGTAGGCTTGCCGTTCGAGTCGGTGGTGGTGATGTGGGAGACAATGTCGGTCTGGACACTGCCGTCAGCGTTCGTGACCACAGTGGTTCTGTCCTTACCGTCGTCGGCTGGAGATGGGTAGGTGGTTGCAATCGTGGTTGGGTTACCGCTGGCATCAGTGGTGGTGATGTGGGAGACAATGTCGGTCTGGACACTGCCGTCAGACTTGGTCACCACAGTGGTGTCAACAGAGCCAGGAGCTGGGCTTGGAACAGTGGTGACAATGGTGGTAGGCTTGCCGTTCGAGTCGGTGGTGGTGATGTGGGAGACAATGTCGGTCTGGACACTGCCGTCAGCGTTCGTGACCACAGTGGTTCTGTCCTTACCGTCGTCGGCTGGAGATGGGTAGGTGGTTGCAATCGTGGTTGGGTTACCGCTGGCATCAGTGGTGGTGATGTGGGAGACAATGTCGGTCTGGACACTGCCGTCAGACTTGGTCACCACAGTGGTGTCAACAGAGCCAGGAGCTGGGCTTGGAACAGTGGTGACAATGGTGGTAGGCTTGCCGTTCGAGTCGGTGGTGGTGATGTGGGAGACAATGTCGGTCTGGACACTGCCGTCAGCGTTCGTGACCACAGTGGTTCTGTCCTTACCGTCGTCGGCTGGAGATGGGTAGGTGGTTGCAATCGTGGTTGGGTTACCGCTGGCATCAGTGGTGGTGATGTGGGAGACAATGTCGGTCTGGACACTGCCGTCAGACTTGGTCACCACAGTGGTGTCAACAGAGCCAGGAGCTGGGCTTGGAACAGTGGTGACAATGGTGGTAGGCTTGCCGTTCGAGTCGGTGGTGGTGATGTGGGAGACAATGTCGGTCTGGACACTGCCGTCAGCGTTCGTGACCACAGTGGTTCTGTCCTTACCGTCGTCGGCTGGAGATGGGTAGGTGGTTGCAATCGTGGTTGGGTTACCGCTGGCATCAGTGGTGGTGATGTGGGAGACAATGTCGGTCTGGACACTGCCGTCAGACTTGGTCACCACAGTGGTGTCAACAGAGCCAGGAGCTGGGCTTGGAACAGTGGTGACAATGGTGGTAGGCTTGCCGTTCGAGTCGGTGGTGGTGATGTGGGAGACAATGTCGGTCTGGACACTGCCGTCAGCGTTCGTGACCACAGTGGTTCTGTCCTTACCGTCGTCGGCTGGAGATGGGTAGGTGGTTGCAATCGTGGTTGGGTTACCGCTGGCATCAGTGGTGGTGATGTGGGAGACAATGTCGGTCTGGACACTGCCGTCAGACTTGGTCACCACAGTGGTGTCAACAGAGCCAGGAGCTGGGCTTGGAACAGTGGTGACAATGGTGGTAGGCTTGCCGTTCGAGTCGGTGGTGGTGATGTGGGAGACAATGTCGGTCTGGACACTGCCGTCAGCGTTCGTGACCACAGTGGTTCTGTCCTTACCGTCGTCGGCTGGAGATGGGTAGGTGGTTGCAATCGTGGTTGGGTTACCGCTGGCATCAGTGGTGGTGATGTGGGAGACAATGTCGGTCTGGACACTGCCGTCAGACTTGGTCACCACAGTGGTGTCAACAGAGCCAGGAGCTGGGCTTGGAACAGTGGTGACAATGGTGGTAGGCTTGCCGTTCGAGTCGGTGGTGGTGATGTGGGAGACAATGTCGGTCTGGACACTGCCGTCAGCGTTCGTGACCACAGTGGTTCTGTCCTTACCGTCGTCGGCTGGAGATGGGTAGGTGGTTGCAATCGTGGTTGGGTTACCGCTGGCATCAGTGGTGGTGATGTGGGAGACAATGTCGGTCTGGACACTGCCGTCAGACTTGGTCACCACAGTGGTGTCAACAGAGCCAGGAGCTGGGCTTGGAACAGTGGTGACAATGGTGGTAGGCTTGCCGTTCGAGTCGGTGGTGGTGATGTGGGAGACAATGTCGGTCTGGACACTGCCGTCAGCGTTCGTGACCACAGTGGTTCTGTCCTTACCGTCGTCGGCTGGAGATGGGTAGGTGGTTGCAATCGTGGTTGGGTTACCGCTGGCATCAGTGGTGGTGATGTGGGAGACAATGTCGGTCTGGACACTGCCGTCAGACTTGGTCACCACAGTGGTGTCAACAGAGCCAGGAGCTGGGCTTGGAACAGTGGTGACAATGGTGGTAGGCTTGCCGTTCGAGTCGGTGGTGGTGATGTGGGAGACAATGTCGGTCTGGACACTGCCGTCAGCGTTCGTGACCACAGTGGTTCTGTCCTTACCGTCGTCGGCTGGAGATGGGTAGGTGGTTGCAATCGTGGTTGGGTTACCGCTGGCATCAGTGGTGGTGATGTGGGAGACAATGTCGGTCTGGACACTGCCGTCAGACTTGGTCACCACAGTGGTGTCAACAGAGCCAGGAGCTGGGCTTGGAACAGTGGTGACAATGGTGGTAGGCTTGCCGTTCGAGTCGGTGGTGGTGATGTGGGAGACAATGTCGGTCTGGACACTGCCGTCAGCGTTCGTGACCACAGTGGTTCTGTCCTTACCGTCGTCGGCTGGAGATGGGTAGGTGGTTGCAATCGTGGTTGGGTTACCGCTGGCATCAGTGGTGGTGATGTGGGAGACAATGTCGGTCTGGACACTGCCGTCAGACTTGGTCACCACAGTGGTGTCAACAGAGCCAGGAGCTGGGCTTGGAACAGTGGTGACAATGGTGGTAGGCTTGCCGTTCGAGTCGGTGGTGGTGATGTGGGAGACAATGTCGGTCTGGACACTGCCGTCAGCGTTCGTGACCACAGTGGTTCTGTCCTTACCGTCGTCGGCTGGAGATGGGTAGGTGGTTGCAATCGTGGTTGGGTTACCGCTGGCATCAGTGGTGGTGATGTGGGAGACAATGTCGGTCTGGACACTGCCGTCAGACTTGGTCACCACAGTGGTGTCAACAGAGCCAGGAGCTGGGCTTGGAACAGTGGTGACAATGGTGGTAGGCTTGCCGTTCGAGTCGGTGGTGGTGATGTGGGAGACAATGTCGGTCTGGACACTGCCGTCAGCGTTCGTGACCACAGTGGTTCTGTCCTTACCGTCGTCGGCTGGAGATGGGTAGGTGGTTGCAATCGTGGTTGGGTTACCGCTGGCATCAGTGGTGGTGATGTGGGAGACAATGTCGGTCTGGACACTGCCGTCAGACTTGGTCACCACAGTGGTGTCAACAGAGCCAGGAGCTGGGCTTGGAACAGTGGTGACAATGGTGGTAGGCTTGCCGTTCGAGTCGGTGGTGGTGATGTGGGAGACAATGTCGGTCTGGACACTGCCGTCAGCGTTCGTGACCACAGTGGTTCTGTCCTTACCGTCGTCGGCTGGAGATGGGTAGGTGGTTGCAATCGTGGTTGGGTTACCGCTGGCATCAGTGGTGGTGATGTGGGAGACAATGTCGGTCTGGACACTGCCGTCAGACTTGGTCACCACAGTGGTGTCAACAGAGCCAGGAGCTGGGCTTGGAACAGTGGTGACAATGGTGGTAGGCTTGCCGTTCGAGTCGGTGGTGGTGATGTGGGAGACAATGTCGGTCTGGACACTGCCGTCAGCGTTCGTGACCACAGTGGTTCTGTCCTTACCGTCGTCGGCTGGAGATGGGTAGGTGGTTGCAATCGTGGTTGGGTTACCGCTGGCATCAGTGGTGGTGATGTGGGAGACAATGTCGGTCTGGACACTGCCGTCAGACTTGGTCACCACAGTGGTGTCAACAGAGCCAGGAGCTGGGCTTGGAACAGTGGTGACAATGGTGGTAGGCTTGCCGTTCGAGTCGGTGGTGGTGATGTGGGAGACAATGTCGGTCTGGACACTGCCGTCAGCGTTCGTGACCACAGTGGTTCTGTCCTTACCGTCGTCGGCTGGAGATGGGTAGGTGGTTGCAATCGTGGTTGGGTTACCGCTGGCATCAGTGGTGGTGATGTGGGAGACAATGTCGGTCTGGACACTGCCGTCAGACTTGGTCACCACAGTGGTGTCAACAGAGCCAGGAGCTGGGCTTGGAACAGTGGTGACAATGGTGGTAGGCTTGCCGTTCGAGTCGGTGGTGGTGATGTGGGAGACAATGTCGGTCTGGACACTGCCGTCAGCGTTCGTGACCACAGTGGTTCTGTCCTTACCGTCGTCGGCTGGAGATGGGTAGGTGGTTGCAATCGTGGTTGGGTTACCGCTGGCATCAGTGGTGGTGATGTGGGAGACAATGTCGGTCTGGACACTGCCGTCAGACTTGGTCACCACAGTGGTGTCAACAGAGCCAGGAGCTGGGCTTGGAACAGTGGTGACAATGGTGGTAGGCTTGCCGTTCGAGTCGGTGGTGGTGATGTGGGAGACAATGTCGGTCTGGACACTGCCGTCAGCGTTCGTGACCACAGTGGTTCTGTCCTTACCGTCGTCGGCTGGAGATGGGTAGGTGGTTGCAATCGTGGTTGGGTTACCGCTGGCATCAGTGGTGGTGATGTGGGAGACAATGTCGGTCTGGACACTGCCGTCAGACTTGGTCACCACAGTGGTGTCAACAGAGCCAGGAGCTGGGCTTGGAACAGTGGTGACAATGGTGGTAGGCTTGCCGTTCGAGTCGGTGGTGGTGATGTGGGAGACAATGTCGGTCTGGACACTGCCGTCAGCGTTCGTGACCACAGTGGTTCTGTCCTTACCGTCGTCGGCTGGAGATGGGTAGGTGGTTGCAATCGTGGTTGGGTTACCGCTGGCATCAGTGGTGGTGATGTGGGAGACAATGTCGGTCTGGACACTGCCGTCAGACTTGGTCACCACAGTGGTGTCAACAGAGCCAGGAGCTGGGCTTGGAACAGTGGTGACAATGGTGGTAGGCTTGCCGTTCGAGTCGGTGGTGGTGATGTGGGAGACAATGTCGGTCTGGACACTGCCGTCAGCGTTCGTGACCACAGTGGTTCTGTCCTTACCGTCGTCGAAAGCAGATGAGGTCATGTTGTTGGAATTCATATTTGATGGCTGAGATGAGATAGAAGTAGGATTACTCATTGTGTTATTAGCTGTTTCGACTGTAGTGATTGTTGATTCTCTACCATCACTAAATGTCGTAGTTATTGTTGTGGTAACTACAGAAGGTTGCGTTGGTCTCACTATTATAGTTGTATAATAAGTTACTGGTGAACCGTTGACATCAACAGCTACAACTCTACTAACAATTTCAGTTTCAGTTGTAGTATTATCGGATCTGGTGACTGTATAGACAGGTGGTGGTGTATAAAACGTTGTTGTTCCGATTAATGGCAGGTTATCGCTATTATAAGTAGAGTAGAAGGATATTGTTTCAGAGAATCCTAATTCATTTGTAGTCTCATAAGCATCTGGAACTTTAAATGTGTATAGTGGAATTTCAACACATGGTTGACAAATTGAAGGTTGAGCCTGTGGTGGACTTCCTTTGTAAATAAAGAAACTATTCTTGTAGTGATTACCTTGGATGTAGTTATCAGGAACAATTTCAAATAGGGTCTGATTATAGCCCTTACCGATTGGAATTGTAAAACTTTGCAAACCTAAATATCCAACAGTAAAGGTAACAATACCAGTTAAATAATCATAATTGAAACTTTTGATTGGAAACAATGGAAATAGAAAACCATTACCGTTACCAAAACCAGAAACGGGCATGTTTTGACCATTACTAACTGCAACAACCGAAGTAGGATCTGACAAGTAAATTGATTGTTGTTGCAAATTGATATCATGAATATTAAATACTGAGTTAGCACCAACAGAAACACATCCAACACCTTGGATAGACTTCTGTAAATCGAATGTAGTGTTAGCAAGACAGATAGTACCCGTGTTGTACCAGTTATTTGCATTATTACCAATTTTCAATTGTTGAGGTCTGGCTGCGTTAGTACCTTTGGAGTAAATAATACCGGTGTTAGTCACAGATGTTGCAGAGATATCAAAAGTATCTCCTTGACTAGAAGTGAACATGATGTTACCAGTATTTGTGAAACTACCATCATTAATCTTCCATGAACCAGCAGAGGTACTCAATCTATCATCAACAACAATTGTACCATCATTTTGGAAAACAAAATTGACAAACCAATTGTGGTTAGAAGAAATACTAAAACCTTTCAAATTGTTATTAATATAATAAAGAGCGCCCCCTTGATTAACTCTAACAGTCTGAAACATTGAAACAGTATTCATATCTTGAAAGGCTAAGTATGCACCTCCTAAAACAATATAACCGTTACTGTATCCAGTAGGATTATTTCCATACGTGATAGTGTTGCTTTGAATAACAGCTTGTGCCATAACATTACCAATAAGTAACATCAAGCTGACTATCCAAGACAATCTAAACGAAAATGGTGGATTATCTTTCATCTCAAAAAACGATATTGTGGAATACAAACTAATAATCTTTGTATGTCAAAGAAAATTATCGATATATCAAACTACCAAATAAAACAACTGTTATAAGTAGTTAGTTAGTTATTCCTTGAAGTTCTTTTTCTTTCTGACTTTTAGAAAATAGTTTGATAATGAATATTTCATAAAGCAAAAGAAAAATGCTAAAGTTGGGTTCCTTATATATGATGGAATATTGGTAACTTTTGTGAGTTTATAAAATGCAAATTGAAAAAACATGGAAATTAGTTGGTTTCAGATATGGAATAATTGCAGCTCAATATTGATTCTATAATATGCTCAGTTGGCATATTCGTTTTAATTTGTACCATTAGATGAAATTAACTTGGATTCTCAAAACTATCTATATTGGCAGTAGATATTTGAAGAGTCCGTATTTTTCCTGTCAAATAAAAACCTGTTATGCATAGGAAGTACCTTATTCCTCGATAAATACAGGGCAGGTCTGTACATATTTGTAACAGTATATCTGAGTCATACTGTCATAAACCAAAAAGCCCTTAAATCCGCACCAAGTTTCATAATGAATATAATACTATCAAATAAACCAATAAGACTCCTTAAACAGCAAATTAATGACAATCTCATCAATCAAGCCAAAAAGGATTGCTTATGATTCAAATATAGTTTCTTAATGAATCATTTGTTCAATCCTTAATGATTATGCAACAGAAACATATTTCACTTCAGTTTCAAAATAATTAAAAATAGAGACTGATATTCATGAAATAGGCAATGTAGAGCATATTTGATATAGTTTATTTGATACAACCACTCAATTATATCACTTGGCATCTAATGAGATTAAAATTTAGTTTTTTCTGCTGGCTATTTACATTTCAAAAGGAAGCAGTTGATTCACAAAACGGAAAAGAATAAAGAGTAATTAAAGGAGAATCAACATAAAAAATGTGTTGCAGATCTGTTACTGTTAATCTCAATAAAGGCTAGGAACGCTTCATAACTAAATTGTATGATTTGTTTAATTGCGTAGCATAATAATTTCTAAAGCAATAGAAACTTAGCCAAATAAGTAGAATTTCTGAGAAGCATAGTCAGTGTAATTTCTGTAAGGCTTCAGGAGAAAATAATGATATTATCATATATATGTATTAGCTAATTTAATCCCTTTCTGTTGTTTACTCTCGATTGTCACTGGGACATTCTGACCATGCCCTATTAATAGGCAAACTAAAACAAACATTTTCGAAGCTCGTCTCGGCCTCCACTATACTAATAGGTGCTGACATTATTTGAACGGATTCATTTTAATGTTGCAAACTAATACTCACGGGTATGTGGCTGTGGGGGGGGGAATTAATGGATTATAATGAAAATGTATTCATGAGGAACACCTAGTCTAGAATCAAATGTACCTGACTAATCAGATAAACAATAATTTAATGAGGCCTTTTCTTTCTCATCCCTATTTCAGCCAAGAAGAATTCTCTAAAACTGTCTATATAATCAAAAAAGCAATTATAGAGAGTCGCTCTATAAGATATTGACAAAACTTGGTTAGTAAAATAAAAACAATGTTTCAGAATCGAAGGTCAGAGTGTAAGTTTCTTTTTTTTATCGTAAAGTGGTGATAATTTCCGTAGTTCATTCCAAAAGCAATTGCCAATGTATGACAAGGCCGTTTTTCTGGCCGCTTTTCAATACAAGCTTAACTTTAGGTCCAAACTGAATTAACCTTTTATTTGTCAAAGATATAGTGAGTTTCACATTTCCCTTAAAACCTTGAGAACAATTGGTCCAATCATAATTGTAGTTTTACCTAAATAGGAATGCTGTTGTATTAAGATCTAAAACTCAGCTCAGCTAATGACTGACGTAGAAATTCATATTATAACATAAAAAGGAGTGATGTAATAAATAAATTTGAAAGAGACTTCAATATAATGAAAGAGTGCTGATTATGCTATCGTTTCCGATCAGGAGTAATTAAGGCAATTCACGTTAAGACTTTCCAGTCACTTCATGTAGGGTATCCTTATGCATGTTAAAGGGAATTTCACCATTAGAAGATAGTTCAAATACATTAACAATGCTGTGCGACTGCTGGTAATTCTCTTCTATATCGTACTATAGACAAATAGACAATAAAGATTAGTGCAAGCTTCTTGCTTTGATATTTAGTAGTTCATATTTTTAGTTATACTAATCATTTGTATATGGTGGTGACATTGGTTGAATCAACCTTAATACTTCCATAGAATTCTTAGGAAATGTCTTTCCAAAACTGTAAAAATGAACATTGCGTATTATGGCTGCAAATTTTTTAATGTTGCAAACCAAAAATTAAGCAGCACACCCCTATTCGTGTGATAGATACTTCTTTGTCCAAAATTGAGTCAACAAAAAAAGTACGATATGGGTAGGGTAATTTCAGTTGAAAATCAAGAGGAATTCCAAAACCGAAAGAAAAGCAAGTCAGGTAAATCTTTCAGGACAGTTTTCTATTCATTAACCTTTGGAAAGAGCTAACGTACTCACGTAATATTTAGAGCTCTGATAAAGGCTTGTGGAGTAAAACAAACTGGATTTACCAAAGAATTGGATTTGGCGGATTTAATGGTAGTATAGTTATCTGTCACTGGCTATCAATACACATTCTCTTGAGAAATACATAAAGGAGACAATGAAAAAATCCGTTTTGCAATACTTTCTGGACAAAACTTAACAATGGTTTCTTCAAGGGCATACCCGTTGGGGAAATAAATTGTTGCAATTTGTAATCTAAAAAAGGAAATTGTAGCCAAAAGGTTTCTTTGCCTTCATTTCTTGCATATCATACCTGGGAAGCCAAAGTTTGAACAGTATCCTACATCAATTTTTGACCAGCTTACATACGGTGCTCAAAGTTGTTAGTTTTGACAATATCAAGAAAAATCAAGCTATCACAATATAACAAAAAAAATTTTTAACATTTCTGGCACTATACAACCCCAATTCTCGGAATTAGTCAAAAGCTGGCTTTTGGATTTACAAAGAATTACAATTACTATCATGAAATAACTGATGTTAAAAAAAGTTTTATTGATTATTCCCCTTTTTTATTGATAATTCAAGCTCTTCTTTCATAAATTAGCTATCAAAAGGGTTACTTCTTGATCTGCGAATTTTTACTCTTTTACTATGCTGAGCTAATACCTATTTATCTGAAATTGTTTTCCTTATTGAGATATAGAAACTATTAGGTCCCATAACTGACATCTACTCCCTCTTTGTTAGTACAGAAATGAACTGAAGATATTACTTCAATTGCGCAAGTCACAAGTAAATTGTTCATAAAAGGAATAAAACTTACAGACAGCTGGCAGATATACTGTCTTTATCATTACTAGTTCAGGAAATATTCTAGTATTAGTGGTAGAGCATATTTAAAAGATGATTTTTTAGGGAAAGATGATTTGTAAGGGAAAGATGAATGATAGAAATATTCAAATTTAATGAAACAATTCTCAATATGTAGCTAAGAATTGGATGACCAATTTCCGACAATGTACAGCTATCAGGAAGTGCAGTGTCTAGTAAATTCATGAATTCCTTTCTTGAAGTTAATAGCATTTATTATAAGACTTATGCTTTCTATTGTTGGCTCTTTATTGTTCGAATTGTCAATTTTTTTTTCAAAACAGTACTAAACACCAGTGAGCCATTTTTATTATTAATAATATCTACAACAAGACATTCCCATTTGTGCATTTGTGATTGTAAACTGTCTTGTGTGTAACAGTTCATATCATACTCTTACATTAAGATTTATAATTATCATTGAATAAAAGCTATATAATGTTCAAATGTATTGATCAACACTGTTTTTGAGTTTGTTTATCATACTTGGGCAATTAATAGCAATCAAATTTGTGAATATAAATTAATGACTTATTATAATGTATCTTTTACTCAATAATTAACTCCACTAGCTGAGAAGTAGTAATTGTTCCGATGTGAGTTCAGTTACAATTGTATATCATTTCTTTTTTGTAATAGAAATATAATGTTATAAAAAGAATGACGTCACTTCCTTAAATAGTAATTATCCATTCATTCATCAAAATTTGATTTGTCGATCTAACTAAAACAATGAGATTTCGCTATGTTTAGTTGAATTCTCGCATATCAGAAGAAATGTTGTGCTTTATATCTCATCCAATTACATAAAAAAACAAGGTGGATATGAAAACTCTTTCTTTCCATGTCTTCTATCTCTCTATCTGATACTCCTAAGCACATAGGAAAAGATATATTATTAATTTAAATACTTTAAATATTTGATTAACCGTGTGTTTAGTTAGAAGACATACTGGATTGTGAATTAAACCGATGAAAATTTTACATCCTTACTAATTTTCTTGCTTATACAAGTATTTTAAAGCTGATATTTGTCGTTTTTTTCTGTACATTAATAATTTAATTGAATTGGTTACGTTTGGATATATCAAGAAGAAGCTTTCATATTCAAGGTGAAATTACAGTTCAACGTTGTAAATATAAATGGTGGTGCAAATGAATAAATAGAAGGATTGTTGATAAAGTTAACCTCAGTAGTTAAAAAATCCTACATATTAAAGTAAAGATAGTGTTTTCTAAAATTAGAGCTGGTTATATCCCATAAAACCTTCTAGGTACGACAGTTTTTAATGATAAAGTTAATAGCAACATAAATAGAATAAACTAATAATTTATAGCAACATGATGTGCACATAGCCAACGCTTATAGACTTGATTTATCTAAATTCATTCGCCAAATATTAAGAAAAACAATGCACTATTTTGGATATCAACCCTTGAGGAAAAAATTAAGTATATTAAGTTGATTTGTTGGCTCGCGAGTAATAAGTAGTAATTTTGAAGTTCAAATTATATTTTATTTTGGTACCTACTATAATGATGAATCAATCTTTTTCTCATAAATAAGTTGAACTATATTGATGTTATTACACCCTCAAGTAACATTATTCAAGGCCTATGTCTTGACACTATTTAAGTTCAAGGTATGTTATCCCTTATTTGTAGATACATATTTATTTGTTGTAATATACCGCAGGATAATGTTGATTTTCCCATGTCCTCAGTTTATTTCTTTTTTTCATCTCTTGTCGATTATAATTACCAAATTGTTATGAGTAATAATCTTTGAATTTTTTCGTAATTATAGAAAACAATATGTCCTAAGGAATTGATATTAGAGGTTTTCACAATAGAATTTTTTTTTATGAAACAAACTAATTTAATAGAAATGCTTCGGATGTTTCATAATTATTGGTTTGTACTTTTCAAAATAGGAGATTCACAAAACTAGAATACCTGCATTTATTTACAGTCGGTAATAAGACGCATTTAATGGCATTATGGACAATATTGTTACGACTATTACAATTGTAAACTTTTTTATAATTTAAGTACGCAAATTTCTTTGACATATCCTTTCCAGTTAAAAATAGTAGTAACTTGATCCTGGCTCGGTCCTATGGGTTGATTCAGTGCAATCCCTTAATATAAATGCTGATTCGACAAACACAGCTATTGTTCAGTTGAATAATAAGTTCCAGAACTAATTATAGACTTTTTGTATAAAGTGGGCACTATTGTTTAATCCCATTTATTAAGATATCTATATTTTAATGAGAAACAACACCTGTGCAGGTGAAAATATGGTCGAGTTACTAGCAGAAATCTACGCTAATTTCAGATTTTCATTGACTTATTGTTTTTTTTTTCAATTCTCATTCGAAGTAGCTCAAGTCAATTACTCGTTAGGCTCTTAGTCCACAATTATACTAAAACTCAATATACAATCTTTTTTGAAACCCCACAGAAAAGAAGCATTGAACAAGTATGTACTTTAATTTAAAAGTTACTTTGAATAAATTCAAAATTTCTTTAATAGATTCTATCAAATATTATTATACTCAACGAGCATTGTAAACCTGAAATATTTTCATTTAATATTCCTAGTACTTATTATATTAATTTATTAGAAGATTATAAGCATACTATTTATATCAGGAATTGATAGTATTGTACTTTCTAGGTCATATAGTTTTTGTTAAGCTTATTAATTCATTGATTCCAGATACGTAAGTTTTATATCCAAGAGCATTTTATATCACATATACTGTGTGTTGCCAAAATAGAAATACAATTAGTATATTGACAAACACAAAGTTTTGTCCGTAATGTGATTAATAACAAATTTACTTATTCGTATGATAAATTTAATTTCTATTTAATCAATTCTAAAATATCCATGTTGTCTTAAAAAATAGTTGTATTATACAATGTACTTAAAGCATAGCGGGCTCTTGGTGGGAGTGTTAATAACATTCACTTATTTTAAAAAAAGGAAAAACGGTTGACATCAGTTATAACATGTTACCAACTTCCTTCAAGTTGAGCTCGATAATTTCAATTTGAGTATTTGGTAAATTATTGTATTTAAGGTGCATTATGATACCAACACCATCAATAGAAAAACTTATTCATAGAGTGTATCTAAAACTCAAATTAGTAATTCAAACTTATTTGATGGAACAGTCTAAATACTATAGCTGGCTATTCTTGTACAACAATGTTAGCATTAATGTTTTCTATTTTGGGATATGATAATTGAACTAATAAGCCGACCCAATGATGATGCTATGAGGTCGTTTTCAAGTAATTATTTAAACTCAGTTTCATTTTAGTAGTAACATGAAATTAAGCAGAAATTTGTTTTAGTTTTGAAAGTATATAGAGTAATACATATTATACTTATTACCAAAACTTTCATATGCAATACAAGACCTTAGCACTTTGGGAATGTTGATCAATTACTTCTAAAAAAATCAAATTTATAAGTTTCCTAGTTCTCGTATTTTATTCTAAAGAGAACATAATAGTTTATTCTTAATTTACGAAATAGACGCTTTATGGCATATTTCAATTCAAGACATGTTGAGATTAGTCACAAAGCCGGTTTTATATTGAGCTTTTGTTGATGATAAACTTCTCATTTCAGATAGTTGATTAGAACCTACATAAATTTATTCTTTAAGAGATTCACGCTACCGAAAGAAGGGATTGAAACGTTTGACTTGATGTATCAATCACAATTCTCGTAAAACGATAGTTTTTTCATCTTAAATACAAAAGAAATTTATTCACACTGGATGAACCGATTGATACTAAATTCTGCTTTAGATCAGACTACCAATATCTGTATTTATAGATAAAGTAATACATATATATTTTTTTAGTAAATTTGATTGGTTATTGTCAGTTTTGAGGCTATATTCTGATTGCTAGATTCTTCAAGCATGTGTGATTCGATTAAAATACTCAGGTCAAATACGTTTCCCATAATTTGATCACACTGTTATTAACTCTATGTACTTTGGTGTGAAGTGTTTCCCCAGCTACAAATTTGGCCTTTTATATATCATATGGATAACATTCGACTCATATTATTAGTTTTTAATAATATCCAAGGTATGTACAATTTATTATTCCTTAAGTATCTCCCAAAAGCATATTGATTGAACATAAAAACTCATGGATTTACTGATCACATTCGATTTAAATTTATCGACTCTGATGACAGATAAAGATTTGAGATTACTTAATTATATATTATTTGGGCAATTAAGTATCAGAACCTTTAGTATGAGCAAACTATTTCTAATACTTAGTGATGCCGCATGCCAAATTATATAGGAGGACATTTAACCATTTATTAAAGAATAATTTATACCAAAGGATGAACTAAGCAGTTAGGCTTCAATCCAATACTATGCTATTGTAGATAAACCATTTAAGGAGAGTTTTTCTTAACATTAAATAGGTACTTAACTCTCAGAGTCGTAATCGAACATTCTTGTCTATACAAAAGCTACTATTTTATTTCCAAGTACAGGCAAAGATATTCAATAACAAATGAAATTGTTGAGGCCATTAAATATTGATTTCACTTTCATAACAATATGTATAAAGATGTGCTGAAGGAAGTATTGAATTTGCATTCACTCCAATTTAAATACATATCTCTAAATTGTTTGTATTTGGTTTTAAAAAGAAAGAACTAATTAGACTTGTGACTTGAATTTAGTGTTGAAGTGGAAAGTATTCGGGTTGTTAGGTTATTAAGGTCGCTCAGAATATATTGTTAGTCAATAGTAAAGTGTTCGAGTAATATATTAATTTAAGTTTTGGTATGAACTTGTGGAATATTTAACAAGTGTAAGCCAAGACTAAATGCACGTAAAAAGGTATATTATGCAGTGAAATGCCTTCCCAACTAATTTTTTCATGCCAAGAACTCAGTACTTGGCTTGTATTATTGTTATATATTGTAAGTTGACCTTCATTCTTTTTCCAAATTATAACCAGGAATAACAAAAGGACACATATCAAAAAGCTTATCATATACATGTGCAAAACTAATCAGAATTGTTTATGAAGCAACTTGACAGTTCGCAACCGCTAGCTCAGCAATGGACGTTATCAAAGACCCCGACTGTTACAACTAATAGTAACAATGGCATTTGAACCGATAGCATGATTTTCAAAACAAGATGGCCCTTTGGTTCTGTGTAAACCATGGCTATTTATTGTATGTTCTCTAATAAAGGTTGGATTTTATGATAGTAAGCCTTCATATCTAGCTCCTTTGGTGAAAGTATTGAGAACCAATATATACTGTGTCATTTACTGCTAATAGTTACTTATTAGTCAACGCAACATTTTCCTCAATAAACAAACGGGAAGAAAGCTCTTGTACGATGCTTTCTTTTCATCGATGCTACCATAGGACACTCTAGTGCCAATACTGCAGAGTGTCTATAAAAGTGTGAAGGAATGTGTAGTGGAGTTTTGTAGTGACTTCATTAGTTAGAGTTGCCATTAGGATGTGAATTGGAATAACTAACATGGTTAACTAAACGGGAATGAAATGATAATGCAGTAGGCTAACAGTATTAACATAACTCATCCATCATCATATTTGAATGCATTGGATAAATTAGGTAAATTGAGAACTGCTTCAGAAATATTGGCTAGAATCTTTAATTTTGTAAAGGGGCATGTATTAAAAATTTTCCTAGAATAACACTATCGTCAGCACTATCATCAACATGCATTGAAAGGGATTTTGAGAATTATAATGTGTCCCCATTCTGGAATATTGTTCAATCTGCAACCAATATATAGCAATAGATTGTGATATGATAATGCCTATTTTACTCAAGGAAGCACTCCCATTATATCTGATACAAGGGTAAACAAATTGCATAAAAGTTATTACTAGAATATGTTAGGATTTTCCAGCATGATAGAAAGGGAACCTAGACTATAAATGGCTCTTGCATTGGTCTTAGTGATATAATAACAATGACTTTCAAATGTGCTAGGTGATCCATGAAGTGTTCCTTTAAAAAATAATAGAAAATCTATGATCTCGGTGTATGACAGCGTAGAAAATATTATCGGCGAATTATAGCTAAGAACATTGATAGTTCTAAATTTTTTGCATTTTTCAGTAAACTTCCATTTATAATACTAAATGGGGCCATTTTGCAAGACAATGATCTTCTACTAAAGAGCGTCAAACAATCAAAATAAATCAACGATTTGCAAAAAGAAACTGTAAGACATAGAAATATAACAAGATAAAAATTCCTCCTAAACTTCTGCGATCTTTTAGCGATATCACAAATATTATTATTTTAAGTTTATTACCAGCTTATCCATAAGCTAAGACGAGACTTGAGAGGAAAGTTGGCTAGCTGTACTCGGTCAGAATTTACACATGTTTCACCTTTACCACTTCAGACAGGAAGATATCACTTGTTTAGTGTTTGAAACGAATTGTAACATTTATGATTTTCTCATAGACTGATCTAGCAATTATAGTAATGAGTATGAAATCCTTACTTACCCTAATTGAATCTGAAAACCATGCATATATTGCTAAAGGTTAACTTTACTGTACTTAATTGATGATGAAATAATACCCTAGAAATGTATAGTAACAATAACAACGCGTCATCCTTTCATCTATATATGATATTCGTGTGAATTGTACGTGGCTTTTCGAGTTAGTTTACAAAAAACATAAGCGTGGCAAACAGTATTATTGCCGTGAAGACTTTTAGCAACTAATGAAAGCAGATATTGAAAATGAAACCCAGTGTATGACTCTCTACCATTAACAAAAGCGAAAATTCAACAAAATTAAAAAGAAATAAGATTTTTTATAGGTTTAAGACTTCTTTATGATATCCTATTATTTCTTAGAACTATTAACTTTACAGACACTATCTATGAATAGAAAGTAATCTAATAAAACACTGGTACATCCCACAAAACTTTATTTATTTTTCAATTGATAAATTCGCGTCCTATAGCCTAACTTTTAAAATATGCAACAAAAGAGAAGAAAATAGAAAAATTAAGTCAACGAAACCGATTATTTTCTAATAAGTTTCACATGAATACAATATATCTTTTGCTAAGACTCAACTTCTGCTGCAATGGATAATATTCAGTCTTCATCTCATAAAACCAAAATAATTATGTTTTGAACTCACCAATTTGGTGACTATTTGCATTAATCTTTCCAGTAGTAAAGTTGCAGTACAACCAAACTCAAAATGAATAACTTAAAATAAATTTTAGTATTTTCAAATTTCATGCAATGAAATATCAGAAAGTCTTCTATGAAGTCATCAAGTTTTCAATTTCTTATCACTGAAGGCTGTAAAAAAGTAAAACACATGAAAGATAATTGTATTTAACACAGATAAATGAAAAAGCAGTAGCCTTTAGTCTAGCAGTGTACCTTTACTTAAATCTTTTCGAATGCCCGCAAACATTAGTTTCAACTGTAATTAACAAAAGCTTGCCGTTGATATAAGGGTGAATCAACTAGTTAACAAGATAACCTTATTTCGTATTGCAGAAAACTC
Source organism: Nakaseomyces glabratus (assembly GCF_010111755.1). Lineage (NCBI taxonomy): Eukaryota > Fungi > Ascomycota > Saccharomycetes > Saccharomycetales > Saccharomycetaceae > Nakaseomyces > Nakaseomyces glabratus. The sequence continues at coordinate 26,167 of NC_088954.1, forward strand.
TCTGGGGTAACTGATAATGACAACTTGTGGACTATTTAATTTGCCTTTGAATTATTTTAGTGGAAAAACAAAAAGTAGAGGTAATGTTATCGTCCACCTTTAGTATTGGTTCTATTGCGAAGTTATCATAATTTTGACCAATTTTTTAGGATTTTAAAAAAATAATTTGAATTTCTGCATTGCTAATTTGTAAGAGTCAAATAATGAGATAGAAATCCACTGAAGCTTTATATCTCTTAAAGATGTGTCTTTCTGCATCACAAGTGATATATTCTTGGCATATTAAAAACTTACTTTTTGGAATTAACTATCTACACGAGTTCATGAATAGTACTTAAATATGAACAATGGAACACTCAAATTCGATAAACTTCCCACCGACATTGTTGACTAGTAATTATGGATAGTAATAATCTCGTGGCAATGATTTATTTGTATCAAGTTTAGGATATTAATCATATTACTGAATCCGTTATGGTAAAATAACATGAAAAGACTCAAATTATAAAATATTATATTAGATAGATATTAATGAATTAAGCTGAAAAAAAAGAAAATAGACTATTACGTTGAAGGGCTTGATAGATATGATATTAATAGATCATTTAGGGTTCAACCATTACCTTTGTTTTAGCAGCTGCTTCCTTTTCTCTGGTTACGTAGCTGCTATAGTCTAACCATTGAAGCACTTGCCACACGAACCAGGCCAAAATAGCACCTAGTAGAGGACCAATCCAGTAGATCCAGTGATACACTGGGAAGGATCTTGCTGCCAAGGCTGCTCCAAATGATCTTGCAGGATTAACACCTGTTCCTGTGTAACCGGTTAATGCAAGATGCCCAATAAACAGAGATATACCAATTGGCAATGCACACATGAAATTGGACTCACCTTTCTCCACAGCTGTCATTAGTACTGTTAAACATAAAATAGTTGTGCCAAACATTTCTAAAAACAAACCTCTAGTTCTTGAACAGCCGTTGCCTAAAGTGTTTGCGTACAAAACAGGACCTGGAGTCATACCACTAGCAGCTCCACCAGCAGCCATACCTCCTAACATTTGAGCAACCCACATCACTATACATCTCATTGGTGTAATAGTTCTTGAAAGTGCTAGTGATAGAGACACAGCTGGATTTAAAGCACCACCAGAAACACCTGCAAAACACCAGATTGAAAACATCACTGAGAACCCAAAACCCAGCGCAATCATTATCAATTGGCCTGGATGGGAACCATCTGGATATACATCTAACAAGACATCATGATTTGCAATATTTGCAATAACATAGGCACACCATAAAAACATGAATGTGCCAACCAACTCCCCAAAAAAGGCAATAACATGATTTCTCATAGTGTCAGGTCCTAAATTGAACCTAGAGCGTAATGTACTATATTTATTGGGGGGAGCAACGGTTGATCCACTGTCATAACCCAATTCCGCATTTTTGTCTGCCTGATGTTCTGTTTCCATATTATATTAATTATTACTGAGACTTATTTGAGATGAGATCAAAAAATAGTTGAATTCAATAAAAAAATTGTTTAGTATTCAAATCCGCGAATATTAAATCACCTTTGATTTATGGGTGATCTTAGAAATTCTAATTAATAAGAACTGAAAGCAATCTTAACTTGATGTATTTATATCTTTCTATTTCGTCATTTCAAAGACCATGAAAATGCTAATAAGACCACATCCACCAAAAATAAGGGTTGAACAATCTAAGGAACATAATCTACTAAAAATAATCAAAGTCATGATCTATTTACTACAACATAGAATCATCAAATTGTCAGTTAAAATGCCAAATAAATCAATAGAATTGCAAAAAGTACACCAAGGGAAATTAATTTGATATGTGTAAATTGAATGTCAAAATAACTTACTATAATAAAATCGGCTCTAATTGGGATATGCCCACAAGGTTCAAAAAAGAACTAACAAAAAACTTTGATGATCTAGGTAAAAAAGTGCCATCATTGGAGATACATACATGAATTTTAATATAGACAATGAGATTTACCACATGATAAAGGCATAGAGAGATATGAATTAAATTTGACAAATTCCTACAACAAAAAGGCCGCATTGTACATACCCCAGCTAAACGAGATCAAGAGCCATTTAGACATGGTGTATGACGTGTTTTAGTTTGATATATGATTCATAGGTAGTCAGTTCTCAAGAATCGGTGGTATTGCTCAGTTGCCAGTCCGTAGAGCTGACCTTATTAGAGAATGATACACAGACTATAATTATTCTGTCGTGAGTGTAGCCAGATTACTGTTAATGCAGGGGGTAAGGCAATAAGAAATCCCATTCTAGTGCGTGCGATGAACTTGTGACTAAAATTCATCAATTCATCGCAATAGAACCGATAAAACCCATCAACTATGATGTATTTAACATGACTGAGGTGCGGGTGAAGCTCCAGAACTCTTCAAACAACTCCATTGTCCAACATAAAAATTTACGCACCGTTTCAGTGGTTTGTGTAGTTATGGGGTATGAATCACTCCCACTTATTTCAATTGGAGTGTCCTGTGCTCCAGAGTAGTTTAAACATATACGGGGAGTTTTCATTCAAATTAATTGACCCTTTGAATAGCTAAATAAGTCATCAAATAATATGTTTACAAAATGTACATTATTAAACTCATGTATTTCCATATCCCCTTAGTGACGAAATTCACACTCCTTCAATATCCTTGAGAGAATAGAACTCACTATTAAAAACGCAGCCACATCCAACCCAACTGAGGGTGTAACCACGATTAATCAACAGATGATTAAGTAGTATCCACTCTTGATTGACCCGTATGCATAGATTGTTGCCACTTCCGCATTTATTTTTAAATCAAGAATTTATTTTTTTAAGGGAGATCGAATTTTATCCATGATATCCCCTACTCAACGTTAGTACGTAGAAACCTTCACTTTCCGAAATTTTAAGGGCGATGCGATGAGGTACCAATCTGGTCCGCTATTGCGTTTCAATATTGACAAACAATACAAACTCTCTGTGCGGTGTTGGGATACCGGATCCGGTGCGGTGTGGGTTTGCGGTTCTTATTAGGAGCACACCTTAATTAGATTTAGTCAATCCACTAATCTAATCAACCGTTGAAGTATTGTCTGATATCTAGGTGTAAACAAACTATCCCAACTCAATTTCGATCTAGTGAAATGCTGCATACGAACCGACGTCCCTATATGTCTCCCATGAAACCTATACATCTCATTCCAATGTTCGGGGATTAGTATTGTCGCGCCCTCTGTACTGAATTTACAGAGGTATCTACGCCTCGGAAGAATAGCTATTTTTGACTCATTATTTTGCATTTACCTGCCTCTTCCCCACCCAAACTTTTACCCCTTGTGAATTACTCTTCTCAACGCTAGAGGAGCTGTGAGACGGGATTTTGTAGTTGCACTCTACATGTCTTTGATGGATAAAATTAAAAATTATATCCTTTTTTTAACAAAGCAACGACGGAAATTTTAAAAGCAAGTCGTGATGCCTTGTTGATATTTCAATACATTAATTCCATATGCAACTAGGAAGGGTTGATTTGTAGGCAGCTTTTTCTCTATGATTGTATAGAAGCACATATTAGCGTAAATACTCAACTTTTCATCATTTCTTGTGAATGAATTCCGTGAATATTTTTTTATATCAAGCTATTGCATCACTTTTATGTAACGATGACGTTCAAGCATTTCTTTTTCATACTTGTTGCTATAGTACCATACACTATCACTAGATATGATTAATTATACAATAAGGGGGACGTGTTCTTCTTATTCCAACTCAATGCATGTGTATATATGCACAATGACTTAATTATTTCAAAGCTATATTTATTCTATCATTGAATATGAAAATATGATGGCGGTTTTTACAAGCAGTTTATGTCTAAAACGTTTGTGAATGTATAGCAGATTTTGAAAATATAGTCTTCTGCTCAACCTCACTTTTATACCTCAAGTTCTAATGCCATTAATTAGCTAGTAGAAGAGAAATCTATATAATGAAATGTATCAATTTATTTCAGATTTTCTTGAATTGTATTAAGTACTATCAGGTAATACCAATGATATACATCTGCAAGCCTCTGTTTGTCAAGATATTCACTCATTTAAAATAGAAACCAAGCTATTTTTTCCCTTAAATCTTATAGTAGTCGAAAAAACAGGTTTATATTATATATATTCTACTCAATCAAAATGCAGATTGCAACTTGAATTAAATGATACTCAACCCCATAGAATGTTTTACTGGAACCCATTTTGTGGGAGCTATAGGAAAATTACTGGCTGGTGAATGTTCTTGGAATAGTATTGAAAAACAATGCAAGTACACTATTTTGATACGATTATACACGTGAAAATATACTTAAAAAGTGATGATAGTGTTATTCAGGACCGGTAACGGTCTATTTGTTATTAAACATTTGACCAAAAAACCTACACTGTGCGTGTTAGACAGTACAACTCCACTCTGTAACTAAATAAATGATTCATTCAGATACTTTGGGTGGAAAATAGTAGACAGTTTCGTGAGTACAGTTGCAGAGTTTCAACTTCATGCGATTGTGAAGAAAGTCATCACTTCTTCGAGAACTCTTTGCAACGGGTTGTCTGCCTAATAGATAAAGATTTTGATATCAGTTGAGGAGCCAATAGATAAGGATCTCTCAATGGACAATCTTTTTTATGGCAACGGTTCATTGTCAGTATCACTCTAACACAGAGCAGCAGGGAAAGATTCACGAAGGCTCGTAGAAGACGGAGTGGAGAATGATCAATATTGTGTGAGGCAATAATCAATCTCTACTATGTAGACACTCTTAATGTTCAAGTAGGCCAGTTTGTGAGAGACACCCTATTGTATTCTCCCCCCCCTCTTTTCTCTGAAAACAGTTGCAGAACTGAAAGGAAAGCCAAAAGGTCTTATCGATCGCCTTATCTATTGGTCAGATTGAAACTGATAAGAGATAGTAGGAAATGTGCGAGTTATGTAACGTTTGACCAAGAAACAATCGCACAAACAGAATTGACATGACTTTGCTTTAACTCATTTTCTCTGCGGTAGTTTCACACAGCGCAGAAAACAGAGTCAAGGTGGAGCTGTAACCCCCCCTTCCCTATTTTTCTTCTGGGAAGACGTATTTTGAGTTTTTTTGGCTCCTGCATACGAACTCAAAGGCGTGTTTGCAGTGGAGGGGTCCCAGAAACAAAAATGAAATAAAAACGATTCTTCCCCCAGTATCGTGCCTTCCTTTACGGTCATTTCTTAGCGATGCCTACTTCTACGAACAAATGTAAGCGCTTCCACATGGCTTCTGATAGCGTAACACAGGGCAGGTTATCGTGTCGACTATTCCCAATCCTACTAGAGTTGAGCATATTCATAGGATATCCTAACTACTTCCTTAATGGTAGCGCAAAAGCCTTCTCGTTATGAATCGTGTGCTGCACAGTTACATACCGGCGTTCCTACTATTTTTTACATGTATAACAAGCAGCGTCGAGATCAGCTTGTAGTCAAATAAGAGTGTGTTTTAGTATCTAAAACCTCGAAAACCGCTCGCTATGCAGCCCTGCGTGTCAATTCAGTAGAGAAGTTGATCTACAGTTTGCTCTTCTTATTCCTCTTTCTATACTTACAATTCCATTTCCCTTCCCTCCCTCGATATTCTATAGAAGGCTGGTGGGACATATCAATTAGCACACCAGCAAGACTGGGCATCTCAAATGATGACGAAGCAAGAAAAACAGTTGCTATTCTATTCAATTCCTTCTACTCTTTCCAGCTGAAACTAGTATCATTCAGTAAAACTAGCGTACCAGTGTTGGCCCCAGGGCAAGCCTAATTTCATCACTATCAGTAGAGCATTCTATTGGCTTATGTGGAAATGGATGACTTTCTTTTCCCCTGTTATCAGTCTTATCTGTTTCGTAATCCCCAAGGTCTTTGGAAGGAAGATGCCAGAGGACCCGAGGAAATGCTCAGAAACTACTGCAGTAGAAGTTGCAACAGTACACATACGTCATAAGAACAATCCGACGAAGAGTGGACCCCAAATAACCCAACCAACGCCCATATTCCCTCCTTCCCACAAAAATCGCCCTTGCGAGAAACGACCACTCACATGGCAGATAGATAACAGAAACTGCAAAATTGCATGTAAGATAAAGAATATTGGCATTAAGGTACCAAGTGAGGAGACACCCGTACGGGCATTTGGAAGGAAAGCTACCATTACAAGCACCGAAGAGCAGCAGGACTGGGTCTTCTAAGGAGAAAGATACGTACAAGTCCCTTCAAGCTCTTCCATTTCCATCTGAATCTGTTCGGTCTACGAAGTTTCTCAGCTACGTGTTCATGAAAATTCCAAAAAGCACTCAATATTGCGCACGAAGAAACACAACCTCTGAAAATCGAAGATATCGAAGCATCTCTTCTGCCTGAGTGAGAGAACAATCGCGGAGCAAGCAAATCCAAAACAGAACAGATAGATCGAAGGGAAAAAAAAAAGAAAGAATGATGAAAAGCAAATCCTAACGAAGAAACCCATGCAGGTGCAACATACATAAATGAAATAAAACAAGTAAAAAAGAAGCATATAGCCGGTACTGCACTTTCTCCGTACACTTTGAATGGTATAGCTAGCTGGATAGCTGAAGGTATTTTGACTCCACCTTGAATTGTATAACTTTGGCTGAGAGAAGATGGGCAAGGAATAGAGCGATGTGTTTGAAGCAATCACTTGGTAAACAGCTAACAAGATGAGCTTTTTGGATCAAGATGAGCCTTTGAACACTGTACAGGCCATGTACTCCAGGCTATCCAGAAGAAATATCAAAAGAAAGAAGCTAGCACAATATAACAAAACAAGAACACTCACACAGCTGAACAGAAGATAAAGCCGGTTTTGAAAAAAAAAAAAAAAGTGAATGAAAGTGTTCTTTACAGTCAAGATAAACTGATCAGTTAGCAGGAATAAGAAAAAAACCATCATAGTAAACAGTGTGGAATGAAAGGATTAGCAGTCCTTTTTGGAATTTATCCTACAACGAAAAATATATAAATACCAAAGGATGATTCATTATCATACCATTTATCTAAATTCTTCTCTCTTGGTGTTAATGTAATATTTTAATTTAGAGTTTTACTTAGCAAAACTTTTACACAAAAAATAAAACACTTTCAAGTGCCACACAAAACATCAAAGTAAATCTGCAATGTCTTCTCAAGTTAACGAACCAGAATTTCAACAAGCTTACCACGAAGTTGTTTCCTCTTTGAAGGACTCTTCTTTGTTCGAAAAGCACCCAAAATATGCTAAGGTTCTTCCAGTTGTCTCTGTCCCAGAGAGAATCATCCAATTCAGAGTTACTTGGGAAAATGACAACCACGAGCAAGAAGTTGCTACTGGTTACAGAGTCCAATTCAACTCCGCTAAGGGTCCATACAAGGGTGGTCTACGTTTCCATCCATCCGTCAACTTGTCTATTCTAAAGTTTTTGGGTTTTGAACAAATCTTCAAGAACGCTTTGACTGGTTTGGACATGGGTGGTGCCAAGGGTGGTCTATGTGTTGACCTAAAGGGTAGATCCGACAACGAAATCAGAAGAATCTGTTACGCTTTCATGAGAGAACTACACAGACACATTGGTGCTGACACCGATGTTCCAGCTGGTGACATCGGTGTTGGTGGTCGTGAAATCGGTTACTTGTTCGGTGCTTACAGACATTACACTAACTCCTGGGAAGGTGTCCTTACTGGTAAGGGTTTGAACTGGGGTGGTTCTTTGATCAGACCAGAAGCTACTGGTTACGGTCTAGTCTACTACACCCAGTCTATGATCGACTACGCCACCAAGGGTAAAGAATCTTTCTCTGGTAAGCGTGTTGCTATCTCTGGTAGTGGTAACGTTGCTCAATTCGCTGCTTTGAAGGTTATCGAACTAGGTGGTATTGTCGTCTCTCTATCTGATTCTAAGGGTTGTATCATCTCTGAAACCGGTATCACTACTGAACAGATCGCTTCTATTGCCGAAGCCAAGATCAAGTTCAAGTCCTTGGAACAAATTGTCGGTGAATACTCTGCTTTTGCTGAAAACAAGGTTGAATACGTTGCTGGTGCTCGTCCATGGACCTTAGTTGGTAAGGTTGACATTGCTCTGCCATGTGCTACCCAAAATGAAGTTTCCGGCGACGAAGCTAAGGCTTTGGTTGCTGCTGGTGTAAAGTTTGTTGCTGAAGGTTCCAACATGGGTTGTACTCCAGAAGCTATTGATGTCTTCGAAAGCTCTCGTGCTACCGCCTCTGCTCCAGGTGAAGCTGTGTGGTACGCTATGGGTAAGAACTCTAACCTGGGTGGTGTCTTGACCTCTGGTTTGGAAATGGCCCAAAACTCTCAAAGAATGTCTTGGACTAGTGAGGAAGTCGACCAAGAATTGAAGAAGGGTATGGTTAACTGTTTCAACGACTGTATTGAAGCCGCTGAAAAGTACAGCAACGAATCTAACAAGAACGCCTTGCCATCTTTGGTCAAGGGTGGTAACATTGCAAGTTTCATTAAGGTCGCTGATGCCATGTTCGACCAAGGTGATGTTTTCTAATTCATTTGACAGTAGAAAATAATTCTTTATTGTCATTTTATAAAAAAGGTGTTACGTTATTCACCTGTCCTTCCTTTCTTTCATTTCAAACATTTAGATGCATTATATAACTAATAGTATATACACAAGGCGATAAATTTTCATTTAGTGTTCAAGCTGTGGTATTGTTTTTGCACATAACGAATAGGTGAATGTGTAATAAGTTCAATAGCATTATAATAATATATTCATTACCTTTTATACTGGTTGTTTTGCTTAATGTTATTTATGGCTAGTATTTTGGAGTCTGTATGTTTCGATGGTAAGGAGGTGGAGTGGATGGATTATTAGTTAACAACCTGCTGGAAATGTAATATATATAGTGATGTGAGGCAATTAATATTTCATGCAAAATAAATACCTTCCTAGACGAGTGTACTTACGATACCATTCATATCTACTCCTTAATGGTAATCAACTACTAAACCCGAAACGTCTGGATATTTTAGCATATGAAGTAGGTAAACATCATTCTATATCGTTCTATGATTGATATTGCTCCTATGCTACTTACACAATACGTATCATGAAAGTGAGTCTGTCATTTCATTGTAATTCTGTTACAACTTGTCGGTGTTATAATGTTTCGATAATCAATCTTGAATCCCCTGCTATTGAAGTACGTATTAGTGATTACGTCATCGGCTTGTAGAGGTTACTTCAAATGACATTTGTCAGAAGAGTAGGTTGTTGAAACATTCATAACGACACACTTAAACACAATGGCGATCTGAGGACTACTAACTTACACTTTTTAGTCAAAATTGGTGGGGGTGATTACAGAAAGCACATGTAAGATAAAAAAGTAAGCAGTAAATACAGAGAAGAAATTACTTCTGGTTTGCATTGTAGTTCAATAACAAGTATGCGGGGATAAAGACACTAGTGCCATACTATGTGAAAGTTTGTAAAAGTAACACAACGGATCCATGTATTTTGCTCATATATACCTTCCAAGTCTCAATAGATGTATTGCGTCAGTATTTTTTGTTTTTTATTCAATTTACCTGTATTTGTGTTTACTTAATAGAACATGTTACAGAGTCAAGAAAAGGAATGCCTTTCACAACAAATGTTTGAGACTTGGAAGGCCTTTCAATAATTAAAGTTTGATAATCCATTCCCATTTCGCGAGATCTTATTTGTCGTTAAGATACATCCTGCGACCTGATAACAATGCAGGAATATCATGATGTAATTCAAAACTTTGAAATCGCCTTATTATTTTCTGTATTTTTACTACAGTTTACGGATATTGTATTGAAAATGCGAATATCACAGTAGTTATTATTAAGTAGGCCAATTTCATCATATAATGCTTTTCAGGTTATACAACAAAAACAACTGAGATATCTAACTTTTTGACATAAGAAGTTTACGGGAGAGGGCAGGGATAAAGAATCCTTTGAGGGCTACTCATTATGAGTAAGTAGTTGATAGAAATTGACAACAACATAATACCGATTTGCAAGAGCCCTCCACAACTTTCCACCCCTTCACTCCCACATATTACCCCTGACTATTTAAACATAGAAAGCTGTTTTCTGCAAGATATTAGAGGTGCAACTTTGGAACGGCGGATGTAGTTTTAATGCATCCGATCGTTTTATCCCAATACGAACGAGTGTGCTTGGAACCTGTATTACTGTTAAGTTACATTTCGAAATAGGACTATTATCGGCGCAATTGTTTGTATCCCACAATGGAGATCAATGACGTTTTAACTATACGGAACTAGTGCTTTTATTTCCACAAGGTGTGAACAAAAAGACTAAAGGCCTTCTACAAAAGAACAGAACACACTGTAATATCCTGATTGCCCAATATCCCCATCTACCAGCAGAGATAGCGGCGTTATGTAGTCGTGTCACTAAGAATAGAATAGAATAGAGCCAAATTTTCAACTATACAAGGATTGTAATACAGAAGGCTATTTTGTAGGAATTTGGTTACAACGAATATTTTAATCCCGACACTATTTTCTGCTCCCGGGTTGTTCCTTTCGAAGAGCCACTGATGAAAAAATTCGTTGAGCATCCCTTAAAAAAATTCCATCCCGCAATTCCCCTTGAAATTTTTCAATGTGGGGAGGCTCTCGAGAAAGTGGTATTATGAAGCTTGTTGAACAGTAGTAATGGTTAGAAGACGAGCATGATTGTTTCAATTATAATAGTGCCAAACAAATAAAACCTCATTACATAATTTTTTGTAGTTTTTGAAATGTATATAAGCAGACATCATATTCAACAAACATGCAAATTCAATCCAAATATTTTCATTCTTTCTTATTAATTTTTGCCATTGAATCATACAAGGATAATCATTAATCCAATATAGAACACAATACAATTCAAAACTATTTGTTCTATTAATTTTCAGATACAAAGACTACAGATTCAGTTTTTTCTTTACACTTCAGTTCCAGCTTACCAAACTATTACAAGATGAGATCATTAGCTTACTTTAAGACAGGTGATATTCATTTTACTGACAAGATTGATACTCCAAAGATCAATAATGATCATGAATTGATGATCGATGTGGCATGGTGTGGTATTTGTGGTACCGACCTGCATGAGTTCTTAGAAGGTCCAATTTTCATGCCAAAGGATGGAGATACACATTATCTTTCCGGACTTGATCTACCGCTACCAATGGGTCATGAAATGTCAGGTATTGTGAAGGAAGTAGGTAAGGGTGTGACTCGCTTTAAGCCTGGTGACAGGGTTGTTATTGAAGCTACCACAAGTTGTGGTGATACTCACCGTTGGCCAAAGTCTAAAGTCGCTAAAGGTGAACTATGTCCTGCTTGTGAAATGGGTTTACCAAATTGTTGCACACACGGTAGTTTCCAAGGTTTAGGATCTGTTGGTGGTGGTTTTGCCGAACAAGTTGTTGTTGGTGAAAAGCATGTTGTTAAAATTCCAGACAAATTGCCATTGGATGTTGCCGCTTTGGTTGAGCCTTTGTCTGTCGCATGGCATGCCGCTAGATTAGCCGAATTCAAAGAAGGCTCTAATGCTTTGGTTTTGGGTTCTGGTCCAATTGGTTTGGCCATGATTCTTGCTTTGAAGGGTATGAAAGCTGGGAAGATTGTGGTTTCTGAGCCTGCCAAATTGAGAAGAGAACTAGCTGAGAAATTGAATGTCGTTGTTTTCAACCCAACTCATACAAGAGCACAAAATGCAATTGAGAAATTGAAAGAACTATCTCCAAAAGATCACGGTTTTGACTACACCTTTGACTGTTCTGGTGTTCAGGATACATTCAATGCAGCAGTTAAAGCTGCTTGTATTCAGGGTCACATTGTGAATGTGGCTATTTGGGGTCCCAAACCGGTAGCCTTCCATCCAATGGATATGACCTATGGTGAGAAGAAGCTTACTGGTACTATGGGCTATGTTACCAGAGATTTTGAGGAAGTTGTTGATGCCATTGATAAGGGATATATTTCCATTGAGGAGTGTAAGCTATTGATTACTGGTAGAGTTAAATTGGAAGATGGTATGGAGAAGGGGTTCCATGAATTGATTGAGCATAAGGAAACTAATGTCAAGATTTTGTTGACCCCAAATAATCATGGAGAGTTACAATGAGTACTCTCTAGACGAAGTAATGATATAAATGTCAAGCCATTGAGGTTTAGTTTTCTAACGACTGATGAGATGATACATTATTAGTAAGTGAGATAGAAAATATCTTCGAACTACTAAAAGTATATATAAATGATGATTAAAATTAACGCTCAGGAACTTTTTTTAGCAATCATAGTGTCCTTTTACCCAAAAGAAATGACTGTAATGGCATCATGCTTGTGTATATTTTCTTAGCTTTTCAGTATTTAAATGTATAGTTGGGAATAAAAGAAGTTTCTAAAGTCAAGCTTTTCTAACCGCATTAGGACTAGTAGCTACCAGCCCTTAATATCAAAAAAGTCACAATAGATATAGATATTGATGATTCGATTTAAACTGGGAAATGTTTCTGAATCACTATCAATGGTCAAATTGGGCAGTGATGATCAGAAACATCCTTTTTTGTCGTGTCTACGTATTTTCTCTGATTTTTGAAAATTTCTGAAAATTTGCGATGAGCATCGCATCGCAATAGGTATCGTCAACTTATTTTATAGTAGTAACCGAAAAGCCAATCATTCAAAATAATTCTGTCTTTCATATAATCAAGATTTTATTGAATTCCAACATTATAAAGTAAAACGTTACCGGTAAAATGGCTAAGAAAATTTCAAAAAACTCCAGAGCTGCAAGACAATATGATCTAACTGATTTAGCTCCCAAAGAACTCCAGAATCTTCCGAGAGCAGAAAATACTGATCTAACTAATATAATGATCAGAACAGCTGCAAAAAATGAGTCTCTTTTAGAAGCAAAGATAAGGAAGAAGAAGGACAGCAAGAACAAAGTGTCAAAGAAAGACTTTGAAAAGAAAATTGCCAAATCAGTCAAAATCATGGAGAAAGAGCGTCTAGAAAGGGCTTTGAATATCACAAATCGTCTCGACGGTAAAATTGCCAAATCTATTTCAAGAGCAAAGTATGTGCAAAGTTCGAGAAAGGCTGGCTGGGATAGTATAAATGCGTCAATTAAAAAGGAATTGCTGGTACAAGCTTTGGAAGCAGAAGAAGAGGAGAAGAAAAATGAAGAAGCTGAAAAGGAAGGGGACATTGAGGTTGATGAAATGTATGACTCAGCTAAGATAGAAACTACAACAGAAGTCAAACCCCAATCTGTTGAGCCACAAAATTTGTTTGCATTGCTTCCGCTTGATACAGACGAATGATTTAAGGAGTACAAAACATTTTTCATAATTTTATATACTAGTTTTGAAATAATCGATTAAAAGTATTGCATTTATAGACATATTTGTTTACCATCATTAAGTATTATAAGAGATAAGAAAATAAAATCCAAAATATTCTGCAGTGATACACTTTCTGACTTTACCAATTTTGCGTGATCATCATTATCAAGATTAGAAAATTAAAATTTAAATGAGGGCAGCTTACTGCATGAGCCGATTGACAGATCTAGTACTAAATTCCAGCATAAAAAAATCAACCAACTACAAAGGGTAAACAGATTCAAAATTTAGAATAATACTCACACTTTAGTACTATTGTTTAATCTATCGATATGAAATCAATTGGCTTATTGGGCCTATTCTTTACAGCAGCACATGTCCATGGACGTCACCTACCTATCAACAGTACAAATATATCTGGCTTTTGGGAGGACTTTGAGACTTATAAGACTAATGAGGATCTGAAGGAAGTATGGCATTCTTCAGAAGCAGTTGATGAGCATGGTAGAAAATTATTTCCTGCCTCTTGGAAGCTCTTTCATAATCCGGACTATGTGGAATCAAATCGGAAAGGGTTGCTTGTTAAGTCACCTGGGAAGTATGCTATGATTGGTAGAAATATCGAAAAACCTGTAAACTTATCAGACTCTGAACTGTTGGTGATACAATATGAGGTTAAGAGTACGAAAGATCCACATTGTGAGGGTGCCTTCATCAAGTTATTTCATAATATGTATCTGGAAAGCCTTACTAACTATGATAGAAAAGCTGGAGTCAAATATGATCTTTTATTTGGTCCTGATTTCTGTCTACCAGATACAAACATGGTCCGGTTCGAATGGAGGAATAGGAAGGACAAAGAAGAGAAAAAACTAATTTTTAGCCCCAAGAGTAAATTGAATGATGGTCAGCACAAGAATCATCTATATACAATGATATTGGATCTAGGTAATAAAATACTAGAAATACGAATTGATGGGAAAGTTGTATTAGCTACATCGCTTAATGACAGTCAACATTTTAAGGATACCAAATACATGTCTACAACTGATACTCATGAGGATTCATCAGAGTTTAATTTTTCAATTGATGGTCTTACGTTTGATATCTGGGGCACATTATCCGGTATTGTGTTCAAAAATGTATATATCGGGAACAGTATTGAAGAAGCAGAAATTATAGGCAATAATACATACCTTCCCAATGCTTTAAAAGAAAATGATCTCATCTTAAAAAAGTTGAAGGTCAAGAATGATGGAAAGGTTCCAAATGCAAAATCCCCTTATGATGACAATATATATTCGCAGAATTTGTTTGATATTTTGTTTGATAAATTGGTAGGTTTATTGGAAGGGCTATCGATAAAGCATATGATAACTGTGCTCTTAGTACTAATTCCATATATGCTTTATTATCTGGCCAGAAATCATGAAATGAAAAAAAGAATTCGGACGGAAGATATTGTAGAAATAAATAAATAAACATATATCACAATGAGACGCCCTACAAGATGCTCTGATCACCTTGGTATTATAAATTATCATATCTAGTTTAGATATTAGAGCTGGATATGTAAGTATTCATATTGAATTATTCATTTATAGAAGTTACGAATAAGTATGTTTAATTTACAAAAAAAGTTTTTTATGATATGCAACTGTTAGCTAAACTAAAAACTTCAGCTTCTATCTGCTGTTGATATCACTCTCGATAATCTCATTTTAATCAACTAAATGAACATTTTCTATTATCTGGCAGGCAATTCGAAAAACATGCTCATAATTTTGGGCAGTTCTTCGACTCAATTGTTTCGTTACTGGGTTTCTACAAAGATTGATGTATTTCAATTGAGTTGTAGGTATAGCGCGAAGAATATTTTTTAAATCATGTAAGTCATTATCTGTAAGATCCAGACGTTGAACTGTAGGGATAATTTGATATAAATTTGATGGCAATTCCCGTAGTCCACTAATATTTGAAATTTTTAGTATTTTTAAATTTGGAGGAAAATATTCCCATTTTGGAATATCACAAATTGCACCATTACATATCTCAAAAACCTCAATATGTGGCGGACATATTTTCCATTCTCTTAAGCATTTGCATGCATCAATGTGTAGCTCTTTTAACTGCATTAAAGGAAGGCATTTTAATTCTAAATGAGGTAAGTTGAAATTCTTCATTAAACTTACAGTTTCCAAGTAACGTAATAAATGCAGGTTGTCTACCTTCTCTAAGTTGTTATTGTCTACCAATAATACACGTAGATTGGTTAACAAGTGTATATTTTTTAACTCTTTAATTTTATTGCCCGTTAGACACAAATATTCTAATGAAGCCCATCCTAATTTATCTCTTGATCCATGCATTAGTTCACGAAAGTCAATGCAACCTTCTATTAAATTATATGAAAGGTCTAAATGTCTCAGCGGAGTATTTTCTAAGGTAGTTAAGCTTCTAACTTGATTATGAGACATATTGATTTGTGTAAGGTGATAGCCATCATTCAAGAATTCGAGATCGGCTATACAATTATAAGAGCAGTTCAAAGTTTCCAAATCTCTATAATTGTTTAGATTCAAATGTAATAATCCTTTACCTTGAACATTTAATTCTCTGATTATTTTTGTTTTCGGTTTAAATGGTATCTGCGATATACTAGCATCTGTATTACATAAAAAAGAGTAAGGTTTCCCTTGTGTGTCTGTCAGATTTACCCTTCCAGAAACGTTTCTTTCTTTAAAGACCAATTCATCTCTACTTAAATCCAAGCTATTATCGAGTTGTGTAGCATACTTGAATTTATCACTGCTTTTGCTACCATTCGAGTTATCATCAATATCATCATCTTTGAATGAATGACTGCTATACGGTATTTGAAAGCCTCCATTTAAATTCAGTGGAGTTAAGGCTCGATCAGGGGCAATGTGCATGACTAATTTACATTAATATCCACTCTCAAGTTTGATATCACCCTTTTCTTACCGATAACAAGAATGGAGGAATATATGAATCCAAAAGTAGACTAAAATTGTAAATTATTCTCTTGAAAATAGGAAAGTGTTAAGATCCTAAGTAGCTAATAAGAAATTTCACTTTTTTAATTGATTGTATCTGTATAACAAATCAATTCAACCACAAGATAGGTAATAAGAAATGAGCAACCGATAATAAGCACAGATAGCCTTCAGTTTTGTGTAAATCCGCAAAGTGAACTAGGACCTATAGTTAAAGTTTGTGAAACTTGTGGTTTGAAATATATCTTATTTGGTGTTTTCGACAATGATGTCACGGATATGCCAAAAAAGGTCTGTATGAATGCCTTGTACTTGGTCTGCTATGTCAAACAGCCCCTGTAAGAAACCGGATTCTCAATCTAACAATTATTCCTTGGTTTAACTGTATTTGTCTTTGGAAGATATATTCCTATTCCAATGAATATTTAAAGGTGTCTTGACAGCCGTAGGTTTGTACTGTAATTTCAACACAATTTCCTGGTGATCTTTATGTGCCGGTTCTTAGTCAAGTTATTATCTCCCTTTAGGAAATCACAGATATATGAGAAAGCTTGAAGTTGCACAAAATTTGATTATAATATGAGGTAGTACTCAATGATGGTTAATGAGAAAAGAGACAGTTAACAGGACAATCAGTATTCAGTGGTGGAAACACAAAGTCATCCGATCTTGAGCAGGCAAGGTCTGTATCTTAGTATAGACCAATTGATGTTTACCAAACTAATACCAATGTTCTAAACCTAGATATTCAATGATTACTCCTTGTGAGATTTTGGTGGGAAGAGATCAGCCACTGAACTGAGACCTTTGTGCCGCCAAGGGGAGACCGGGAGAAATAACATCATATCATGAAGCACGATATAGTCGCATGGTATGAATTTTAATACAGATCATAAGGAATGTGCACGTAAAACGTATAACGAAGCTACATCTGTTAAGGAGAGACACAGCAGTCTATAACGCTGTTGGCACAAGCCATGCTGCTATAGTATGGTGCATTGGTATTTCTTTACTTAGTATAGATTGTTTTTATTCGTTTTTGTGAGAACGATATTATATGCTGGGCTTAAGTCCTTATACAACAAGTGACATGATGTCATTAGTGAATCCCCTTTTCATCTAGGGAGTGCTTTAAACCGGATTTTTGTTTTGCGGGAAGAGATGATAACGACGGCAATATGTTTCACATTACACTGGCCAAAAATTAGTCTCTAATGTGCGAGCCGTATTGAAACCTGTATGCTAGACAGTTCATAAGTGCATTTCAGAATTTGGGCATCGGTTTTAGTGATCTTGTCCCTGGGCACCACCAATTCTTTTCTTTTAACGTTGCGCATTATGTATTCGACAAGAGGCATGAGGCTCTATAAGCTGAAGAGGTAACAAGATTCGCATTGATTCTTTCCAGCACAGAGACATCCTATGTTGCCATTCACTGCTCTACAGTACTCTCAGGCACATTAATTCCTTCCCCCCACCCCCTCCGCCATTGTTTTGCGCTATTCTATGTGCGAAGTATCTTCGGCTTGGAAGTACAAACCAGCACACACATACACACCCAAAATTATAGGCAGACATAAAGCTACGATAAAGAAAAGAAAAAAGAAATAGTCAATAAACAATAGGCAGGCTTTTACAGCCCTATACTCTCAGAAAGCCGCGCACCAGTACCAATTCACATTTATTGCCCGTATTGTTATACTTTCAAGTGGAAGAAAAAGAAAAGCCAAATCGAGATCCCAGACGCATCAGAGTAGAACCAGTACGGAACACTCAAACGTTCCCTGTAAATGGGTAGTGTCTACGGCACAGGAGCGCTACATTTGAGAGCACAAAACCAAAGAAAACACCCAAAAAGGAAGGTGCACAGTAAATCAGCACGGATATCCAATATAGGAAATAGTGGGTGAGCGGGAAGGGGAAGAGTGTAAGGCTACCAAAGCAAGGGCCCTACAAGCTTTGAGAAAAAAGAATGAATAGCTAAACGGTGCATTTTCTCTGCCTGCCACACAGAAAACGCTAGGCAACCACTGTAAAGAAAAAAAAGAGTAAGAGGTGACGTGAACTTTCAAACACTCTACGCTCTTTCTTAGTTTGATTACCCTTCCCTTGCTAAGAGACTTACATTTTCCATTATCCTTACGGTAGAGCTTATTATTTCCTTGTAGGATAATATTAAGATATATTTAAGATTATACCGGTGATCTGTACGGAGAGTACTGTGAATAGGGACTATCAAAGACAAAAAAATTATGGAAGAAAAAAAAGAAAAAAGCAGCATAAAAAGAAAGAAAATGGGAAAAAAACACTCACAAAATGTCGTAGAGCTTCTCATTGCCATTTCCCATTTTTCAACATATATTTTGATAAATGGAGTCTCGTTGCACTTAGAAAAGGCTGTAGCAACACTGTGTAATAACTTTAGAAAAGTAAACTTTTAACTGCGTAAAAAAAAAAGAAAGGTTCCATGTGAAAGAAAAGAGAGGAGCCCTGTCTATTTCTAGAGATTCCTTGCACATATTGTGCAGAGCACACCGCACAAGAGGAAGCAAACAAAAAAAAAATGGGATAGAAGAATATTCGGCCACTTCTTAATTCTCTACAGTGATGTATGAGAAGTTCAGGGATTGGAGGACGTAAGACAAATCCCCGCACAACCAGAGAAAAGGGCTAGTAGTGAAATGAGGTAGCACTTTTTCTTGCTGCTAATTAGCTGTAGCCGAGGAAATAAGAGGAACAACAGAAAAACGGGAAAAAAGAAAGGATGAATGGAAAAGCTTGGTAAAGTAGGTCGGATGTTTCTACGGAGAAGTAAGAGAAGGGGGAAGAGGGCAGGGAGGGGAAGGGAAGGGATCAGAGAATCGAAGAAGAAATGGTATGACGAAATTATATACAGACAAAGAGAGTATGGAAGGGGATCTCTGATAAGTTAATTGGGATAACTCTCCCAAGAGAAGCTTCCATTTTCTACTTTGGGACAGTAGAATTCAAGCTTCGATAACTTATCTTAGCCCACCAAAGGAAAGGACAAGGGAAATACGGAATAGGATGAGGCTATATTTCTGAACAAGGACTATTAACGGCAGACACGAAGGTCCCTATTACTATCTATACCAAGGGGCGAAAAATATCATTCCCATCAGTTGGAGAGTTGTTACGTCGCAGAGTGTATCTTCCCTGGCTCTGGCCGGTGTTTGGCGAGAGTCACAGGAGAGCACACAAACAGAGGAAGGAACACAAAAATGACCACCAACAGGGCCAGTAGACAGAGGTACAAGAGAAGACTCTCTGCACGAAATGAATGACTGAACGGCTTTTTTTTCCTTTCTTTTTTTCCCTATTTTTAAGGTTGCCTCCAGAAGTACACTGAACACGAAAGTGGGCTGCGGAACTTCTTGTTTGATTCTCTCCTGTTATCACGACCTGCAGCTCTGCGACTTTTATTACTTCCCAGACCTCTACCGCAAACTCATAAGAATCTGGAATTTTCTCATGGGGAGTCACTGAACCAAGTGCACAATTATGATGTGTCCGGGCACAGTAAACGCCGCACAGTATTTATGCTCTGTTCTTCCTCCCCCCACCCTCCACCCCTCTCACTCACCACTTACCGTCTTTCTAACCCACCCGCTACCCTCTGGCCATTGACCTGTTACTGAAGGACCAATGCACATAAATACGTCATTCCAAGGCGACCCCATATATCCTCTCTCTGTGCCTTTCTAGGTATAACTCCTCTAGAACCCTCAAAATGCGTAGAAACCTACTCTTGGGAGCCTATATCATCCTGCAGATGCACCACTGCAGCTAGAACCACGCCAAAAATACGTTCTAGCCTAACTTCCACCTCCGAGTAACAATGAAGGTACTGGAAGAGACTACAAAGTGGGTTGACTACTAAGGGAGGCCAGCTGGGAGACCAGCTGCACGTCTAGTGCTGAATGCCTAAATTCATCTGAAATGGCAGCCATTAAAGCTTGACACGGCCAGTAGCAAGATACCCTTTCCCTCCCCACTTCCCACTAGAGAGATCGGAAGGGCATTGCACTAGCGTAGCTAAATGGCTATTATATGTTCCTGCTACAGATCTCTTGTACATTTCCCTCTCAGCTGCTATCTCTTCCTTCCCATTGTCTGGCTCCTGTCAATTGCTGTGCCAGTTGTTGAACTGCTCATTGTAAAAACTCTAAACAGAACAACTGCAATCTACAGTACAAAGGGAAAAGGCAACGAGTGAGGGTCCTCTTGCAATCGAAATTGGTACTGAGTCTGCATTGCTGTGTTACTTCCTCGATTCTAGGTTCTGGATCGCAGAGGCAATAGGTGATTCTAAAGAGGGCTGTCAGAGAGTCCTGAAAGAAAAGATAAATAAACTAAAATAGAATATTCCACCATCGTGAAGTGATTACGGGTTCTTCCTTACCCATACCCATTTATATATATATTCAGATGCCATTTTTGAGATTCTCGTGTATACAACTGTCTCTATTCTTGATATAAATATTTTGCGTTGTTGATTCTTGCTGGCGTTTAGCTTCTAATAAAAAGTCTTTCAGACGTACTATTAAAATACAACAAAATAAATATAGGAACTTTACTAGAACAAAAAAATAAAATTAGAAAGAATAATATGAGTAGGAAAAACAGTAACATCAGTGGGCTCAGTAGTGAGTCCAGTAGCGACCAACTATATGCAGACGCTAAAACGGAGAGTCTCCCGATGGAGGACTTTGAGAGCTCACAATTCGATGATATTGAGAGCGGGCTCATTGACGGCAAAGATGACGCTAATAGTAAGAGGAACAAAACTCACATAAAAACTTCCTTGAACGACATTATACAGCAGGTTCGCCAGCGCTCGCGATTACTAGCCAATAGGACCGGTTTAACCTCAACTAAGAATATTATTATTAGGCTGCTAGTGGTTAATGTTGTACTTTTCCTAATATTTATACACTTCAGCAGCTTTAGAAGTCACCACTTGAAGAATGAGGCCAATATAGGAAATGGTGGTATAGAAGAGCAAGGCAATGAAGAATCTATTGCAGGTTTGGATATTTCCATCGGACATGGTTTGGAGAATTCCGTGTCAGTGAAAGGAAGGATAAAGGATTATAATAGAAATCTGAATAAAATATTACAAGGCGTTCCTCAAGTAAACGATAAATCAGAAATGTCCCAATATGATACATCAAAATTTATAAAAATGCAAAGGTTTGACCTGATGGCAACAGCCAACGGATTCCCAAATAATACTTTTCTGCCCTTCGAATTGACCTCTTATCAATCAAACATGTACAACTTGACTGGGAGTGAGTCTAATAAATGCGATGCCATAAGTTGGAAGTCAAGAATACATTATTCACAAGAGAGATTACCGATAGAGGAAGACTTAGTGGCAGCGAGAATAAAATTTGTAAAAGAGGATAAGCACCTTGGTAAAATTGTGGAAGAATTACATAACGCCAGTAAGAAAGAAACTATAGAGGAAAGTGTAAAGAAGCAATGGCTAAGATTTGGATCATCAGCGCAGTGGCTGGAGGATCACCAATGTTATTTAGTGTTTAGTAGGATTATTGTAACAGAGGGGGGATTTAAAGGTGCTGGTAAAATGTCACTGGTGAGCGCTCAGGCATTTGATAAAGATTGGAATGAAATCAAAGGTAAACGTATTCCATTCATTGATACTGAAATACCAGATGATCTAGAACAACAACTAATTGCCATTGACAAGAAGTATGATTTATTCAAGAATTGTGATGAAGAAGATAAGACAACCTACCAGTATCAAGTATGCGTTCAAAGTAAGCAATACATGAAAGAAAAGGCAGAGGAAGAGAAAGATGAACTATTGGGTAACTATTATAGAGTATATCCAACAATTTTGAAAATTCCTTTTGCAATGGAAAAGAAGTGGTTTTACAAAGGACCAGAAGATCCGAAGTTGATACTAAGAACTAATAAAGATGGCATTCAGGAACCAATTGTTGTGTACAATATTTATGATCCTACACATCAAGAACGTATGATGCAAGTAGTATTGCCTCACAGAAAAATTAGTCCGGTCATACCTCTAATAGAACAGGATGCTATAGTTGTTGGCCGTCAAAAAAACTGGACTCCATTTATTAAAGATGAAGATGCTGGTGGCCAAATCTCAAGAGGTAGTTTACACATGTTTTCAAGAGCAGCTCCTTTACAAATTGTTAAGTGTTCACTTGATACTGGTTATTGTAAGTTTGTTTTTGATGCTGCAGAATACTCCAAGAAAGATTTTGAACCCAATGAAATCAGGGGAGGCACTCCTTTAATAAAACTACCGCCAGTCGTTCCTCAACTGAAAGGAAGGAATCTTTGGTTTGGTTTGATGAAAGGACATATAAAGGAATGTGGAATATCGGATCGTCTTTACAGACCATCTCTTGCTATATTAGAAGAGGAAAATGGCAAATACTTTTTCAATTTAATAACGGATACTCTCCATTTCAATACTGAGGTGCTTGGGTGGTCCGAGAAGAATTTCAAAGCTGATGGTTATAATGTCCTTTCACCAAACAGTGTCATTTCTTGGGATGTGCTAAGCCAAAACCCCGAAACTAAATCTTATGATGATTATATGCAGATATCAGTAAGCCAATCAGATAAGGGAAGTTATGTAATAAAAATGAAAGGCGTGCTGGATTTCATTCTACAATCATACACCAAGGAAGGTCTTAACAATAATATGGACTGGGAAAGTTCTGGTTTGGAGGATAGAATAGAACTTGGTGGGGTATGTTTTAGAAAGCATTTAAGAAACTATTGTGAAGAATACAGCAAGTCACATAGCTGAACTATATATATATATAAAAATTGCATTGGTATTTATACACAAAGTAACATACAAGCATCGTCTAAAGAATTTCTTATGATCGCTAATTTGGACATTGACAAATAGCCGAGTATAAGTATCTTAATCATTCCTCAATTATTGAGTACACTGGCCCAGCATAAGGGAAGAATTATAGAGAATTAATATAGTATACAAATATGTGCTTCATTACCCGGAATAATCTGGAAGACTAAGTATATAAAGCTCTACAAACCCTTGTTCGTTAGAAATTCTAAATTGGAGGGTTGGCCGAGTGGTCTAAGGCGGCAGACTTAAGATCTGTTGGACGGTTGTCCGCGCGAGTTCGAACCTCGCATCCTTCATTAATTTTTTTTTTATTTTGGGACATTTCTATAATGAAAGAGAACACTAACTTCAAGACGAGAAGTTAATGAAAAGTTAGGAAACGACTTCGTTTCTATGAAATTTAAGCGTACGTTATCGGTGAACTTGGAAGAACTTAGAATCAGGTTCAAATGCGGACTGTTTTCCTTTCAGACAGTTATTCTTGCACGAAAATCTAAAGTCAAGAATTGTAAAGACAAGCACTATCATGTTCATATTTATTTCTTGTCTAATGATAAAACATCCTGTACTAGTGTAAAAGAGTCGGCTTTCCATCCCCGATTAGTAGTAGACATTGCACCCCATCTACATATTCATACTGAAAGGGACATGTTTCAACTCTCTTACTCATAGCAAACGATTCTGTAGAGCAGAAATGAAACTTGACCATAAATGTCTTCCGTTCAAGAAATGTCCTTAGGAGTTCAGAGATTGTTGCTATAAACAATGAATACAGGCGTCACTTATATTTGTACATTGCTATAGTCGTTGGTTCTATAATTACGATAAGGTATTAGTGGTTACTGTTTTTCTCTTGAATGATAGATCGCTAGACTCAGAACTTCATAGGTAATAAAAATTGGACTAATTTGTGCTTCAAGAAACTAAGATCTAGATAAACAAAGTCACATGTAGTTGATCTATCAAAGATATTATATAAATTGTAGCCTTAATGGAAAGTGCGGAGGTCATCAAAATGGCCTGTTGTCTGTTTTGATTATCTAGAAATAAAATGCTGGGTTTTACAAATCTTTCTTGATTTCACTATAAGGAGGCACGAAAATCTTGAAATTTTTCAATTTCTTTCTGAAATTTATGAATGGCAATCTTTTCACCACCTCATCGCGAGACACAAATACTGCTGATTACCAAAGTAGTCGATTCTAAGAGCAGTTTTGATAATTGTGATTAAATTTAAGTGATTGTCATTTTACAAGCAAATATTCTAGTTAATTCAATTCCTTAAAAGGAGTTCCTATTACGAGGTTGCCCAGTTGTTAATCTATTCGATAGCCATCCTTTTTAGATTTTGCGATTTCAAGAGTTTTGCTGAGCAGCCATCTATCTATTTGTTAGGTTTATTTTACCATTAATGGTATTATAAAACTAGAATAGTTTGATATTTAGTGGAAGACAAAGGACTTGGATAGTTTTCTTTGCTTTCCATCAAGCAAAATAATACCTTACGCAAAGTTTTCGATCAACTACATTGCTCTTATATAAGACATTGCTATAATAAGCATAATCAGAATTTGAAATTGATATCATGTTCAAGAAGTACAAAAACCAGGACTTGGATGTTTCATTCTGGTGGAAGAAAAATCCAAAGACCCCATCTGACTATGTGAAATTGATAAATGAACAGTTGAATAAGATAGAACCAACACCTCTTCCTAATGGTACCAATATAACTTCGTCTTCCTCAGATAATAAGCGAAAAGCACAGGAAGAGGTTGCTAAGTATTTGGTTGGAATGAAGCATTATATTCTGGGTGATGTGGACCCCAAGCCGACATCAGAGGCAATAGACGAATTTTATTCTGCAATGCTGTCTTCAGATATATTTCATAATCTTTTGGTACATATTGCAGACCTTGATTTTGAGTCGCGAAAGGAAGTTCTTTTAATACTTTCTATTTGCTTAAACTATTCAAAGGATAATAAGTTTGTCACTGTAGATTATCTGGTGTCTCAATCCAAAACACTATCATTAATGCTACGAACAATGGGCTTGACCCTTCAAAGAAGAGATACGTATGATATCTTTATCATTGTCGGGAACATGATTATTGAATGCATTAAGTATGAGCAACTGTGTCATATCTTTTTAACAGATACTCAATTGTGGAGTTTGTTTGAATTTGCAGGAATTGCTAACTTTGAAATTAGTACCCAGTCAATGCAAATTTTAAATTCTGTACTAACTACCCATCCCAAACTGGTTGCAAGGGAGTTCTTTAGTCAAGAGAAGAATATTAATTTATTTATCAGGCATATTAATAAGTTGATGGCTCACGGTAGTTATGTGACAAAAAGACAGAGTTCAAAGCTTTTAGCTTCATTGATAATTATCAGAGCTCATAATGTCCTTATGATGACATACATTAATGCACCAGAAAATTTAAAGCTGATTATGACTTTGCTGACTGATAAATCAAGAAATCTACAATTAGAGGCATTTAACATTTTCAAAGTAATGGTAGCAAATCCAAAAAAATCAAAGCTGGTCTTTGATATTTTGGTAAAGAACAGAGATAAATTACTGGCTTATTTAGAACTGTTTGGCAAAGAAGTTCAAGACTCAACCTTTTTGGATGAAAAAGAATTTATTATGAGGGAAATTGAAAGTCTGCCAAGAATTAAGCCAAATACAAATGAACATAACATTAACATGTCCAACTCACCACCAAAAGGTTTATTACATTCGGATCAAAAAAAAACGGCATCAAGTCAGCAGTTCAATGAAAATCATAATGAGTTATCTGGTAACAATTCTTCTGGTAATGTTACGAAAAGCTTAGCATCAATAGGCTAATGAGTGAATGTAGCAAAAAAATAAGCAGAGAAAGGTTTTGCTAACTAACCGTAACCTGCTTCTGTTGAGCTTTATAATAAGTATTTTTTCCTCTTCTTAAGGCAAGCTTATTTTGGCAAACCCCATACATATATCAGACTAATTTTGTAGGTAGATATAAATTAGATGCAAGTATGATATTAATGAATATATAAATGAATGATTTTTCACTGAAGAATATTAATTACAGATGCAGATCATGTTATGTTTTCTTTTTCTGCTTCTTTTTTAGAAGTTTTGAACTTTCACTGCCTTTTGAAGATAGTAGGGGAAGTCTTCCATTGTGATTAATCTTTCTAGTCGCTGATTTGCTAGTGAACTTCTCTGTGTCAGCTCTGGTCAACTCTGGTATATCAGAGTCAGTAGTTGCATTTGCCATTTTTTGAAGAGTTTGCAAATCTGTTTCTGATTTCCGAATCACATTAGATTTCTTAGCATCTAGCAAATCCCTAAGTCTTTTTTCCCAAAGAGGAACTTGCTGGTCTAATAAGCTATTCAATTCATTCAACCTTTTCTCAGTTTCGAGTCTAGTTGTAGCATCGAATTCACCGAATTGATAACTACCCTTACCATCAAACTTAAGTAGATAATTGTGGAAATGCCACAGAGTTGTCCTATGACAGACAGATATAACCGAGATACCTAAGTTCTGCGCATTTTCATACATTTTTTGTTCCATTTCTGGTGAGACTGCAGAGGTACACTCATCTAAAACTGCAAATTTTGGTTTGTGGTAATACATTCTTGCCATAGCTAATCTTTGCTGAACACCAATGGACAATTCTTCTGACCAATTTCTTTTTAAATCAAAGGCCGCTCTAATTTCAGTAAGATTTTCCTCATCCAAGTTATCAGACTTCTTGGTCCCCTTTCCAGCCAAAACTAGAGATAGGTTTTCAGTAATTAAATCAGTCAAATCCAAAAGCTCAAGAACAGAAATCAGCTTCTCGTCACCCATATTGTAATCCCCGTTAAATCTCTCTTCGAAATCTTCGATAGTGTCAGGATAAATTATCTGTTCGCGGAACGTTGAACCGTTACCCATATAAGGTTTCTGTGGTAAGTAAAAAATTGCACAGTCTTGTCCTATCTTGCGTGGAGGTACAGTTAATTTCGTTTGAACACCAGTCTCAATCTGTCTTATTGGCCATAATCCTCCTAATAATCTGAATAACGATGATTTACCACATCCATTTGGGCCAATAATAAGTAAATGGTCTCCATGTTTTAGTTCGAAGTTCAGTTCAGGAACTAATACTTGGTTAGCTGGGGTAATTAGGGGAACGTGCTCGAACTTTATCAAATTTTCATTATACTCAACAAGATCTAAAACGTCCTCATCTTTCTTATCAATATTCCCAACTGCATACTTGTCAAGTAAATCGTTTAGGTAATTTAGTCTTAAGCTTGTACCGCGCAATTCTTGTATATTTTTCTTTAATTCGACAAATCTTCCTACAGAACTGGATGCTGTCAAAAGCAATCTTCTATTTGTGATAAAGTCAGCAGTCGCATCTGTAGCATCAGGTTGATCCCCATTTTGAACCTTACCTTTGAAGAATATTGGTATTGAACATAAAGCTAAGCCAGCTGCACCCCATGTGTATTTAATCACAAACGTAGAAGCTAGATCATAAAAGGCCCTTGCTTTTATCTCGCGCCCCATAAAAAACGCCAATCGGTAAAAAGAGAAGTCTAATGAGGTGAGCTCCCTAGATTGGCCACGAAGCAACGCTATTTCCTCATTGTTTCTGTGAACACTAGAATGTAAGGATCGGAACCAACTTTCAAGAGATGATCTCATCATTGTAATCTTAGTGAAATTTGGTTGAATTAGCTTTAGCATGGAATTAGATATGTAAACAATCAATCCTAAAACTAATGTACCTTCTCCCATAACTCCAGAGCCAGACATCAGCAATTTAAATGAGCATAAAATCAAATCTAACATTGGTTTCAAAAGTTGATTCAGTAAAACCGAAGTATTGTTTGAAAACTTGCTAATGTCCTTAGTTAAATTATCTTGTACTTCAGAGGCGCTGTCTGCTGCAGCCACGGCATAAAAAGTGCGGTGGTTAGAAAGGTACTTCCCCATTAAATGGTTGGTCACTAACCTATTTATAGAGACAGAACACAGTTTAGTGACATAGTTAATCAGTGAATTGATAAAACTTGCAGGTATACCTAATACCATCCATTGACCTAACAGAATCTTTAGAAATTTTCCATACTGGGCTTTGACTAATGACGATACTAATCTACCATCAAGGGTTGCAACATGCAGGGAAAGAAATGTTCGTAATACCAGTAAGAAAGCCTGAGTCATGAACAAAATCATGACTTTCTTATCCCCCAGTAATAACTTCATCAAAAAGTCAGTTCTCTTCAAATTAACATCTGTAGACTTTTCAACAGGAGAGGTTTGTTCTACTACATTGGTGTTCTCCTGGACATTAGAAGATCTTCGAAGACTTAGGCTTCTCGTTCCTCTTGTTTTGAGTACAATCTCGTCACTCTTGGAGTCAGACTGTTCATCGCTGCTAACATCAGATGCCAGCTCATCGGGACTTGAAATAGAGTCCTTCCTGTCTCTTAATTTCTCACTTAGTCTACTTAAAGTGCTCTTCTCCGATAAAGTTTCGCTCCTGTCTCTATTAGATGATGTTTTCTTCTGTTTTGTAGATCCAGAACTGGAACCGGACCCATACAGCGATACAAAAAGCAGGAGTATATATGAAGTCCTCAGAATGTTCACTCTATGATTTTTATATGCAGTGAGAAGTGTCATACTTGGTAGTAAGTATTGTACAGAAAAAGGTCCCGTAAAGAACTCCGAGCAATAATAATATTTCTGGGTAGAGCTGTAAGTGTTCTTATCCTTTGGTCTAGGTTACTAATCTATAGCTTTACCTGATAATACAGTTTACCACCTTTCAAAGAGCTATTATGATAGGCGCAACTTAGAAACCACATCTTTATTTATATAGTGAATAAGAAATCAAGAATAGGGAAGCGATGACTCTCGGTTATTATGAGGAAGGATTCGATCACCAGAGACGTAGTTGTGGGGAAGACCTTCATTCTTAACTTAAAGAGCGGACCAAAATTAATACAAGCACCAACACACACCAAACATCAAAGATGCCCAAAGCACTCTCCATACTCTCCATTTTCCAAAGACGATATGGTGGAGTCAAGAGGCAAGTGTAACCGAATGTATAGAGTAAGTCATCATTCCAGAGCAACACAAAAGGAACTGTATTCTGATGAAAACGAAAAACTTGATGTCATCTTAACTCAAGGTAGAACAGTTAGTTTGAATAGAAGAAAAAACATCCCATAGTAGTGGATTTGTAAGGCTTCTACTGTAAAGGGTGCTCTGACTGTATCATCTCGGTTGGGAAAATTATCACCGGTCAGCAAGTCCCACTTTGATGTCCCCGTGAAGTCTTGCCTGGAAGCTACTTTTGTAGGGCCAATTTTTTGCTCGTCAGTCAAGAAGATGTGTTTCGGTTTAAATAATTATCGCCGAAATGTGTACTATTTTATGAGAAAGATATCTCTCTTGTAGGTCAAAGTGCACCGTAGTCTCTTGGACGTTCTATGTATCTAGTTGCAATTGGTTTCAAAAAGCTACAATGTGGTCTTGTGAAGACGTTCTTCAAAATTGCTTCTACGTAGAATATTCTACCAAGAGCAAGATCAGGCCAGTTATTCTCTCTGTATGGTTTGGGTGCTATGCGTGGATACTGTATTTTATGAGTGAATCGAGACTGCGTCTTGGTAGAAACCGTAGCATAAGGTGCTGTGTTCATTATGATTTTCTTGTGGAACTAACCCCGGAATCATAGTCTCGAGACATTGTTTCAAAGCCCGTGTTCCTTTTATTTTTAGCCAACATTCACCGAACGCATGTCTATCATCTCAGTGAATTAAAAGCCCACTTTACCTTCGCAGCTCTAAACGAATAGCCTTATGCCCAAAGACTAAATTCAGAGTTCCACAAGGTCTCGATTACATACTTCTTAAAGAACAAAAGTTGCTGTAAATCTCGGGTTTTGAAAAATTAACAGCGTTAGGGACCTATTAATTCACTTAGCAACAGCAATATATATATAAGAAGCGGATATATTCATAATCCTGCAGATCTTGTTTTCAATAATAATTATGTTAAATCGATTTTTTAAGTACTTAAATAAAATTTGATATACTAATAGATAGCCCAGATTGATAGAGTGACATATAGTAT
Organism: Nakaseomyces glabratus; assembly: GCF_010111755.1. NCBI lineage: Eukaryota > Fungi > Ascomycota > Saccharomycetes > Saccharomycetales > Saccharomycetaceae > Nakaseomyces > Nakaseomyces glabratus. The sequence goes on from NC_088954.1 coordinate 56,723, forward strand.
CTTTCTAAAACACATTGATAGAGAGATAAGCTATTAATTCAGATATATGGGGCATCAGCACGGATAACTTTGTTAGTGTTGTCTTTTATGGTTAACAGGGTATTGTTGAAAGCTCTAACGACTAATGGTTGAATTATATTATCATCAAGTTCAGATCTGGTGAACACTGTCTTTTTTTCTTTCGAGAAGAAGACCATATGATTCGCGTCATATGAAAACGGTACACATTACCTGAGCTGAAGTATCAATTAACTAATATCGTATCTTCGTTACGAGAAAAGATTATAAAAAATATTATTGTAGAAATTAAAATTAAACAGTGAGGTCCCATTAATTGTGTATTCGCAATTATAAAATAATAGCGAATAACATCAGCGGCACCTTAAAGAACTTCGGATTATGTGGAAAATAAATGATACAATCAATGCACATTTATACCAATTAACTTCACGGAAAGAAGAGGTTAATAAAAATAAAATTAAAATTATCAGATAATGAAATGCAAGAGAAAGATATTTGACTATGGGCAGGGACGGGGTAATTTTCTGGTCATTATTAGTGTCACAATTATCCTTCTGAATAAATGTTATAATAGAAGTACGACAAACTGACTTGCTCAATGGATGGACAAAAAGTAGAGACGATGATGTATGATGACAATAAAAGAGTTTGTCAAACTTTTTAACTGAACCACTAAAATTCAGAAAGATGTAAAAGTGTACCGTATTTTTACAAATTTGGATGCAATGTAATCACAATACTAAGAGGAAACAAAGAGAACACGATTCATATTTCAAACAATAATGTCTGTGTCCTTTGGTTGTTGTTTGTTAACTTGCTCTGGCGAAGAGCTATCGTCCTCATCAACGTCTGCAACATCAACGGTTTGAACAACCTTCTCAGATTCATAATTGTTATTCTCACTACTATTGGACATACTGGACATATCATTATCATATCCTTTCTCGTCACCAAATGGTTGACCACGAGGTTTACCAACTCTTGCGTAGAAGGCGCAATATAGAACTATCAAGCATGCAAAGAATGCCACTGCAAAACCTGCCCATACACATCCAGAGTAAGCACCACCAGTGCTGAAAACGACATTGAATTTATCATGACTTGTACCAGATTTAATGATAGAGATCATAATGGCGATAATACCAGCACCCAGACAACTGAATAAGGCAGTGGATAGGGTCAATACAACTGTGTAAATCCACAGACCTAGTTTTCTGTTATACTTTGGAGCTATTAACAGAATAAAACCAATAATGCCAAAGAATGAGGTGATAATGGTTAAGATATTCATAGCAAGAACAGCCTTGACAGCAGGTACATATTCGTGTTGTCTGTGTAGTAATTTGCCTTCTAGGTACAAGTCATATTTGCTAATGTTCAATGCTTTCAAATAAGGTTGGAAATCGGAGTCCAATAATGCATCATAGATGATAGACCTGAAGTCCAGATTTTGAACAGCGTGTGGAGAGTTACAGTCGGTAATTTCTCCCTGTCCATTAACGTGGCAAAGTGTGAAGATAGATAGTCTAAAGTCAACAGGAACATGCAGGAAGTCAAGTAAAGCAGGTGTCATTGCCTTCAGTTGTTCCTGGGTAACAGGTTCGACGGAGTTTGCATCCTCTAGAATGCTGACAATTGGTCTGAAAGTATCTGGGTTACTTGTAGCCCAGGATGTTAAGGCAACTAAGGATGTGAATGAGTTTGCAGGGTTGTCAGAAGCTGAAAGTAAGTTGAACAGAGCTGGGACTGCATCAGTGTTAGTGTTTGGATCGGCCATACCCGCTTGCAAAGCTGCAATGATGCCCAGAGTTTGAACTGGGTTAGTACTGACCTGTAGCATTCCTTGTAGACCTTCCAACTGAGCTTGAGCCAATGTAGTGTTCCGAACAGCGGCAAGAATTGGCAAACTTTGTAGAACCATAGTTTGGTTGTTGGAGTGATCAAGCAAGGTAGACATGGCTTGGAAAGCTGCTTTTGCAGATGGGGAGGTAGTAACATTTTGTCTTAACAAACTTAGTAAGTTGTTGATGGTACCGTTCTTGTTGCTGGAGTCGTTTAATAAAGCTTCTACCGCTTCTACTGATTGTTTGTTATCTTCTGGGACAGATCCTCCGATTCTGTCAAACAGTGGCGACAGATCTTGGTCAGCCTCACCGTTCAAAGAACTTTGAATGGTTGTTAGTAGAGTGACACCTAATTGAGTTGGCACATTAGCGTTCATCAGGTCACCCAAGGCATCGACAGTGTTGTTAATGTTTGTAGTGTAGCCAAATAGTTGGAACACTGGTAGTAGCTTGGTCTTTTCTGCCAAGGTCATGTTGTTCAAGGTAATCAAAGAGTCAACAGAGGCAACTTTGTTGTCTGATCCTTGTAGGATACTTAGTACAATGGAAGTCGAGTTATCGGAAGGTTGGCCGCTCTTCAATTGTGCTAGGGTTGGCATGACCAGGTTACCTAGGGATTCCAAAGTTTGGTTAGTGTTGTTGGAGAACGAGAGCAGGCCGCTGATTGCGATCAGTTCCTTAGTAGACGAGGAGCTGTCGCTGCTGATAGCTAAAGGAGCCAACTCAGTCAAGGCCACTACGGAGTCCGAAGTGTTCTTGGCGTTCTTTAGCAAGTTTAGCAGTGGGGTCAGAGCTGGAGTATCGGCGATAGCTTTCAATGAGTTGAAAACTTCAGACAAAGAGCTGTTTGGGGCTGACAGAGCTGTACCCAGCACTGTTAGGATAGGAGCAATCTGTGGCAAGACTTTAGTGACGTTAATATGCTTGATGTCGGCATCACCGATGTAGATGTTATGGATTGGGGAGTAATTAGCAGTGGAACCTGCTGTAGCGACGATGAAAGTGATGAATGTGGTGAATAGGAACAAGATGCACACTGAGAACAGCAACACTTCAGTGGATCTTTTCAACTGTTTTGCGTTAGGATAAGTATCCGGATGAGTATATTTTTTTGCAGCACGGTGTGCACTACGGTGGACTGCTAGATTAACCATTTTGTCCTATTTCTTTAATTGTAATATTGTAGACTAAAACCAAATAACAAGGGTTGATTAAAAGGGAAGTTGAAAAATATTTTGGAGTGCCAGATGAAAAGAGTTACTATTTTATACTAGATTTTTTTTTTTTCCTTTCTAAAGCCAAGTTATCTTCAAAATTGTTTTTGTTGCAGGCAAGTTTCAATAAAAAATGGTGTCTTGGTTGTCAGTTTTTTTTTTCCCACAAGTTGGAGAGTCGGAGTTCAGTTCAACTTAAGCGTCAAGAGAATAATGGCTATCCTTCTAGATATTGGTATTTTGGTATCTTTCTTGCAAGAGAATATTTGGAGAAGTCGGGGATAAGTGTTTACAGCGATGGGGTACCATTTGCCTATTCTTTTTATACTTCATTTAGATGGGAAGTTGCCCTATGTGTTGCACAGTTGCATCCCGTCCCATTTCTTTGTTCAAATTTTGGCAGTATCGTACAGTTCTCTACAACTCAGCTTGGAGTCGGCAAGTTGCAGGTAGAGTTGGTGTTTGTATGATCTGCTCGGGCAGGGCAAGTGGTTTAGGGCTTCGAATTAAGTGTCCTTCATCATCTGTGAGATGTCTTGTAGAAGTACTTCGGTAAGTTCTTCGGTAAGTTCTTCGGTAAGTACTTTGATTGTGCTTGTTGTTGAGTTCACTTGCCGAGGAGTACAGGAGGGGGGGGGGGGGGAAGTGTCTCTCACTACAGGATCTCTGTTTGTTGGATCTGACTCGTAGCAACCGAGGTTGGGGTTTCTAGTTTGTGTACTTGTGTATCACCCTTGCGTATCAGCTTGCGTACATCTCTGTGCAAGTCTCTTGTAAAAGTAGTTTCCGTTTTAGGGTTAGGGCTTTTTTAGTGGAAGGGGATGCTGTTTTTGGTTGTTACCGATGCCCCAAGAACCCCAACAGAAACGAGTCGGGAGTCGGGATGAAGATTTACTGTAGAGCGGAGAATGGGAATACTGTTTTTTGTTGAATTGGGTCAAGCAGAGAGCTTCGTAGAAAGTTTGTAGCTTGCTGAGAGGATGCTCGGAGGGTGCCTGGGGGGGAGAGAGTCATCTCTACGGTGCGTGTGTGACCCTTCCACTCAGTCTCTGAAAGATTAGACGAGAAAGCGGGGAAGGGCTATCAGGTAGAAGGAAAGTGATTTGTTACTCGGGGGAAAGGCAGGAAACGTTCTCTGTACGATATCTGTTTGCGATCTCTGTGTGCGATCTCTGTAGAAGCTTTTGGGGGGAGGGGGGAGTGGAGAGCAAGGGACTGGCAAACTGGCAATCGCTGGTAAATTGTCTGTAATGCCGTCGCGGTGATGTAATGTCGAAGAACGAGCGAGGGGTTGGGGGGCGAGGAAAAGAAAAAAAAGGGGAAGGAATTTGGCGGATCAGAGACGATCAGAGAAGATAAGGTAGGGAAGTTCTTGACTGTGCCTTCTTTGGGGAACTACCTTTGGGGACCACCTTTGGGGGCCACCTTTTGTTACCTTATTTGGGAACTCCACTTCTCTTAGACAAACATATTCTGTTGAGAAACCCAGTCTGTACTGTGCTGTCCTGCGGCACAGATGGTCCCTGGGTGAAATCAGATTCGGGGTTTTAAGTAATCCCACAGAGCGCAAGGATTACTGGGAAAACTCAACAAAAATTGCATTTCCGTCTCAAACCCACAATTCAAGAAACTACCCGATTAGGAATAGTGATAGATACACTCCCCCCCCTCCCATCTCATCTCATCTCATCATTCACACACGCCATGTATTTCTGCCGTCTGCTCCTGCTGATACTCCCGCTGTTACATCCTGTAATGGCACATGACTTCAAATGGTGTCAATCGTGATTTGTCGCAACGAGAGATGTCGTGTCTCTCACACTAGGGGACTCCTTGCACTGGACATCGTGGTGTGGGTTTATGAGTGGTTTACCATGATGGTATTGTCATCGTTCCTTACTTCGTGTTATGTGCAAATTCTTTTCCTGCATGGTAATGTTATTGATGATGATGCTTATGATGATGCTGATGATGCTGATAATGCATTTTAAATCCTATTTATTTTTTTATCGGGTTGAGGATATTATGTATATATATATTTCTTCAACTTCAATTGTTGAGTTTTCTCTTCAATTGCGTCCCATAATACACAACATATGGATAAAAATAGAAAATTATGACGTTGTATCTATCTCTTAATCTCCGCATGTAGAATATAAATCGACGATTATCTCAATTGATCTTGATGAGAGAGTCCTCTGGCTTGTACACTATCTTGTAGTTCAACGACGTTATCACACCGTTGATGTCATTGCGGAATATACGGTCGTCGAGACATAGCTGCAAGGACACGCCAAAGTATGAGCCCCACAGCGGTCTATTGTTGTTCATCCTCTTGGCACCACTGGGTCCCATCGGTATCACACTGTCCTGGCCCATCTTGTCACGCCCACTCTCATCAAACCGCACTTTGCAGTTCACGTTGCATATTATCGTGTTGGATGCGCCCGTGGGTATCACGTGGAAATCTAGAGCAGAAATGATGTGCTGCGTTTGTACCACCTGCTGCGACCACATAGTCAAGAAGATCGATGGGTCCGCGAAGGGCATCGAGTTGTACACAACTTTGCTCACCGTTGGCGAGGGTGGCATGTTCTTACTCGATTGGAACAGTTGTAGAAAGTTCATTAATTTGTTTGGATCCTGTTCATCTAAGTGCGCTAACACTTTCTTGACGAAGATGTCTATCAGATGATACTGGCTGTTATTGTTACTATTGCTGTTCATGTTGTTTCGAGGTTCAGTCCACCTATTTTAGACCTAGTTTTTAGTTGTAGTTGAACAAAATAGGCAAGCTTAGCGGATATATAGCCAATTTTAGTTTTGAGGGTCTCTGGCACCTGAATTTCCAGCAAGCACTTCGCTCAGAAACTATTGAAATTGAAATTTCAGCGTTTTGGAACTTCTGATGAATTTTTTGTAATAAAAAAAAAGGGCATATTATTTACGTGTGAGATGATGCCTACAATCTCAGAAACATATAAAGATGTCCAAAAATTGGTCTATTCTATCTCATATAATAGTTCATGTAGTGATACAAAAAGATGAATACATAGCTATTTTAATTACTTCCATTATCAGATATCAAGAACAATAGAATCTTTATTGTATGTCCCCACCACAGTAGACTCTGCCAAGATGACATTTTTTTATTCATTTTCTTACTTAATATTTCCTCAGTGGATATTTTTGCAATTCATCATTTTTTAATATATAGAATACAACGGTACATGTTTCATAGCGCTGTTTGAATTATCTCCATGTAGAATATCATCTTGATTTTTGTTTGGAGCCTTCACATACATGCCCAAAGTAAAATATTTTGAACGTGCAAGATGCACGATTAGTATAATTAGAACCTACACCAAATTACAATTCGTTATGGAGGTTATAAGAAGAATTCAGAATACTCTCTGTCGAAAAAGAAACATATATATGTACAATTGTTGTATATTCAAAGCCTTTTTTCTAAGCTAAACCTTAAACGCACAGATTTTGCTATTCTTCTTTTAGTCGCATTCCTTCTTTACTCGTAACTGTGATACACGAACATAACAATACAAATCCTGAATCGCTAGTACATGGGAATACAGTGTTATTGGAATTCGCAAGAGCAATCACAACTTGTCCAAAATCAAGTACGATGCCCTAAGCAATTTTCCTTTTCGTCACAATCGAAGTGGGCTAAGACACGGTATTTCCCTTTTCGGAAAAGTAAGTAGTTGACCAATTACCCATTTAGGAAATGTGATTAGATTTTCTATTGTACCATATTTACAAGAGAACCCAGCCATCTGTATTTTTTTTCCACTATATGATCTGTCTGTAGTAGAAATCTAGGTAGTGGGAAGTGCTGGTTCTTCGGTACGCCTTAGTGATTGGGCTAATTTGTTCTAATACCATCTCCGGGGTTCTTGTAGCAATATCCATTTTGGTTGAGATTCACTGAAGCAAGTAGTAGCTCAGGTGGAACGTACGCTGATTCAACATCAGCTTTTGAGTAGTCCCAAAAGGGATATTTACATGGGGATCAGATCCCTTGAAGCAAGACGATAACCAGAACACTCGAGCACCCACTGACTTCTCGAAGACAGAACTATCGCTAGTAGTGCCTCTGTGGGCCTCGAGATTTGGCAGTTGTATATGCGTTAGTTTTATAGACAGTATTCTGTTCATTATCTTCTAGTGTGATTATTTGTAGGAAGCTGATCAACATTTTAAAGAAAATAAAATCTGAATTGAGTCTATCTCTCATAGATACACAGAGATCAAGCAGAGCTTGCGGATGAATACTAGACTCAGAGTATCGAGTCTTGTGTCATTCCTTTTCAGAAAAGAAAATCCTAGTTACCATTGGCATTCACCGAAAAACGGTGGGCAAATACGAGTTGTGTTATTCAATATTTGGAAAGGCTGGTTCCAAAATGGGAAGGATAACTCAGTTGCGTAGGCTCGCTTTATTTCTTGTTAAATGACGTTCATGAATAAAGACAAATTAATTGAATGAAAAAAAAAAAAATGAGCTGCATAATTCCTTGATCCACCTTCCACAAGCTTTCCTAATTGCATTACTATTCTAATATAGGAAAAAACAGAAATACTAAAAAAAATGCTGGTCTTTCTATTTTAGGAATTAGCAATATATTATACCAGCAGTCGCAATGATACTATATAAGCATCACGGTTTTATATGTAAACCTTTCAAATTTGTGCTATGACTATCTGCTTTGATCTATCTCGTAAGACCTTTTGATTCAATTTTTTTTTTCTTGATCTGATTTAATACATACCTTAATTATTTTTTCTTTCATGCTATTATTATTATATTATATATATTTATACTCCTCAATAGAAAAACCAAGAATAACAGGAATAAAAAACGCTTGTACTTAACAATCAATTGGTATCAGGATTAAAAAAACTGAAAATTTATCACTCACTCATTTCATTCATTTTAATATCGGCCCATAAATACTTCAAGTTTTTGATCTGACCAAATTTTCAATCATTTTAAGTACACAAAAAGCTATAATCAATAGAAAAATCAAGCCAAAGACTAATCTTCATTCATTCATTATTAATCCTTACCATTGAAATTCATTCATTCTTTTGTCTTTGGACCCAAAAAAAAACGCAAATAATAATACATTCGTTTGAACCCTTTCTTTAAATTTAAGTTAATCAATTACAACATTCATCAAGATAAAACTATTTTACTGGAGGTGTAATTTATATGTCGCTCCCATTGAATGAGTTACCAGTGCCTATTTTAGGTAAAACTTCATTTTCATCTGCAAACAGATCATCGTACATTTCTTCTGCTGGTTCAGAAAGACATGCTGCCCTAATGGAAAATAGTGAAGCATTGAGGTCACCATCTCACTCATCCAATCAAGGCTTTCGCTTGCAATCTAATGCACACACTAGCCCCATCTCCAAAAATTATTCTTACTTCTCATCGCCTATTCCTTCCACTAGCAGATTATCTCTAAATGTAGGTAAAACCGGATTAGCAAATATTACCGCTACTGATTTGCCCAGGGAATCAATTAGCTATCAGGCTAGATCTTCTTCATTTGGTCCACAAATTGAATTTCCATACAGAAAATCAAATACAGCCCCAGCTTCGCCTCACCATTTTAGCACCAGCAACTATGTGTCTATCATTACACCATCGACGTCCCCTGCTGGCTTAGAAAATAGAATGGTAGGAAGCACAGCCCAATTTTCTCACTTACCTTCACTAAGAGCCGCAAGCATTCCAAACATATCGTGCTCACCAACCTTCCAGGAAACTACAAATTCCTTATCTGATCACTATTCCGGCAATAGTACGACGCACATTTCTAGCGTTAAAAGCGGAACTATTCTGCCATCGCTTAGACATTTACAATTGTTACCTGATCGTTCACTACAGGAGCATTCTAAACTCTATCCAGACACTGCGAAAATCAATGGTGCTTGGAGACAAAATGTGATTAGCTGGTGTAAGGAAAAATCCTATGAAGATTATGTCAAGGTTCAAGAAGAAGTTGCAAAAGTTAGAACTCAATTCCCAATCAGTCAGTTGAGGAGTCATCCTGAGAGCACGAAAAATCCTAATATGCCAAAAATCCCTTCATTATTAAATGCTAAGGATCAATTCGAGAGTTTATCAAATTCTCCTTGGAGCTATGAAGCTCCAGTAACTCCGCCTATGAGCCCAAGTGTTTCCAAGAGGAGACAAAACTCCAACACATCTAGTTCGAAACTTCAAAGTGTTACCTATAATTTGACACCTAAAACACCCGGTGATGATCTTAAGGATTTCACACCGATCATCAGCGAGAGGCTGGTGCAAACCGTAAAAATGAAACAAATGGAGACTTACTATCAATCTTCACCTGGCCGCCATAAAAAAACAAATAGCTTTAAGGCTCTTCAAATTAAGAAATTATTGGACAACAGGGATGTGCTTTCAATTAACTCTAAAAGTGGTTTTAAAGTTTCAAAGCCTGGAAGGCCAATGTCCTCTGTGATTGTAAGCGGCATATCTACGCAAATAGCCTCAAAGCTTGAATCAATATCGTCCAATTCCAGCTCCTCCAGTGCAAGTAGCAGTCCAAAGTCAAGCAAACGAAGCTTATCACGCTCCCCTACAAGGTTCACTACATTTGTACAACCATCGACGCCAAGGGAATATAATCAAAAACAAAAAATAAATTCTTCTCGTTCGAGATCAAGGTCCCCAATTAGACCATCTACGCCAACTCAACAAACTCCAATTTACAAAAATACATTCCAGAATTCGGATAACAGCAATTACAACGTCAATAGCGCTAGTGTATTTAGTACACCCGCTTTAAAATACGGACAATCCTCGACAGAGTCTCCAAATAGTGCTACATTTAATAGTATTGGTGCCCATACGACGTCCATTTCGGTTACAACTTCACCTAAACACTATTATAGTAGCAAGAAAATATCGGGGGGCTCTAATTCTCCCAAGAGACGCAAGTCGAACCCAACGTTTACCAGTGTCACAAGCACTCCAACTGCTAGCCATGGTGCAAAGAGTAAAAGCGGAAGCAACAGTCCTAAGAATGGTGCGTATCATCTAAGGAAGTGTGTTTCGTGTAACTCTAGTGATTCGCCATGTTGGAGACCATCCTGGTCTGGTAAGAAGACTGAGCAATTATGTAACTCTTGTGGATTGCGTTACAAGAAGACGAGGACTCGTTGTCTAAACGACGGTTGTCGGAAAATTCCAACCAAGGGTGAACTAAATATAATGAAATCACAGGGATTGGAAAAGGAGTACAACACACAACTTCAACGTGAAGTAGAAGGCTACAAATGTCTGTTCTGTAACCACATAACTGAGACACGCTAAGAAATCGAATCTAATATAACATGCATAAGCCAGTAATTGGTAAGATAAGACATTTCGCTTCTTTTTTCTATGTGGATACAGGTATCTATAGAAAGAAAAGTCAAAACAGAATTCTTATGGTATGGCCTAATGGCTATTCCAATACAATTTGAGATGGGAGTTGATCTCCTGATAAAGTAACAAAAAATTTATTTCTACACAACAAAGCAGAATAGAAAATTTACTTGTAAGTGTTGAGCGAAATGTAATTTAGAGAATTTTGGTGGTATTCTTATAATACATTGTACTCAATTATACAAGTAGATTTTCTATTACTGCTTTATGACTTTTTTAAATGCACACTGTGTGTGCTCAAAGGCACTAACGCAAGTCTTGACATTTTATTTTATTTTATTTTTATATCATATTACATTTAACTTATTCTACATATATTTTATTTTTACATAAAGAGGCCTTAATAATATTAATGATCATTAACATATTTCAATTCTAATAACATCAAGTCCCAACTTTTCCGAACTATTTGGTTCTGATACAGAGATTTATACAAAAACATAAAAGGGACACACTCCTTGCGTTGGTCCCATACCCACCATAATCACGTTAGTAACCTATAACGGCATACGTGCAAGTTGTTAGAAAGCAAAATAATCTTACCCGGCTAGTTTTTCCAGGGAAGAAGTCAAGGATTGCGCTCTCTTTGCATGGGGGCAGAGACACCCCCCCCCTACTAAATACCGGTTTGTGTATTTCGGAGAGGGTTAGTGCTAAGGGGGAGTTGAAGAGACGATGATATCATTTCTCATCAGTAGCGTCAGTTAGCGGGGAGATCTGCCGGGTAAAGTTTCACATTTCTTTCTTTTTCTTTTTACCCTCGTTGTAAGAGAAGTTCTTAGAAGGGGGAGTGTCTGCAAGTGGAAGCTACGAGGCAGTTTGAATAAGACTAGACAGCGACGAGATAGAAATCGATATTGCAGTGCCCTGGCAGGACAGAATAAAGGCCTTCATGGGGGATTCCATGCCTGGATATCTACTGACCTTTCTTAGATAAAGAGGGGGGGGAGAATTGCGAGGATTGAAAAGCCGAAGAAAGGATTTCAGAAGGCCTTCTTTTGAATGGGGGGCTTTCTCACTCGCATACGTTTGGTAATTCGAGGGGGGTGGGAAACCATGGACCTGTTAGAATTCGAGATGAGCTCTTGAAAGAAAAATTCACTGAAAATTTGATTGCTTTTTGCGAAAAAAATGATAAAAAAAAAATTAAAATTAATATTTAAAATAAAAGCACTAGTAGTAGTTTTGTTTTGGATTGACATATACTTCAAATATATAATAGAATAGTGGAATAAGTAAAAAAGATTCTATCCATAAATATCAGATTGCTGTGTTGGTAGCAAAAAAGACAAGATACTAAGGCAGAAAGCAAGTCAGATCAATCAAAGTCTTGGAATTGCATTACTTCCCTCAATTTTCTTTAATTTGTGAAGTATAAGAGTTATTTATTTCTGACCCTTTGTGAAAATTATTTAATTCATTCAACTGAACTAGAAGTTTTAACTTGGGCTTAAAAAAAAAATTAATAATAAAAAGGAATAAGTTTTAGATTAGTAAATTGAAAGAAACTGTTTGTGTGATAAACCCATTTCATTAGAGAAAGGTTAAAATACCATAAAATAGTAATAATAATACAAAAGAGAGATAATACAAAATGGCTTCTCAACCTGAAATTGCTAAGAATTTATTTGCTTCCACTACCACTTTGGTTGATTATCCTGCAAAGGAGGAGAAAAAATCACATGAGGACAATGTCGACACATATTTGGAACAACTTTTCTATAAGTTGAAGAATGACCCTGAGATCAGTAAGCTGCCTCACAATGAAGCTCACTTAGAGATATACAACGCGTTGAAGAAGAGGGTCGATGATATCAACAATGAGACTTGTGAACCAGGTGAAGAAAACTCTTTCTTTGTATGCGACCTAGGTGAAATTGAAAGATTGTACGCTAACTGGTGGAAAGAACTACCAAGAGTTCAGCCATTTTACGCTGTCAAGTGTAACCCAGATTTGAAGATAATAAGAAAATTGGCTGACCTCGGAGCTAACTTCGATTGTGCCTCTAAATTGGAGATAGACAAGGTCTTATCAATGGACGTCAACCCAGAAAGGATCATTTACGCAAACCCATGCAAAGCAGCTTCTTTCATTAGATATGCTGCCACGAACAAAGTTATGAAGTCCACGTTCGATAACGTTGAAGAACTTCATAAGATTAAAAAGTTTCATCCTGAATCTCAACTATTCCTGCGGATTGCAACTGATGATTCTACAGCACAATGCCGTTTATCTACCAAGTATGGATGTGAAATGGAAAGAGTCGACTCCTTATTGGAATGCATCAAAACACTGGGTCTAAACCTGGTAGGTGTTTCTTTCCATGTTGGTTCTGGTGCTTCAGATTTCTCAAGTTTATATAAAGCTGTCAGAGATGCTAGAATCGTCTTTGATAAAGCAGTCAACGACTATGGTCTTCCTGAACTTAAGACACTTGATGTTGGTGGTGGCTTCCAATTAGAATCATTTAAGGAATCCAGTGCTGTTCTAAGACTGGCATTGGACGAATATTTCCCAGAGTCAAGCAAGGTAGACATTATTGCAGAACCAGGCAGATATCTCGTAGCTTCTGCCTTCACATTGTCAGCAAATGTTATTGCTAAGAGAAAGTTAAATGAAGCTGAATCAATGATTTATGTCAACGACGGTGTTTATGGAAACATGAACTGTATTCTTTTTGACCATCAGGAACCAACACCAAGAACTCTATGGCATGATAACAATTATCATTATGATGATTTTGATTCTACTTCACCAAACCCAATCACAACTTGCCCATACAAAGTTTCTATGTGGGGACCTACTTGTGACGGTCTAGACTGTATTACCAAGGAGTATTACATGAAGCATGACCTAGTGGTAGGAGACTGGCTCTACTTCCCAAGATTGGGTGCCTACACCTCCAGTGCGGCCACGCCATTCAATGGGTTTGACCAAACTGCTGATATTATATACATCAACTCAGAGAACCATGACAATATATGAGATGCAATGGAGCCCTCATCCGGTTCTTCTGACTGTAATGACCATCGCAATGGAGTAGAAAGCTTCAGGAATAATTGATCGAAGCCCGAGTCATATTTGAGTACAAATAATCATTTAGTTATATGTATCTGACCAATACATGCAACTTACATATGTACATTATTTCATGCCTTATTTAGACATCCATATCATGAATATCTATTTATTCTTATCCCTTTATTCACCGTAGTGTCAGGGACTCTACGTGCTCGTTTTGAAGGTGGTTCATCAAAGGAGCAGTTTGCATCCCCTAACATTACAAGTGAAAAAAAATTCCATTGTTTAAGATAATTTACAGTGCAATGCCGAAAATTTTGAAAATCTAAGCTGTTTAAGAACAAAGAAAACGGAATACAATGTGGATTTGCCATATATGGGCACACTAAGGGCTACTGTGTTGACAATAGTGTATTATCTTCGCTAATTCATTCTCACCGAAGTTTGTATAGAGATTCTTTCCAGTTGGGATGTCTGAAAGCAAGCTTGTGTTCTTCAAGCCTACACTTGAACATGTGATACCGTGGAAAAGATATCAGTTAGAGCAACCGAAGGTGCTGGTCAACAACGAGCTCTATGATGATAAAGAAGGCAAGTTGATTCTATATGGTGGTGGGAGAGAGTTTCTGTTAAGAGACATAGACAGAGGTGAAGAGGTAGAAGTAGAGGTTTACATCCTTGAAGGGCGGTTAATGCTCTGGATCAAACATCCTGATATTAACAAAGGTGTAGAGATACCGAATAGTAGTATAATATATCATGGCTCAAGGATCAACTACGAAGGTCGTGATGGACATCGACTAGAGTTGGTCGTGAGTGTCTGCAGGGACAAGATCATAGACGAACTATTCGGCAGCGATAAATCACGTGACACTGATATATATGGTGGCACTGTCCTTAATGGTGGTAACGAACTCAATGCAGGCCATGAGGGCTCCAGTAGAGGTGTTTCTGAAGAGCTGCCGATGTATACGCTTTCGAGTGTTGAGTTAGTGCTGAGGCCGAAATATTCCAGTTTTGATAGATATTACAGTGAGGAGATAGAGCAGCTGTTTACATTTGACAATTTTGGACTGAACCGTGGTGATGATCTGATAGAGAACTGTCACAATCAGCTGGCATTGAGTATTGAGCACAGTGCGCAAGAGGAAGAGGTATTGTCATCAGATAATGCTGGGATGAACGAACAGCCAGGAGAACCTACATCTATGAGCACACTTTTAAACAGCATGAACTCAACGAATGGTATGTATCCTACAAACATCGCACAGTCCGACCAGCGATTTGAGAATTCTAATAGCGATACGCCAGTTATCGGTAATACCGGCAACTGCGATGATTTAGATGATATGAATTTTGGGATGGAGATCGGCGATGCTTCAAGTTTTGCAATCGAGCAGAACCAGCTCAACCCTGCATCGGCTATTCTAGGGAGACGCAGCCGTGATTCTTAGGAGGGGGGTAGTGATATTCAACCGTTTGAACTCCAGAACTGCAAGTCTTGCAACTTCCAATGTCTTTCTTTTTAGTTTATTTTTAATTTTTTTTGTCTTTCATATCATCAAAACATTTATCGGTTTGCAACTTCCACTCTCTCTCCCCCCCACACGCACACATTCTACAGTGCAGACTCTATTTATCGATGAAGAAATTCATCATCGGACTTTCAATCTAAGTAACTGTTTTCGTGTAATACTAGTGTATATTGTGAATACTATGTGCATCGAAGTACCTGCAGTGCCAATGATACAAAGATACAAAGATACAAAGATACAAAGATCAGCACAGTACTTGTGTAGGACCTAGACCCGAATCAGGCATCCCAGAACAGAGAACACGATGGGCCAAGAAAAGGGAATGTCTAGTTCTAGTCCAGAGTCGGTGTGAATCTCAACAACTCAACATCGGTGAGGACTAATATACGTCATGCAGGGGAGTATCAACCTCGAGAGATCCTACCAAGGCCCCCCCCTTGCCCTTTGTCACTGGAAGTGTGAAAAAACCCAACAAAAAGCCGAAAAATGCAGCCGCCAGGAAAGGATTCCACGCCAAAAAATAATGAACGAAAACAATCCATATCTGTGTTGTCCGCAACTGCTAATATGCTTCCCCAGACGGTGGTAGGGGGGCGGGGAGAGATCCCAGGTAGAGATCCCAGGAAGATTTTATCGGTGACGAACAACAGAATGCGCTTCCCAATTTTTGTTGAACAAAATTATTGAACATAGTTGACAGGCAGACCAAAAACCGGGTAACCCGTCAAGAGAAAAAGTAGGCGCAAGCAATTTACAAGTTTCGCACAATCCAACACTGAAAGGACAGTGCCGGGTCCATCTACTGAAGAGGTGTCGTATAGTAATATCTTAGCTACTTGCCCCCCAGCACCACAACGAAGAGAAAGGAACTTCACATGGAGGTAAGCCGGTTAAATGCTGTGCTTGGTTCCAGCTGTGCAGGCTCTCTACACGTAATGTCCTCTCAGAGCTGGAGGGGAAATCTCCACTGCCCCAGCAATTTTAGGGGCTACGACAAGAGAGTAGTGAAAACGGAGTGGGAACACTAACGAACCTCGCGAAAGAGGTATTTTAGCTACTGCCAGATAACCCGGGTAGAGAAGTCGTAGAAGGCCAAAAGGCTCGGAGAAACACTTAACACACACACAGACACAGACAGAGACACGCACTACCTAAAGCAACGTACCCGAAGCCCTGCCTCAACATCCCACGTACCGGTGGTTCAAGGAATGGGAAAAATGGCAAATCTCTGTGGGCCTGAGGCAGAGAAGCACGTAGAAATCCATGAGGAAATCTCCAAAGATGGCAAGACATGTGAAAAAAAAATTTTTTTTCACATGTCAAAACCCAAGGGTGTCTTGTGTGTCTTGTCAAGGCTCTCTTTCAGTTTCAGAGAACTACGCGTCAGTATCTTCCTCAACATGCCAAAAGCAAGAGATAGCTGCGAGAGTGGTCCTTCTAGGGAAGCAGAACTCACTCACACTAAGCCAAGTGAGTGGAAGAGCGACCAGAGAGAGAGAGAGAGGGTTGACATGGGACGAAACCAATGGAAAGGTTGTTGAATCGCACTGCTCTCGCTATCACACTCACCACTCACACTATACAGTAGCCCTACCCTATCAACTTGCGATTGCTACGGGTACTGCGAACCTGGCAGGTCGTTGTTGAATTTTCACTTTGTGCTTCACACTCTCTAACGTAATAGAGTGGAGAGTATAGTACTTGGACAAAGCGAGCGAGGATCGCAGTAGAAAGAGCCATCCCATAGTTCTCTCTTATAGTTCTCTCTTTCCAGTCCTTTATTTTATTTTCTGGATTATATTTTCTTTAACGTTTCAATCTGATTTTATTTTTAATCAATTGAATGGGTTGCCTCTCGTCGCTTGCTCCAGGAACGTCGACAACCCGACAAAAACCAAGGAAAGAAAAAAAAAACCTAAAAAAATAAAAAAAAAATTTCTTATATAAACTTGATAGATCTTAAACTTCTCATTTTTTTTTCACATGCTATTGTATTTACCAATCGAATCAGATATAAGTGACTCCCAATCCCCCTATCTCCAGTTATACAAATAAAGAGCTATCCTTTTGGCAAATTCCCAAAATAATTCTCTCTAAATACAGAATCTGTGATAGATTATAACTACAAAGGAAAACCATAGCCTTAAGTCTCCTTACTAAAGATTATAGATTTATAGAATATTTTAGTTCTCTGACAACTAAAAAAAAGATAAAGAAATTTCATTCTGGGGAAAGGTACTGGACATATCCTGAAAGGAAATTAGATAAGAAAGTAACTAACCAATAGCAATGGATACTAGACCTTTCACGATATCATATGGCTCAATTGAGCATACATTGGTTATTCCAATCTCTCAATTTTTTTTAGTGTCTCAATTGAACGACCAGTTCTTGAAACTAGAATTACCTAACCATCAGCAACCATCGGAAGATTTCCAAAGTGACGAAGAGCCTACTTCTCCAGTGGAGTTGTTGGGTAAGTTCATCGGCTACGTCACGTCTTTGATCGACACCGCTGGTTCTGATGAATCCCAGCAGAAGAAAATTACCTCGATACTAGAGTTGACTTTCAAGGACTTCGAGAGCTCTTATTTGAACGGTAACGATATTCACACTTTGGCAGCTAAGTTACTCCAGGACAATGATATCGCTCTGGAAGAACAAGTAGAAGCTGTGGAGAACAACACGAATAACAAGCAAGAAGTGTTCCCAACCACATTACCAAAAGTTAAGGAATTGGTGAAGAACTACTTAAACGCCAAAGTGCTTTTGCACAAGCTTGGTGTCATCACTGTCCAGAATAGTCAAAACAAGATAAACTCTGCATTGTTCGGTAGCGATATCACCAAAATTTACGCCATCTTCGGTGGCCAAGGTAACACCGACGACTACTTCGAAGAACTGCGTGACTTATACCAAACATACAGCTACCTAATAGAAGATATCCTAGATTTTGTCTCTAAGACACTAAACAACTTACTGAAAAACTCTTCCCAGGATATGGAAAAGATCTTCACTCAAGGTTTAGATGTTAAGCACTGGTTGAAATACCCTAACGCTACCCCAGAGAACGACTACCTGTTGTCTATTCCAATCTCTTGTCCATTAATTGGTGTTATACAGCTCACTCATTATGCGTTGACTGCAAGACTATTAAACGTTACCCCAGGAGAATTGAGAAGCAAGATTCAAGGTGCTACTGGTCATTCTCAAGGTCTAGTGGCAGCTGTATCCATTGCCGAGGCTGACTCTTGGGATGCTTTCTTCAAATCTTTCGAAAAGGCCATCACTTTACTGTTCTTCATCGGTGTGCATTGTTACTTGGCTTACCCAAAAACCTCTCTACCACCTTCTATTCTACAAGATTCTCTAGAGAATGGTGAAGGTGTTCCATCTCCTATGTTAACCATCTCTAACCTAACCAAAGAACAAGTTCAAGAATATGTGGATAAGACGAACAGCCATTTACCAGCTGAGAAGCATATCGTCATTTCTTTAGTTAACGGTGCTAGAAACCTAGTTGTATCGGGTCCCCCACAATCCCTATACGGTCTAAACTTGACTCTGAGAAAGGCTAAAGAACCAAGTGGTCTTGATCAATCAAGAATTCCATACAGTGAGAGAAAGCTAAGATTTTCCAACAGATTCTTACCTGTTGCATCACCATTCCATTCTCATCTGTTGGAACCAGCTAACGAAGCAATTATTGACAATCTAAAGGCATTTAATGTTGAGTTTTCTGCCAAGGATTTGAAAATTCCTGTATATGACACATTCGATGGCTCCGATTTGAGAGATAACTCTGGATCAATTGTCCAGAGAATTACCGATTGCATTATCAGATTACCTGTTAACTGGGAAACATCGACTAAATTCGAAGCTACCCATATTCTTGATTTCGGCCCTGGTGGCACATCAGGTTTGGGTGTCTTGACTCACCGTAATAAAGATGGTACTGGTGTTCGTGTTATTGTAGCTGGTACCCTAGATATTAATCCAGATGATGACTATGGTTTTAAGCAAGAGATATTTGAAGTTGCAAGCAACAGTGTTAAGCAAAATCCAAACTGGTTGAAGGAATTCTGTCCTAAGCTAGTTAAGACTAAGGCAGGTAAGGTATATGTTGACACTAAGTTCTCAAAGATGATTGGTAGACCTCCACTATTGATTCCTGGTATGACACCAACTACTGTTTCGCCTGATTTTGTTGCTGCTACTATTAATGCAGGTTACACTATTGAACTGGCTGGTGGTGGTTATTTCTCTCCTGGACATATGACCCAGGCTATTGATGAAGTTGTATCCCAAATAAAGAAGGGTTACAGTTTAGGTATCAATCTAATTTATGTCAACCCAAGAATGCTACAGTGGGGTATTCCATTGATAAAGGAACTAAGGGAAAGAGGATATCCTATACAATCCTTAACAATTGGTGCCGGTGTTCCATCTCTAGAAGTTGCCACAGAATACATAGAAACTCTGGGTTTGACACATCTAGGTCTAAAACCTGGTTCTATTGATGCTATTTCTCAATGTATCAACATTGCAAAAGCTCATCCAAACTTCCCTATCGTACTGCAATGGACTGGTGGTAGAGGTGGTGGTCACCATTCTTTTGAAGACTTTCATCAACCTATGCTTCAAATGTATTCTAAGCTAAGAAGATGCAAGAATATCATATTAATTGCAGGTTCTGGTTTTGGTGCTGCTGAAGATACTTACCCATACTTAACAGGTGAATGGTCTGCAAAAATGAACTATCCACCTATGCCATTTGATGGTTTACTGTTTGGTTCTCGTGTTATGGTAGCAAAGGAAGCAAAGACTTCTCTAGCAGCTAAGAAATTGATTGTTGACTGTGTAGGTGTCCCTGACAACCAATGGGAGCAGACATACAAGAAGCCAACTGGTGGTATTATAACTGTTCGTTCAGAGATGGGTGAACCAATCCACAAAATTGCTACCCGTGGTGTTTTGTTCTGGAAGGAAATGGATGACACTATTTTCACTCTACCCAAGAATAAGCTTCAAGCTGCTTTAGATGCTAAGAGAGACTACATCATTGAAAAGTTAAACAGTGTCTCTCAAAAGCCTTGGTTTGCTACAGTGAATGGTGAAGCTCGTGATTTGACTAGTATGACATATGAGGAAGTCGCCAAGAGATTAGTTGAGTTAATGTATATCAGAAAGACAAACTCCTGGATTGATATTACTTTGAGAAACTTCACAGGTGACTTCTTGAGACGTGTGGAAGAGCGTTTCACCACTCAAAAAACATCATCTGTTATTCAATCTTATGCGATTTTGGAAAAGCCAGACGAGGCCATCAAGCTGGTCTTTGATGCATACCCATGTGCTAAGGATCAATACTTAAATGCTCAAGATGTTGACTATTTCTTAGCTCTTTGTCAAAATCCAATGCAAAAGCCAGTTCCGTTTGTTCCTGTCTTGGACCAGAGGTTTGAATTTTTCTTCAAGAAGGACTCTTTATGGCAATCTGAGCATTTAGAAGCCGTTGTTGATGAAGATGTTCAAAGAACATGTATTTTACATGGTCCAGTGAGTGCTCAATACACCACTAAGGTCGATGAACCAATCCAAGATATACTGGATGGTATCCACAACGGCCATATTGATATGCTATTGAAGGACTATTATGGTGGCGATTCATCCAAAATCCCTGTAGTTGAATACTTTGGTGGTGAAGATCCTGTAGAGATCAATAACACAGAAATTGTCAAAGATGAAGACACTTTAGTATTGGATGCTTCTACCATCAAGGATGAAGCCTACTGGTTCAAGCTACTTTCAGGTTCTAAGAGAAACTGGAGACATGCGTTCTTCTCTACTGATAGATTGGTTCAAGGGTCATCTTACACCGAAAATCCAGCAAGAAAGGTTTTCAAACCAAGTAAGCACATGTTTGTTGAGATTACCAACGCCAACAATGAAGAAAAATGTGTTATTACATTGAAGGAAATGGTTCAAGGTGAACTAAAGAAGACAGCTGTTTTGAAGTTAATCCAAAAAGATTTAATTGAAATGGACATGATTGAGAACAGAACAATGGATGGAAAACCTGTTGTTTTGCCATTGTTGTACAAGTATAACATTGAAGACGGTTTTGCTCCAATTTCAGAAGTTATGGAGGACAGAAACCAAAGAATTAAGGAGATGTATTGGAAATTATGGATTGGTGAACCATTCAACTTGAAGTTTGATCCAAGAAAGGAAATTAAAGGTAGTGATTTTAAGATCACTAAACAAGATATCCAAGAATTCACCCACGCTATTGGTAACAATTGTGAAGATTTTGTACCAAGATCGGGTAGAGACCTTCTTGCCCCAATGGATTTTGCCATTGTCGTAGGCTGGAGAGCTATCATCAAAGCTATTTTCCCAGAAACTGTTGATGGTGATTTGTTAAAGTTGGTTCATTTATCCAACGGCTATCAAATGCTTCCAGGTGCTAAGCCTTTGAAAGAGGGTGATATTATCTCTACTTCTGCTTCGATCAAATCTGTCGTCAACCAACCAACAGGTAAGATCGTTGAAGTTGTTGGAACCTTAAGCAGGGACTCCAAACCAATTATGGAGGTCACATCATCTTTCTTTTACAGAGGCAAATACTCCGATTTTGAGAATACTTTCCAAAAGACTGTTGAACCAATTTATGAAATGAACATCAAGTCTGCTAAAGACATCGCTGTGTTACGTTCTAAGGAGTGGTTCCAGTTAGATGATGAAGATATTGATTTATTGAATAAGGTTCTATCATTTGAAACCGAAACAGAAGTGACCTTCAAGGATGCAACAATCTTTTCTTCCGTCAAATGTTCTGGTCCTATCTTTATGGAACTACCAACTAAGGAAAAGATTGAAATTGGTATTGTTAACTATGAAGCTGGCGAATCCTACGGTAATCCTGTAATTGACTTTTTGAAGAGAAATGCTGCTACGCTAGAACAGAAAGTCAATCTAGAGAATCCAATTCCTATTGCTGTTCTTGATTCATACACACCAAGTACTAACGAACCATATGCCAGAGTCTCAGGTGATTTGAATCCAATCCATGTTTCTCGTCACTTTGCAGCTTATGCTGATCTACCAGGAACAATTACACATGGTATGTATTCCTCTGCTGCTGTTCGTGGTCTGATTGAAAATTGGGCTGCTGATAGTGTATCTTCTAGAGTTAGAGGTTTCAACTGTCAATTCACAAGCATGGTCCTGCCTAATACTCCACTGAAAACCAGTATTCAACATGTCGGTATGATTAACGGTCGTAAACTGTTCAAGTTTGAGACTAAGAACGAGAATGATACAGTTGTCTTGGTCGGTGAAGCTGAGGTTGAACAGCCAGTTTCCGCATTTGTTTTCACTGGTCAGGGTTCTCAAGAGCAAGGTATGGGTATGGATCTTTACGAAAAATCTGCTGTTGCTAAGGAAGTTTGGGACAGAGCTGATAAACATTTCAAAGAGACATATGGTTTCTCTATCCTAAATATTGTTAAGAACAATCCAAATGAATTTACTGTTCATTTCGGTGGTGAAAAGGGTAGAAAGATCAGAGAGAACTACTCAAATATGATCTTCGAAACCATTGTTGATGGTGAATTAAAGGCTGAAAAGATTTTCAAAGAAATCGATGAGACAACTACTTCTTACACTTTCAAGTCACCAACTGGTTTGTTGTCTGCAACTCAATTCACTCAACCAGCTTTAACTCTGATGGAAAAAGCTGCCTTTGAGGATTTGAAAGCCAAGGGTGTTATTCCAGTGGAAGCTGCCTTTGCTGGTCACTCTTTGGGTGAATATGCTGCTTTGGCCTCCCTTGCTGATGTTATGTCTATTGAATCCTTGGTTGAAGTTGTCTTCTACAGAGGTATGACCATGCAAGTAGCTGTTCCAAGAGATTCGGCTGGAAGATCTAACTATGGTATGATTGCAGTTAACCCAGGAAGGGTTTCCCCAACGTTCACACAAGATGCCCTTCAATTTGTAGTTGAAAAGGTTGGTTCTAGAACTGAATGGTTACTTGAAATTGTCAACTACAATGTTGAAAACCAACAATATGTTGCAGCTGGTGACTTGCGTGCTTTAGATACATTGACCAACGTACTAAACTTCATCAAGATCCAAAAGATTGATATTGCCAAGTTGCAAGATGAGATGTCTCTAGAAAAGGTTGAAGAACATCTATTTGAGATTGTTGACGAAATATCTAAAAAGTCTACTGCTAAACCACAACCAATTGAATTGGAGAGAGGTTTTGCTTGTATCCCATTGCGTGGTATTTCCGTCCCATTCCACTCTTCATACTTGAGAAACGGTGTGAAGCCGTTCAAGAACTTCTTAAACAAGAATATTATGAAGGACAACGTGAAGGTTGACAGATTGATTGGCAAGTACATCCCTAACTTGACTGCCAAGCCATTCCAAATCACCAAAGAATACTTTGAAGACGTCTACAAGTTGACCGGATCCGACAGGATCAAGGAAATCCTGGATAACTGGGAGAAATATGAAGCTTAAATCGCTTCACACAAAAATTCAAGCTTTTATATAGCATAACTAAATTGCATTTACTGTTTTGTACTATAAATTTTGTTGATTATTGTAACTATTGTGAAAATGTTTCTGTAATTAGACTCTAAGGCCATACCTATGACTATGCTATGTGGAGACGTGACTTTCAGCATCTAAAGAGAGCAGAAGTCACATGCGTGGCTGCGGGTAACTGGTAACTAGTAACTGAAATATTTTTCATTTCGAAAAAATTTGAAAATTTTCTCATTGTGAACAATTCCGATGCTCATCGATGACCTTCCGAATTAGGATTACAATCATTGGTTAAGCAATAATGGCTACAATGGTAAGGCATTGATCCTTTTAATTTAGCTACTAGTTGCAAGAGTTTGAACTTTTTGATATACTGGGTTTTATTTTTGATTAGTTTATTGTTTTGTCAAAAAGTAATGATTCTCGTCTAACCCACCAGCGATTACCCATCTTCTAAACCAAGATTAACTTTGTTCTATCAAGAACCTGTTCCACTTTTGAGTACAGTTCTTTAACTGAGAATACATTACAAGGTATCAAAAAAGTAGCTATTACTGTTTTGTACACCTGAGGATACTTTTCAGAGTTTTGAAATATATTTATTGCTATAAGACCTATTTCTTTTTATTTGCCAACTCTCTTAAAGTACTTCATTGAAAGAAGGACAACTTATAGAGGAGCTTAAGACATTGACTTATTACCAACAAGATAATATTAACAGAAATGCGTAAGTGCAAAGTTTTTGTTGGTAACTCTCATCCTGAACTAGGAAATCTAGTTTGTCAGAGATTAGGCATTGAGCCTGCCCCATGCACTCTAAAAAAGTTTGCTAATGGTGAAACCTCCGTCCAAATTGGTGTTTCGGTTAGAGACGAGGATGTCTACGTGATTCAATCTGGGTCCCCAAATATTAACGACCACATTATGGAACTCTTGATTTTAGTTTCGGCCTGCAGAGGTGGGTCGGCTAAGAAAATTACTGCTGTTATCCCTCAATTCCCGTACTCCAAGCAATGTAAAATGAAGAAACATAGAGGTGCCATTACCGCTAGAATGTTGGCTAATCTTTTGGTCATGGCGGGAGCCGATCACGTTGTCTCAATGGATCTTCATGCATCACAAATGCAAGGTTTCTTCACTAAACCAGTTGACAATTTATATGGTGGTCCAAGTTTAGCTAACTGGATCAGAGAAAATGTTGAAAACTATGAGGAAGCTGTGGTAGTTTCAAAAAATCCAGGTGGAACAAAAAGAGTCACTGCTTTAGCTGACGTCTTGAAGATTAACTTTGCCATGATTCACACTGATCGTCGTCGTGCCAAGGATCTTTATTCCCAACATAGGGATATGAAGCAACTGAGACAAAGAAAGCAATCTTTGTTGAGGAAGAACAAACCAATTATTAGACAAGGTGATGACCCTGATGAAGAAGAAAATATCATTTTGACTAATGGTATCCAAACCGCAAGAATTAGGAACGGTCATGTTATTGGCGATGATGAAGAAGATTTCATTCCTGAATCTGCAGATGAAGTTGCTATGGAGTCTGATGCAGAAGACGCTTCTGTTACTGACACGTATGGTTTGGGGGGTACTTACGATGCCGTTGATTCTGAGGATGAGGAAGAAGTTTCGGAAGCAGTTAAGGAGAAACTTATTACTTTAGTCGGTAATGTCAACAACCGTTCCGCTATTATATTAGATGACATGATCGATAGGCCAGGTTCTTTGATTAGTGCAGCTGAGCATCTTGTCAAGAACTGTGGGGCAAAGAAGGTCTATGTTGTCGCTACGCATGGTCTGTTTACCGGTAACTGTTTGGAAGAATTGGAAGAGTCTGAAGTAATTGATAAGATTGTTGTCACCAATACATATCCAATCTCCAACGACCGTATAGAAAAATCGGAAAAGCTGGTTGTTATTGATGTTTCAGCCATCTTTGCTGAATGTATTCGCCGTGATCACTATGGTGAGAGTATTTCCGTGCTTTTTGATTCTTTATCTACCCTTTAGAATCTAGTCTACAGATTTTATCTGTATGTTTATAGTTAATTATATTATCTAACATTGTATATTAATGTCAATGGGTGCTAAATCCATATAACTTCATTTCTATTATCATTAAGTATATTTTAAATATTCATCCATAATCTATTAAACTATTATTTCGTGTGATTATAAGTAGAGTGATAGTACTATAGCTTAAGAGATATCTTGAAGCTTATTATTAATCACATGTTGGCCCATTTTGGCATAGAGAATGGCTACCACTATTCAAAGTTGTTCTCATTGTTTATGTTAAATCTGCCAAAGTTTTCATTGCGTTTTTTGTTTTATCTGTCCTTTGTTTTTCAAGAAATATTCTTCGACAAGACAAATGCATCAATTTGTCATGTTCTCTATCTTTATACCATGTCAGTTTTTCATTGGAATTGTTAACAAGTTTTCTTTTACAAAGACTGCACAACATTGCCTCGGATACAGTGGTATACTTTGATTTCTCCTCGTTTAATATACTGGTTGTTTTGATAATGTTTGTCTTTACTAGGTCCTTTTCGATGAAAGAATCTTCTACATGAAAAGTGCTCATCTTCATTATTTGAGATAATAGGAATGTCAATTTTGAGAGAGGAATAGAAGTTGGAATTTTCTGCAAAAGTTGCAATGGGTCCATTTTGAGGAAATTATCTTCTAAAAATGATTGTAAATGCATTTCGCTATAATCACCGCTTTGCAGTATTTTTTCGAACAGAGTCAGAAAACATTCAGAACCGATTTGATCATTCACCTCATAAACACTGTTACAATATGAGATAGTCTTTTGAAGGTCATGTAATTGATCAAATAAAATGTTTAAAGAGTCAACATGACGATTTAGATGAAATAAAAAGAAGGTTTGTAGAAACATAACAAACTTCTTATCGGATTGTGGCAAGCCTGGAAGCCTCTCCTGAAGAGTTTCTAGGCATTTAGCTGGATAATCATCTTTTATTAGTTTGATTAGTGATGCTAATTTTGATTTGGCGTCTTGATTTGATAAATTCTCAACATATCTAGATATTAGTTCAACTTCAATAAATTCTTGCCTAGCATCATAGACACCGATAATATATTCCAGATATTGCAAAGACAATGTACTGTCGGACCTTTTTATAAAATTGTATACGCGTTGGTACTCATAGCTTCTGGAATTCATTGTTTCCGTCATGAAAATTGGTGTTATAATTTGAACTTTTGATTTTGGAAATTTTCGCAACAGCCAATCAGTATAGGAAAAAACCACCTCAAGATCATCATTGGATAGCTTTTGTAAATATTGTATTACTAGAACGGTTATTGCTTGTTCTTTGGCTTGGTATCCATCACTCTTGGTACTATCATCAATAAGCTCAGTAATCAAATTTAAAGCAAACTCATGTTTTCCTCTTTGAAAGTAAAAATCTACCAGCTCTTGGGTTAGTCCAGCTATTTTTAAATCATTGACTACAATTTCATAATTGCAATCATTTGGAATTCTTAAAAATGGCGCCAACAGTGCGGGTTTGTAGTTTAGATATACTTTGAATAGCACAGTATCTATCAATGATAATAGAGATTTGGCACTAGTATCCTCATGGTCATCTATTAAGAAGAAATTAATATCTACCAGTAAAGTTTGTGTAAATGAGGTATACTGAAGTAGCTCATTTGGTTGCGATACGAGTCGACGAATGTATCTCCTCACGTCTATAAGATAAGAAATCAGGTTTGGGGCAATTAGCTCATATTGTATTCCAGTATCATCCCCTTTGGATAATGTCGAAAAATCATGGTACTCTCCGGTTAGAGCACCTACCAGCTTTGCAATTGATTTGGGTAAACTTCGAGAAATTACTAATTGCGGAGGAGCCCAAAAATTACTCAAGCTTCCGAAGATCTCAGATATTATTATTTCTGGTAAATGTGGATCCATATAAGTCAAATTATTGTTGTTATTAATCCTGTTAAAGATTGAAAAAAACTTGTCCAACAGTTGTAAATTAAATAAAACGGTTACATCTCGAAGTCTTGAGACAAGTAACCTTGTTTGTTCATCTTCATCATTATTGTTGCAAAACTGTGGTAAAGATGTCGACTCCACAAGTTTTGTGTAAATAAGGACCTCTTTCCACAGTTTCTCGAAAGATGAATGATCCTTAACAGAGGTGGTTAAGGACATTTCATCCGAATTGCTATCATCTTCAAGGTCTCGAAGTTTTAACTTAAAAGACTTGAAACAATCATTTCTTGTATGAATAAGTAAAAATTGGCCGTTAATTTGTTTGAAGTCTTTTATTCCTTCCTGAACATCAATTTGTAAGAAGGGAACACCGTACTCACAGTCTGTTATTAATAGATAAGTATCATAAATCTGTATCAAGGAATCAATACTACTCAGATAGTGTACATCTCTCACTCCATTGTGCCACCTGAAATTTTCTGACGTTTTATTAATTAATAAGAAGGGCTCGTTGCTTTCGGAGGTTTTCAATTGTACAATAGAGTGATTTTTCATGTCCATTATTGTGATACCACCACTTTTCCCCGCAGAATAAAGAACTTTATCAAGATAGTCATTTTGCAAATTGGCACGTTGTATACCCTTGAATTTCGACCAGATGTTACTTCTTGACTTCTTTTCAGAAACTGAAGTGCCTGAGAATATTGAAGATTGCATATCAATTGAGTAATCAGATGCATCATCGAAATGAAGTGACTGTCTTTCCAGTTCAGTTAGTGCGGTAATAATATTGTCAGGTGTCCTTTTTTTAACCATTTTTGTGATTTTATTCATAACTGGCTTCGCCGTTTTGTAGTTCCATAAATAGGTGGCTTTATTCGTTGTGACAACCAAATCATCTTTGATAGTACTGACATCGCAAATTATCTCTGTCTTGTCGAGGTTTAGAGGAACTTCGTAAACGTTTTGGAAGCTTCTCTTTCTCCATTCAAATAATCTTAAAACTCTTGGAGTATGGGTGGTATATACTAGAATGGTGCTATCAGATTTACTCAGTTCAGATTCATTGGTATCTAGCGATTTTGTTCGGTCGTCGACAATCCAACATCTAGATATTCCCCTTCTCTCCGAAATTTTGTCATATTCATGTAAATTGGAGCTATTTAATAATTGTAATGACTTGTCAGACCTCACAAAAATAGTTCCAATAGCGTGTGCATAAATTAGCTCTTTACAAGAGCCTGTGTTATCCTTTGCCTTAAGTAATCCAGGATAAGTTTGATAAAGTTTAATAGTATCAGCGCTTCTTGAGAATACTTCCACATCGCCATTCTTTTTTACTACTAATAGTTTTTGGGATTCATATATCGGGAGATAGTCAGCAATATCACTACTTTGATGGGTATATATTAGCTCGGCTGTTAGCATCCCTGCATTTAATTCCAAGCCGTGATGTAGTTGCGGATAATGGGTGTGGGATGTTTAAAAACTAAATTTTTTGCAAATAATGAGAGATAAAATAAGGTACACTTGCTGCAACTTGCTGCTTGATAAAAGATCAAATATCTGCTATTATTTTGGTGAGATCAATACTCAATTGTTGCGATTTCCTCAATGTTATTGATTAAAAGTATAATCTTTATATGACAATGGAATAGTGAGGAAGAATAGAGCCTAATGCGGGATGCTAAATGTTATAAGTATCGAACCTAACGTTATCGGTATTGTTTCTGTATGCTTTAACGTCCAATTGAATCGAGAGATGCGCAACTATACTGAGTCAGGAAGGTATTATGGTAGAATCCCTAAGCAATTAGGCTGACACCTAATTTGTTTTTGTTCTGGGGTAACGTGAAAATCACGTGACATTTAGATATCGAATGAATGTATATAATACTTAGCAAGTCAGAGTTAACATATTCAGTAAAGGTTTTGATGTGGGTGAGAATAGGTTGGTTCTAAGCAGTATATCTGAGGTCATCATAGTCGTTATAGTATTACTATTATTGCTCATATTGATTTTATGTAAAAATATATTAATGTTTCTGCCTCAGTTGTTTTCAGAATTTAAAAAAACAAAAACGAAGTAGCATAAAATCGATGGAGTATTACCATTCGACTGCATTGGCAGTTCTTGGTTTTATTACAATTTTGTGAATACCGTAGCTCAAACCGTCGTGTGCCATAGTTTCAATTGGGTAGATATTTTCTTCGAGACTGACGTGCATACTCATACGCAAATGTACTGTATACGCATCTACTTTCAACGGAGTGGTCAATTTACCCCAGTGTCGGGAGGTTATCCCATATCTTTTAACAGAGAAGTACTGTTGTAATCTCGGAAGTAGCAATATGTCCACATCAAGATCGAATGGCTTTAGGCCGTGCTCATCCTTGGGTATCTCTCCGACAACGTTATCTTTGTTGGTTTGATTTACTGGTGTGCGTCTCAATGGGGCTGGTGTGCTTGGCTTGTGACTTGCTTTACCTTTGAAATGTGTTGGTGTTAATGGAGGTGGGTCAAGACACGTGAACCCGCAGTGTCTCAACGCTAGAATTGGATCGGTATCATCCGTGTATACGTCGCACCCCCATATTTCGTTATTAAATGTACGCGGGCACTCTCCTGAGTCGTTGAAGCTCTTCATAAGGTCTTCATACTTGATTGATATGGTAATTATGGAGTTTGCGCTCTCTTCTGGAAATTCGGGCAGAAACGGTACGGGTAGCACGCGTCTCTCTAAATCATACGGAAACGGTACAGTAGTTCTATCCTTTCTATCCACCACGTTAACAGCGTTAAGCACACCCTCTTTCGCATAATTGTATTGTAAAGTACCAAGATACCGCGGCGCCTCAGTCGGTATTACCGTGTTCGACACGACCTGTAACACTTCCTCGACCTTCTTAGAATGCCTCTTGGACGGCCTATCCTCATCTGTCTTCCTCTTCTTGCTGCTCTTCACTTTCTTCTCTTTCTTCTTCTCCTTATCTTTATCTTTATCTTTATCCTTATCCTTGTCCTTGTCCTTCACATCGGCCTTAGCACTCTTGTTTGAGTCCAGCAGCGTCTCTTGCAAACTGTATATCTGCGACTGAGTGGCCCTATACGCATCATCCGTCATCACCCAATTGCTGTCTTGGACTATCTCGGCAGTATAATCCTCCTCCTCAAGAGCTAGTTATACTCTTTATAGTAATGAACTCAATCACAAGGCATCCCCTTACGGGCGACGCACCGGCAGTCCTGCGAAACCCTTTGATGCGAGAGTCAGAGAACCTTCTTTACCCGGCAACAGCACTGGCAAATCGCTAACGCAGGGGACTCCGGCGATTAGGCCTTCACGCGTCCTGGGCCTCCTTCCCTTCTGCCAATACATTTGAAAAGCAGTACAGCTGGTACACCCAGACACATTCATAAACACCCAGACAATAACAGTCACAACTTTTTTTTCTGAAATTTTTCTCGTTTCGTTTTTTCTGAAACTTTTTTATTTTTCAAAACTGAAAAATTGTTTGGATCCTGCGAATTGCTGGAAAAAATGCTCTTGTTGGTGTGCCTGAGTCCCTGGCTCTGGGGCTGGTGTCTTGGAAGATGGGAACTTAGCCTGGGGGCTGGGAGGGAAGTTAGGCAGCTGGAAGGGGATCTCAAAGGGGATCTCAAAGGGGATCTGGAAGCCTGCAAGCCTGCAAGCCTGGAAGTCTGGAAGGGCAAGACGCACTGGGCTAGGATGGCAGGGACAGGCTTTCCCTTGGGACTGGCTCTTGGTGGGTGGGGAGCGAGGGAAGGAGCCCGAGGGAATCCTTGTGGGATTCACTGTATGGGAATAACCTACCTGTAACGAACTTGTAACTTACAATTTATTTGAGATGGCGGTTAAGTGCGATGGGTATAAGTGAGTCTGTTTGTGCTTGTGTTTCTAAATCATAGGACACAGTAGTCGATCGACAAAGAGGATATCAAAGATGGCCGGTTTGAAGGACGTTGTTACTCGTGAATACACCATCAACATGCACAAGAGGGTATGTTAAGAAATCCATTTAGAACTTATAATATAGACCCAACTATATGAGGCTTTATTTTTTGAAACCATGCTTATTGAACTGAATTATAAAAGGTGAATTGCTGTGAGAAAACCAAATAACTATCCAAAATAGATAATAGGTCAAACAACAGTGAAGTGGTTGTCAATGTGCACATTCCACAATCTAAATACAGCACTACCAATAGATTAAAAGAATATGCACACACACAATAGATTAATTGAAACCACTTATAATATTTGAGTCCGATTGTGAGAAGAAATATTTTTTTATTATGTGCCATAAGTTGGCACTTCACCTTACATGTAATGTGGAATCAACATCATTCAAAGCAGTTTACAAAAAAATAAATGAAAAGTCTTGGGAATTACAAATATGAATTATTTTTACTAACAATCATTTTATTCTTTATTTCATGGAAATTCGTGGATTTATTATGGTTTTTGTTATTGCATCTGTTGTATGAACAAACTTTCACATTAAATGCTGTGTTTATAAAACTGTTATCAACTGGAAATCGTATTATGTGGCTGTAATGATTGCAGTGCTCAAAACTGTTATTTTGTTATTTAGATTTCCGATACGGAATATAACACTGTTGTGTGGTCATTTTATTAGAGCATCCCCAGTTATGCCACCGATACTGTTTTTGTAAATTTGAATTGGAAGGATTAGCCAGCTATTAATGGAACAAGTTTGGATCATAGCAGATGTGATTCTACTATCTTAGATCACACTTGTTAAACATAAACAAGAATATCTTTTATTAACAGTTGCATGGTGTTTCTTTCAAGAAGAGAGCCCCAAAGGCCGTCAAGGAAATCAAGAAGTTCGCTAAGTTGCACATGGGTACTGAAGATGTCCGTTTGGCTCCAGAATTGAACCAAGAAATCTGGAAGAGAGGTGTCAAGGGTGTTGCTTTCAGATTGAGATTGAGAATCTCCAGAAAGAGAAACGAAGAAGAAAACGCCAAGAACCCATTGTTCTCTTACGTTGAACCAGTTTTCGTCGCCTCCGCCAAGGGTCTACAAACCACCGTTGTCGAAGAAGATGCTTAAATTAATCTTTAAGATAATACATAACATTTCTTATTTTTAATTTTTAAAGTAATAGCCTATAAAAATATCATTATTCGGTTTCAACAAGTTCCATAACTATGTATAAATAAAATTACCATTGGCATTTAGAAAGGTGGCATAGCTGAAGTAGTTGGCGTTTTAGGTATGATAGCCAGGTGTCGTATGCAGTTCTACTTATTCAATTCTAAAACTACCAGATCTTCAGCATGAGACTACAATTCGATTAGGCATAAGAGTTACATTATAAATTCAACGAGCAAGACATATCTACTATGATAAATATATGCAAGTTTAACATACGTGCTTTAACTCAGTGTAACTATGACTATTGTAACGTTGGCCACTCATTACATTAAGAAGCTCCCAGATTCTCTAAGAAACAGAACGTTTCTCTCCCATGAGGGCAAATGAGAGATTCGGATCTTGCAATCCAAAGGATGGCTTCAAAAGACAACTTGCGGTCGCCTTCTGTTCTCAATAGGCCAACAAAGGTTTAAAAATTATCATCATCTGTTAAAGGCACAATTTCTTGATATAGTTTCGACTGATATAATATAAGCCAATATAATTTAACTTAACTGGCACATTACTTCTGAATCTTTACGACTGTTCTAAACCATTCATTGGTTCAAAACAGCAGGATATACTTATCCAGAAAGCTTCCAGCAGTCATTTACTCGGATTGTCAGTCTAATATTCGGATTTAAATAGATAATATTAAGTGCAAACTAAGCATTTGTTAGAGCGCCTTTGGAAGTTGCATTTATGTCTGCAAACAAAAGTTTGAGAAGTTGTAATCGAGCTTTTATATAGATTGAAATTTTTCAGAAATCGATGAGCCTAGCGTCGTAATGTAAGATACGAGATTGATGTATCGTATTGGTTTAGGGCTTATGTTGAATATGATTTTAATAAAGTTTGATCTATCGATTTGTATTGATATAAATCCATATTTATGCTAAATAAACGTTAGTTTTTATTTACTGGCTTGGGGGGACAAAGAAGATTTGAATCGCGTCAGGTGAACTTTTCCGGATTCTAGGTATATGTCCATGCGGGATGGTCTTTCAGAAAGGGTTAAATAACATGTTCAATAATAATCATTTAAATAGTTCATGATAATTTTTTGGTCCCGAAATAATATTTTATGCTTAGTCATGAATGAACTTCACAGATGTACCATCAGCAAGTCATTAGAACTAAATGGTTTGTTACAAGTAGGACATTTTCTCATTCTTGCTGCCAGCCTTTCTTTGCAGCAATCTTCACAAAATACATGCCCACAAGTTCTGATTGCCATATTTTTCCAGTTCTTTGAGCACAAAGAGCAATATACCAGCGTTCTAAAATTTTCAAGTTCTTCGGCCATGCTGTCTTCATCAAGATTTGTGGTTGCTAAAGAGGATGGCTTGTTCATATTGTAGTTTTCCTTTGACAAAAATTCCTCCAGTTTCTCATTCTTTTTTAATGCGGTTTGAAGTTCATTTTCTTTGAATTCAATCTCCAGTTCTTTTGACTTCAACATACCATTTGCTTCGGTAAGTTCGTTTATTAGTTCATTTTTTTGAGACGAAGTGAAGTCTAGTAGTTTCTTTTGCTTTTGAATTTCGGAATTTAGATTCATGACTTTTAAATTAGCTGCTTTGTTAGAGTCTACCAGTCTCTTTTCGTTATTTTGTGATAGTGCCAACTGTTTATGAAGACTTTCAATTTTCTGCTTGTATAATTTATCTGTGTCCTTCAATTGAAGAATTAATTCATTAGCTTTATTCAAACTTTTTGATAAATTTTTGTTTTCAACAAGAATGGAATCCTTAGACCGCATAGAGGCAAAATATTTTTGATCTGCCTTTGTTTTTTCTATTGTTAACTTCGATATCACGCTCTCATGATTTAGGTACTCGCTGTATTTTTTGTGAGTTAAGCTAGACAGCTCTTTGAATGCACTTTCAAGGTCTTGAATCTCCTTCAATAGAGCATCGGAACTTGGTGACTGATTGTTTCTAAATTCAATTTTTTCCCATTGGTCTCTTAAAATATCTAGTGCCTGCTTCAAGTCTGATATTAAAACTGATTTGGAAGTTTCTGCTTCAAGAATTGCAACTTTACTAATGAGCTCGTCTCTGGTTGTTCTAACTCTTACAAGGTCCTTTTCTAAAGCCAGGTTTT
Organism: Nakaseomyces glabratus; assembly: GCF_010111755.1. Taxonomy (NCBI): domain Eukaryota; kingdom Fungi; phylum Ascomycota; class Saccharomycetes; order Saccharomycetales; family Saccharomycetaceae; genus Nakaseomyces; species Nakaseomyces glabratus. Next base: position 91,678 of record NC_088954.1, read on the forward strand.
GAGCCTTCAAACTTTCAAGGGTTTTCTCGAAATCACTAGAAATCTTCTCTTGGAAAGTATCCTTCTCTTTGGCTAACTCTTGAAACTTTGATAAGAAACTCTCATTGGTAAGAGTTAGGTCTGTATTGCTTGCTTTTAATTTCTCTATTTGATGTAACAGATCTTCTCTTTCTTCTTCGTTCGAATGCTTTTCAGATAATAAATTAGATATTTCCAATCGGGTCTGTGCAAGTTCTTTTTCGTTTAACTGCTTATAATTTTCCAGTTCTTCTATAATTCTGTTGAGAGAAGAGTTATGTGATTCCAGATCTGTTATTTTATTTTCATATTGTAAAAACAACTTCTTTTTCTCTTCCTCAGTTATACCAGACGATTGAGAGCTATCAGTATGGTTATTGAGTGCTTCTTGTTCTGTTTTGACTTCATTTTTAACATGCGTGGCTCCATTAGTTAGGACAGGTGACACGCTTGTAGGTCTTTGTTCAGTATTTGAAATATTATCTGTATTATCGTCAGTCTTTTGCTTGTTAAAGACTCGTTTAACAGTCATTGAATCTTCTCTATCATAACTCCGTACTAGTCCATGATAGTAGGCCTTGAGTGAGTCGATTTCATCTGTCAGCTTCTTATTTTGTAAGCGTAGTTCCGATTTAGTCTTATTCGCTCTTTGAAGCTCAAGCCCCAGTGAGTCAATTTTAGAATCTGAGCTACCATTGCTATTGGTGTATTTCCTTAAAAGATTTAGAAACTCATCTGTGCGCTCTTTATCGACAGATTCACCCGCGTTTATCATTTCATCGCATAATGTTTTCTCTGACTCTTCATTGCATAGCCCTCGAAGATGTGATGCTGCAGTGGAAAGCACAGACATTAGTGTAGCAAGTGTATGGACATTTTGCTCCCATTTATCATGAACAGTGCTGTACTGCTTTGTTAATGCTTCAAGTTCAACGCGTTTACTATTCAGACATCTAAATAGAGCCTCTTTTTGAAATGATATTACATCATGCTGAGTTAAAGGCTCGTCAGGATCGCTCAGTTCAAGCTTTTGTTTTTTTATTGGTGGTTCTTCACTGGACATGATGTAATCTATAAGGCAAACAGTTGTAGTTATTGGGGAATATAGAAACAATAGTTATTTAAAACCGTTTGGTTAGTAAGGCCGTTCTTTCTCCGTTTCTTTTCCTTTTTTTTATCCGTTAGATCTAAAGCTTGATAGCAGAATTCAAATAAAGGAAGTTAGATGATAACTTGTCACTATTGAGATGAGAGAATGTTGTATCAGATGCTGATATATTATCACACGTCTTATGAGAGAAGCAGGTTTTATCTTAAAGTGTATTGTGGTGTATATTCTGTGTTCTAGCGTCTTCTCAATAAAAGTCTTCCTAATCCTTACCTAAAGCACTCGGTGCAACAGATATTTGGCGACAGTATTGCAGGATAGCGTGTTAAGCACTTAGTTTTTTGTAGCAAGCCCTTAGCAAAGTAGCAAGACAGTTTCAAACTTATGTGCTTCTCATCGTGGAGACACTTTTCAATATTTTTTTCTTGTCGACTTCATGTTTTTAGAGCAACAGGAATTTTTGCGAAAATTGAGAAAGCAAAAGTATGTCGTTATATGTGATATCGATAAGTCAACAATTATAAGGACTAATACCAGTAGTGGCTGAGACAGCTGTGACTACTCCTGAAGTATCACATTCATTAGATAGTGGCAGCAGTTACTAGTCTGATCGGTTACTATATTTTTATGTTATCTGCTCAAGACTTCTCTTGCTCCATAATACTCTCTTCAACGAAATAGTCCCATGTCTAGTCTTTTGTGGATATGTCCAGTTGTCATTCACAACAATCATTCAGGCTCAGGAAGTAGTGACAAAGTATCGGTGATATATTAGACTTCATATCAGCAGTATACTATTATTTTGCGTTGATCTGCGATAATGTATATCATCACTATTTGATCTCTGGCAGGATGAGTTTACCAAAGTCAATGCGCTTAGCCATAAAAGGAATTAATGTTTCTTCTTACCAACTATGGGTTAATGTTAATCTCTAGTTTTCATTATTCTTGTAATCCGTGATTTGCCATACATTTGAAATATGATCCCCATTTCTCCCAGCTAGCTAAGAGCACTAGCAAATATAGTCACTTGATGATTACTATGTAGTACATTTTAAGGCAAAACCCAAAAGATCTGGAAGCAACAACCTCTCTCGTAGTACATCATTCCTGAGGTTGGCTATGTTTCCCACTTTTGTTTTCCACTCCACAATTCCAATTCAGCAAAGTGATTGTCACTTCTACTTCCATATTATCTCCTTTGTCCTCTTCCCCCCTCGGATCCTTACTGTTAACATATCGCCAAGGCCTAACACAGGCATCCAACTTTCGTTGACATCAAGGACGGGGTTAGGGTTTTGTCCTATAGTCTCAGAGAAGTTCGCGAATGCATATCACCCAAAAGGAAAGTTCTTCAGTCTAAGGCTATTTTCAATTTCTTCGCCACTTCCACACATCACTGCCATATCCTTCCACCAGTATATCTTGTGTACATACAAGGAGATACTCTCTCTTGACCCTCTCTACTCACCCACCATTGTTTCTTTTTTTCTTTCCTTGGAAGCCTTCTTAACTTAGAATAGAAAAATGTTGCATTTCAATCAACTAATTGAGTAGTCTTGTAAGGGTGTAAAAGTAAACACTAGAAGGTTTTTACGTGGCCTCTTTCACTCGCCATTCTATGCACATTTATCAAAGTAGACAAGCTTGTGCAGCCTCTCTTGCACTTTTGTTTGTTGGTAAGAAGTTCCATTTATTTTGAAAGAAATAGAGATCTTACTTGCAGCTCCGTCTCTGCAACTGGAAAACTGCTAGTATTGATAATAAACGTGTGCAGAGTTTAAATAACTGATTTTACTGTCTCTGAAGCCTTGCTGCATTAGCATATGCTGCTAAATTTGTACCGGGGCTATTTTCACTTAGAATTTGTTATATAGGATTCTTCTGAGAACGGGTAAAGTCTCTAGCAAATCGCATTTGGGTCCATACATAAAAGTATGTGCCAAATGGGCACAGTTTTAGCTTGCAAGCACTCATAGGCTTCTGATTTATACATTGTTCTTGTATTTCTCCTTTTTGTGTTTGTTCATGTTTGCCCTTCCACAAAAGAGTACATAAATCTTGATTCAAAATCCTGTTACAGGTCCTGATACTGATCCTGATTCTCAACCTCTCTGGAATCATCAATTAAAAGTGGGCTGGACTGTAACATTACATATAAAGAGCTGGCAAATAATAGAAAGGATTATTACGCATCAGCAAGTGGTTTGACATACAGTGTCTAAATATAGAATTCTGCACTACCTAAGCTTTTTGGGATTTTGTGGAAGCGCATCAAATAGCTAGACAGCCAGTGTTAGCTGAAACTATAAAGTTGCTGCTAGACAAGTACTAAAAAAGTAGGCGTCCGTTTCTAGTTGTATTATAGGTTGTTCGAAAAGTATTCTGATATTGAAGTAAGTTGTGGAACATTGATTGCATCGGCCTCCTATTCTAAACATTGTGTAACAAAAGTCGGTTAGTGCTTAGGTTTTAGTATCATGACTGTTAAAGATGAAGAGGAGGATACTAGGTCGTTTAATGTTTTTTATGAACAAGAGATGATGGAACAAGAGGAAGATGAGAAGCATCTTTTCAGGGATTTGAACGCTTTCATCGGTATGATCAGTGCCGAAGAGGTGGAGGTGGAGCGTACACATAGTAGGAAGAACTCAAGTTCATCTATCACTGATCTCAAAAGAAAGAGGAGTCTCAGTCTGAAAGATTTACGAAAGAAAGTTGAGCCTAACGCTTTCCAATTTTTGAAGAGGAAAAACAGTTCACTCTCATCATTGCTAAGGTTGCATCTTCTCAACTATTTAAGGTCAGTACAAACAATGCAGCATAAACACAATTTCCCGCTAGTTAAAGAAATCAAGAAAAGAGAGATCCTACTACAATGGTGGATAACCTTGTTGAATTTCCTATCAAGTAAACTTAAGTTTGATTTCCTACTCAAAACCGAATGGCCTGAAGAAGTCCCAGACACGGAGCTCATATCGATAGTTCTTGAGGCCATAAGTAGGATAATTACCTTACTGATAGTTCTTCCCAATCACAACAAGGTGGATCATGAAGTTTACGCTCAACATCTAAACCTAACAATCAAATTTGTGTCTGATATACTCATAGTCAACTCAAGAATTCAGAAAAAATACACAGCAAGGCATTCATCATCCGCATCATCTTTTGCATCCTCAAATATCGAGGCAGAAACTACATTTAGTAGTACAGCAGGCTCAGTTAAAACTCAATCAAATGGAAATATATGTGAAAATGCAGCAGTTCTCCAGAATAGTGTTTTGAGCATGATTGACAACTACAATTCTTTCTTAACTACTTTCATAGGTAAAGTTAATGCTTATGCTTTTGTCTATTTACCAGATGAATGTCATTTTGAATATCTAATTTTATCTACGTGGTATCCACGCTTAAGGGCAATTAGGAGGCAAAACAGCTTATTCCCATGGAAAGAAACACGTTATCAAGTATCAAGATCTCCAATGGATTCAAACACAAAGAAGTATTTTAGCTGTAGGAAAAATAATGAACATCAAAAAATTTGTGCATCCTATATGAAAAATAAATCAATATTTTTGACATTTTATTGGCATTATTGGTATATCGTTTTACGCTATTCAGAAAACATTTCTACAAACTGTTTCACAAAGGGTAACACTCATCAGCTGCCCGGTGCTGAGTTATTGCTTAATTTTATCGTTGAAATATCCTTTAAAGTTGATCTTAGGATTTTTGATAAATTTGTTGGTGGAAGCCCTATGAGAACTTCAAGAAAAGGCAAAGGTAATAGTACGTCATCTGGTCTCTATGGCGATGATATTGATGGAGCAGCTATTGCACTAGCTCCGTCTAGTAAGAGATACCTTAGGAATGAAACAGTAAACGATTTCATTTTTACTAACTTTGGGACTATAAAACTATGGGAAACTATCAGATCTGTTGCTGGTTGCATGAAAAGTTCTAAAAACGTTGAAAGTATGCTTGGACTTCATGACTTAGCAATTCTGAAACAAGTTAGGAAAATCCCCTCTCATGATTATACGACAGCCAATCTGGTATACAACAAAATATTTCAGTTTATTATTTTTCAATTTAATTCGCTCCCTTCTATTAAATTCATTCATTGGGAGATTTGGATTCAAGGACTGATGAAAATGCTTGAAAACTTAAATACTAACTCACAAACAGTTGCGCTAATTTCATTCTTCAATATGTGGCCCTATCTGAATGTAGCTAAGAAGCAAGCTATTATTGAGCAGATTGTTTTAAGTGAAAAGTATTGGACCTTAATGTTAGAGGAAAGCCAATCTACCATTATCAGAATTCTTTTCATAAAATTCGTGGTGTTTAGAGCTATTCCTTCTATGGATATGGATCAAAGGAATTTACTCGCATTGAGATTACATCAGATTGAACTTCAAATGAACAACTTATTTGGGACTCTTAAAAAGGAAGGCTATACGACAGATATTCCATATTCAGATCCATTTGCTTTTGCTCTGAACAATAGATTTGTCATAGTTAATAGCAGATGTTATGAAGAAGATTACCTGACTTTTGAGTTTCATCAAAGACCAAGAAAGCCAAAACTGATTGCGGTTTTGAATAACGATATATATCCTATGGAAAAATTTCCAAATATTGGCAGCGTGTCTAATGTGAGACCAACATATGTGTTAAAAAAGGGTAGGTATCCGTATGATGTTTTTGATGAACTTCTAGAAGTAGTAGCAAAAAATAAGTCTAGTAAAAAATGGGGTATACGAAATGATATTGATGATGGCCTCGAAGACTTAATGTTAGAAAACTTCGATGAGTTTGTCACTAAGTGTAATGCCAATGATCAAGAATCTTCTGTAGTAAAAGCGCTAACAAATAAAGTCAATATGTGGTTTTCTGGGATGTCGGTTAATGAGCCAATAGCTGAGTCCAGTAAAGTTGATACAAAGGATATACGTCCTTCTACAGCGCCTACAAAAACTTCTGAGATTGAAAGTCAAAACATTGATCAAACAAGTACACGCTCATCTGTGAAAAGTTCTGGTGGTTGGAGTTTTGGATTTTCCAGCAGAAAAAACTCCAGTTCGAGTATCAGGAAGTTTTCTGACACTGCACTAAATTCCAAGGCTGTAAACCTCTTAAAGATAGGAAGTACTAAGCAAGGAAATAGTCATTCGGCAAAGAATAATAAGGTATTTGAAAGTTTATATGGCCATCTTCTCCTAAAACAGAAAGTGATATTTGCTCCAGAATTTACATTTTCTCAAGATGTTCTATCAAATCCATCCGTGGTTGGTATCATCAAAGCAATTCAATTGCATCCTGAAAAATCTTTAAATGATAAATTAGATATTGTTAACAGGAAATGGGGAAGTATTTCAATGAAAAACGTTCCTAGTAATGCAATCCAAGTAGAAGAAATTGATAAAAATGATATAAATGTGCTTGAAATTCCTTTGACATCATCCTCAAACTCTATGTTGTCAGAAGGGCAAGAATTAGATCAATCATCTTCTGACACTTTTGGAAAAGATGTTAAACTTCCCAAATTGGATTACGAAAAACTAGAATTGGGAACAAATATCCCGGATGAGGATGTACTACAAGGTGTGACACAAGAAAGCAATCTAGAAAAAGATGGTCTACCCAGCATAATGAGAATGAGACAACAGACTGCATTTGAGAACTTAATTAAGATCATCAGAATATTTAATGCCACAAAGGACGAATTTCTTGATTACCGCGATGATCACGAGAAAATACTGATTGAATTTGAACTATACAGAAATGGCTATCAAAGTTTATTAGCTATATAATGGCATTAATATAATCAACATGCATATATAGAATTATTCAAGTTCAGTACTTGAAATATAGCATCTTTTTTTTGTGATATATTTATATACAACACAACAATTCATTAATATTCAAGGACTTAGAAAATTAATGGTAACTTGATGTTATTACTTTGATCGGACACTAATTTATTGATATATATTATGAGAATGTTATGTAGTTACGAAGCATTCTAAAACAAAACTTATATAACTGAATATTGAAAAATTGATAATCTAAAAGAGAAAACTGAAAGTAAATTAAGAAAACTAACGAAAAATAAAATCAATGTGTAGAATGGCCACGATGATATTTCAGACCATTTAAGTTTTTATAACGTTTACCACATGTATCACATCTATAAGGTTTATCCTTGATATCTTGTAAATTCTCTAAATATATTTCGTTGGATTCAGGATCAACAACACTGTAAGTTCCATCGGGATTCTCAATTAATGTTTGATTCTGATGACCATGAAGTCTGTGATATTTTAAGCCGTTTTGATTTTTATAGGTTTTACCGCAGCCCAGTACAGGACATTTAAATGGTTTATTTTCATCATTTTCGTAAAACACCCTTCTAGCCGGATCAATAGATTGGCTTGTAAGTAGCCCAGCGTTCTTTATTCCTGGGTGATCTGTCTTGATGTTTGCGTTGATCTTTGGCGCTGATTGGAACTTCTTGGTTGCACTAGGTTGACCGCTAGAATTATTTTTCATGCCAATTGGCACCGTTTGGGTTTCTTTTGAGGTGTTAACATTTCTACCATCATTCAGATTTCCATTTTCATCCGTATTAGACCTGCTTAGTTGATCTGGAGCAGCATGACTGGCAGCGAACACTTGAGATATGCCTGATTTCGTCTGTGAAGTGTTTAGAATATCTGGTCTGGTGTTGTTCTCGAGAGGATCATTCATTTGAGAGTTGTCAAGTGGCTTTGGCATTATATTACTTGGTTTAGCGATGTTCTCGGAGAAGTTGATGTTATAATTGGAGAACGAGATCGTGTGGTTTTGAAAATCAGGAGGTACTGTTTTTGAATCGTTGTTTTGGTTCATGATGTTCATGAAGACATCATTAGTAGGCACGGAGTCTATCAGGTTGCCGTTGTTTCGCATGCGGTGCCCTGACTGTCCGAACGAAGGCGTGGTGTGAACAGCTGACAGTGCAGTATTTTTGCCAACTAGTGGAGTAGTCTGTGTTGATGTGAGTTGGGAGGATGTAGGAGATGGTGATTCAGAGACGGTTGAATGAGGCACATGACCCATGTATTGCTGACCTAAAGCAGCGTTAGAGTTAGAGCGCATTTGCCTGTCTGTGTATACCTGGTGTTCATGTAAGTTGTCATGGTTCAGCTGTTGCCGTATTATGTTCATGTGTTGAGGGGTGTTCAGGTCATTGTTTGTTGAAGAAGTAGCCAGCTGACTTCCAACTGTCCCGTTAACGGGGGCCAATGTGCCATGTTTGTGTTTGTGGGTGGAGTGGGATGGCTCTATGTGAGCATCTTCATAATGTTTCAGCAAGTCATGCAAGCCCGGCAAGGAGATACCGCAGCAAGAGTAATCTTTACAGTACTGTTCCTCGAGGTTGGGTAAGATAGCGTTGTATGACACTGGGGGAGAGCCCGCCTTCATGTGGTGCGGATGCAGCACCGAAGACCTCCTCCCGCTAGACATGGAGATTGGGTGCATCAAGTTGATGCTTTCCCTCCTAGAACCCTGGCTGGGTTTGTTGAAAGCCGTGTGCAGCATGACTTCATCCCTCAGCCAGGAACCGATGCTGAGAGAACCCCAGCTCACACCGCCAACACCTTGCAAGTGTGCAATAGAATCCCTCCTAATGCGAGGATAGTACTTGTGATCATCTATTGTGATCCTGTTAGAATCCTCCATGTAATCCGCAACCATGGTATCCATGGCTCTCTTCGTAATTTCTTTTGTTTGTTTTTTGTGTTTAGTATTGGTTATTGAGAGCCACTATTTTTTTTTTTCTTTAGTCTGTTTCCTACTCTCTCTCTCTCTTGTCCTGGGCGTCTTGCGAGAAAAGAGGCTATTATTATATACCTCCCTGTTGATCTACACCTTCCAAAAACTATTCCCAAAAGGTTTATCCGTTAGTCAATGGAGAAAGCATCGGCTGTTGTGTTAGATTAGGTTGTGCAATGCCCATCGGGAAAGCTTTTGGCTGTAAGTGATGAGATGAGCTCGCTCGCTGAAAAAAAATCACTGCGATGGACCAAAATGTTTTGTTTGCCAAGTAGTGGGTTTTTTTTTCACATTTTCGTCATACACGATATACGTAATACAATGGGCTTTTCTGCACATCAATCTCTCTTCCCTCCCACTATCACTTCTTGCATGTCTCTGCGCTGCTGTCTGTGCATTTCCTCCCTTTCCTTTGCCCCCCTCCCCCCATTGCCCCCCCCATTGATGCCCTTCTCCATTGGATTCCACCCAGACCTCGCACACTAAGTTACAGTTCTACTTGCTATCTTACCGTAGGGGCCACCGTACCAGTCTCTGCCGTGATCACCAGCGTTCTGCAGCTGTTATACAGCCTTTTTGCTGGAGCCCTTTGGTAATACGGGGGGGGAGGCAATCGTATACTGTTTTGAACCGGTATCGTTAGAAACTGACGCAGAGGACCATTGCCTCGCCACTCTAACCATGGTAACTGCAATATTGGAAATATATTGCACAGACAGCCGCGTAGAAGATGGATTCCCCCCCCGCTCCTCGCTCCCTCGCTCCCTCGCTTCTTGCCACTTCTCCCATATTACCAGCCCCTGCCCACATTATCTGGCTTTTACGTAATCTTCTCCGGCTGTTTCTGTTGCAACCTTTTTCACATAGCGGAGCGGTGGTGTGGGATACTGTAGCATTCGTGCAAAGAGGGTTGGTCTTGTGATTTCGTAGTAGGGTATTTGAAGTATGACGTCATTTTTGTAATACACCTTATTTTATTTCTTCGAAAGTTGACCTCCGTAAAACGCTACATGTATAGCATATTGGGTTTCTGCTCGATGAGCATCTCTAGCTTATATATGGTTATTTCAGTATTGCATATACATATAGTTATATGAGTGTGTGTGTGAGTATCTTTTTAGAGGATATGTTCTTGAGTTTTGAGGTGCAGGAATACTACATCTCCTTCTGTAGCAAGGTAGCCTTCTCGGTTAAGCGGTTGATCTCTTTTTCCTTGCGGTCGATCTCTTCCAGCAGTTCCTTGCGTCTCTTCTCGGCTTCCTCTGGGGTCATGCCCTTGGTGTCCTCACCCTCAGCGGCCCTGTAGTTGTCCTTCAGCTGGAATAGCTCACTCACCAACGCATATGTTCTCACAACAACGAATGTAAGGAACAGCGTGATGCCAGTCAGGTACATGTTCCTCTGGGCTAGAAACTTGCGCGACACAACCTCGATGCGGTCCTGCGCAAATACAGTGCCGCCAGTGGCACCAGCAGTGTTGCTCTGGCCCTTGCTGCCCGCATTCAGCTCCCGGTTGATGTTGTACACCTTAGTGATGCAATCGATGAAAAGGATCAGAATGAACCCGAGAATACACTTGATACCAACCTGTACTGTGGGTGCCCGGAACGGCTTCAGCAACACCAGCATCATAGGTCTCCTGATCCTGGTTGGTAGCGGCAACGACAGCACCGAAAACACCGCAATCTCCAGCACTAATATGCCAAACACTAACGCATAGTACAAAGACATTTCTTCCTTTCTTCCTAACTCTATTTTATGCTTTTCTTGCCTATTAATCGAACAATTCTCTTCACTTCAACTAGCAATTGTTTGATCTTGCAATTGCTTATCTGGTGGAGCCCTCTTCAGCAATATCAAAACGACTAAGACTTATTCCCGAAGGTCATTATATATTGGACCTCATCCCTTCCATATATAAATTATTTGTCACTTGTCCCCTTACTAGCACCGGCTTCCCTTGTTTCACTGCGGGCAAACTCTCGACATCCTTGGTGGCACACAATGTACGTCCTTAGTGATCAAATTAATGTGATGTATAACGCCATTCGAGGCAAAGTATATAAAGTTAGTTCCCCATTTGTATTAATGTGAGACTTAAAGAAGTGCATGGTAATGATAAATAATCAGACGTGAATTGAACTGTTATTTGAGAAATGGTATATGTAGATCAGTTTTTTAGTCGTGCCTTTATGTTTATTTTCTGGCAAGTTTTTAATATTTTGGTCATGGGATGTTGATAATGAAACAACTAACACTGCCAAATGATATTATTTGGCTTCTCCAGATAATAAATGTGTGCCAAAATTAATCGTATATTGTAAACATCTATGCATTATATATACAAGTACGTTATTACTATTTACTATCCTTGATTTCATGATATCAAAGGGTTTATTATCTTTATGATTATGCTACGATTGATGAAGTTGATGAGTGTGGGTTCACTGTTCAATAATGATATGTAACCCATTATTCCCAAGAATGCTTGTAAGTCTTGCCTCTTTTGTAGCCGAGAGCTGACCCGATCAGCTGGGATTTCTATCCGAGCGATGCCCTTCAAGTCATGGTCCCTGAGATACTGTACATATAGACGCGTGATGTCCCGTTGCCTCAACTCTGCCAATATGGAAGACTTCTCAGAATAGTTAAAATCAAACCCATTGAGATTATCAGGTGTTCGCTTGAATAACCTAAGCATCGCTATGTTCCATTGTAAATTGAGCAAATGACGGCCTTGTCCTATTAGCACTTTATTTCGTACTTCTACTTTACGATCCGCATCAATTGGAACCAATATATCCTTACTGGGATAAAGGCACCGTTTTAGGGACTCCCGGCTATACTGCACATTGTACTTATCGAACTCTAGTTGCTTGACAACTCTCCCCACTATCTCCTTATTCCGAGAATCATGCCTACTCGGTATTGTATGTTTTATCGGAACGGTCCCCAGGGACTTTACGTGCGTTAACTTGTTTTTAATAGATCCCTGTATCATATAGCACACATCAATGATCTCTCAAAATTTATATAACGAGCCTATTATCAGTTCCGGTGTAGTCTGCTCCCCTTCTTACTATAAATTCCTAAGTGGATTTGATTACTTACAATCTTCTTGAATAACAGCGTTCTTCTATGATAAAAAATTTAATGTTTCTTAACCGGTTCAGCACTGTTGATTGGATATCACTGCTAAGCAAGACCTATATGCCCTCTGTGTAGTTACTATACTTATAACTCATCCTGGATCAATTTTTTTTTTAAATTTATAAGATGAACATTATTCAGATTGTTAGAAAAATCACATCGACTATTGTCACTATTCATATAGCTATACATAATTGGTTAAAGGGACACAGAACTTGAAAAGAATAGTAATATATCTTCAGATTAATACGATAATTAGTAGAAAAAAGATACAAATAATCTAGAAAATGCTCAAGTCTTGTATAAAAATTATAAGTGAAATAAATAATATATGTTGAAAAAAAAAAAAATATTCAAAGCGGAGACCACATACCGGCGGAGGTATTGCAAATAGCCTCATATTATCTCACTCAGATGTCTTCATTTTGAGAAGTCTTTTCGATTAACATAAATCAGTAATGGAGGGGTGTATTGGGAATATTAAATAGAAAAAAATAGGATAAAGAATCAAAATATAAGGAATCGTTATTTGGAAGAGATACTGTTGGGTAGCGTTTTCACATCTCCTCAGTTTTCAGCTTTCTTCTTCTCAGCCAAGTCAGCATAGAAAGCCTCACGTCTGTCAATAACGTTCTTGTGGAAACCCCACCACCAGTAGGATGCCATTACACCTCCCAGACTGAAACCGATAACTATATCAGTGATAATTCTCTTCTTCAAAGTACCTGTGATTGGAGCTAGCGCAGACATTGTAGTTTTATAGTATATTTGTGTGTTAATAGGCGTGTTTGGCTCTATTAAGAAAAGTAATACAAAATTAAATTCCCCCCCGAAAAGACAAACCTGCAAAATATTAAAAAGTTGTCTAAATTATATAACAATAGAACAAGCGAAATTAATCGTCGATTAAGTTGCTTATTGTTCCTAACCAATGTACTTCAAAGACACCACTTTGTTTTACCTTGCAGAATTATTATTGGTCCATTATCTCCGTTACTTTGTTCCCTCAAGCTCTCTTCTCGAGTAGTTGCAGGTTGCAACTCTGTACAGGTTTGAGCCAATCAGAACGGGGGATGCCTCCTTCGTTGGATTCACAACTTGAAGACGAACCCGAGTCACAAGCAAGACTAGTGATAAACATCAATGCTCCCCCATCTGGAACAGAGAAATTATCATCCCAGTAGTGATTTCACTCGAGAGAAGTCGTTATCACTTACAATGCATCTTGCTTACTTCGCAACTGTAGAGGAAGTGAAACTACTTGCAAGACTGAAGCCTGAAATCACTAGAAGTCACCAACACGGTGATACCACCGGGATTTCTGATTCTTCCCAATCAGCTACAAGCAAAAAGTCACAGCTTTGATATCACTCATCGCAGAATAACAAACGTCCCTAAGTCTGGTCTGAGTCTGACCAGTAGGGGACTGACTCAAAACGGACATCACAGTACCTGAACCGGTACTAGATAGAGAAACCGGCATCACCAAGCATCCCACCCTATCTTTACTCGACCATCTGTCTCACCATAATAGTTGTTCTTTCATCGCAAGCAATTTATATATAAAACAATGGTTATGTAAAATACACTATTTGTTTGGCATACTTGTCATTGGCACTGATTATTGAATAACTAGCGAGCGACATTAAACTAAATCTATAAGACACAACATGCTCGGAAGAAGATGTTTTGCTTCCTCTGCGAAGCTTGCCAAGATCAAAGTGAAGACCCCAGTTGTAGAGCTGGATGGTGATGAGATGACCAGAATTATCTGGGACAAGATAAAGAAGCAACTGATCCTACCATTCCTTGATGTCGATTTGAAGTACTACGACTTGTCTATCCAGTCCCGTGACAAAACCAAGGACCAGATCACACATGACTCTGCTGAGGCTATCAAGAAATATGGTGTCGGTGTCAAGTGTGCTACCATCACCCCAGATGAGGCCCGTGTTAAGGAGTTCAATTTGACCAAGATGTGGAAGTCTCCTAACGGTACAATTAGAAACATACTCGGTGGTACCGTCTTCAGAGAACCAATTGTCATCCCAAGAGTCCCCAGACTGGTTCCAGGTTGGGAAAAGCCAATCATCATAGGTAGACACGCCCATGGTGACCAGTACAAGGCTACTGATGCCGTTATACCTGGTCAAGGTAAGCTAGAACTTGTCTACAAGCCAAACGGCGACGCCTCCAAGGCCGAAGTTATGGAAGTTTATGACTATAAGGGCCCAGGTGTTGCACTAGCAATGTATAATACCGACGAATCCATCCGTGGTTTTGCCCATTCGTCTTTCAAACTAGCACTACAAAAGAAATTGAACTTGTTTTTGTCCACTAAAAACACTATTCTAAAGAAATACGATGGTAGATTCAAGGACATCTTCCAAGAGGTCTACGATTCAGAGTACAAACAGAAGTTTGCTGAATTGAACATCACATATGAGCACCGTCTAATAGATGACATGGTTGCTCAGATGATCAAATCTAAGGGTGGTTTTATCATGGCTTTGAAGAATTACGATGGTGATGTGCAATCCGACATTGTTGCTCAAGGTTTTGGTTCTCTAGGTTTGATGACTTCTATTTTAATCACTCCAGATGGTAAGACCTTCGAAAGTGAAGCTGCTCACGGTACGGTCACAAGACACTACAGAAAGCACCAACAAGGTGAAGAAACTTCTACTAACTCCATTGCCTCTATTTTTGCTTGGACCAGAGGTCTAGCTAAGAGAGGTGAATTGGATGGTACTCCAGACGTTGTTAGATTTGCCAACATTTTAGAATCTGCAACTTTGAACACTGTCCAACAAGATGGCATTATGACCAAGGACCTTGCTTTAGCATGTGGTAAGACTGATAGAGCTTCTTATGTCACTACCACTGAGTTTTTAGATGCAGTAGAAAAGAGACTACAAACTGAAATTAAATCTATTGACTAAATGGAGCGAAAGTAATTTTTCATATATCAACTTGATTTGTTTTTTGTAGGAATCTCTACCTTAATGCGATTAGATGGTTAAATACTATACAGTTGTACATAAAATTTCATGTTTTTTATGCATTAGAATTATCATTCATTGATACACGGTGCTGTCAGTAATGCCTATTTCATTATATACATACAATTGAGGACCATTATAGTTAAAAAGACTCCATAGTAGAATTATATCATTATAGTATCACATCAACTATTGTTGTTTACACGTATCGGCTAGATCTTTATCCAGATCAGCCAGTTTAGGATCATTTGCATCTATATTCAACATCTTAGACATTTCATCGAAATCATTAGCTGGGTTTCCTCCGTTGAAATTTTTGCTCACTGGTGAATCACCAAGTTGTTCAAGCTGATCAAGCAGCTCTGTAACTTCATCTCTATCTTTGTCATTATCATAATCGGGTTTCTCATATATGACAATCAGCTTATTAACCAGCTCAAATTGTCTTTTATAGGTATCCATATTATCTTTATGAGAAGGGTGATCTTTATTATCTTCTAGCCATTTTGAAAACTCAATTTGCATATCCTTCATTGGTTGGTACAGAACCTCCTTTGACGACATTTTATTCAATATACCTAGTATCGCATTATCCATTTCACCATCTGCTGGAACATCACCTGAATCACTTACAAGATCATTTAGTAATTTGGATAGCACTTCATCTGGGTTGCCAGAGCCATTGATACTTTGTTTCTTCTCTTCTTCCAGTTGGGTATCAACTTTATTGGCATTCTCTTTCAGTCTATCCAAAGTGCTGGATATGACATCCTTAAATCCACCTTTACCTGCTTTCTCACCCTTTGAAGTTGTCTGAGTATTGAGACTTTCTAGCTGTTGTGTAGTGGTTTCCTTGGGAACTTGCCCAACTTCTTCTAGAATATCTAGCAGTTTCTTGAAGTTCTCAGCAGCCTCTTTGTCCTCTATGTTCACATTGGCACCGTCACCGTTCTGTTTCATTAAGTTCTGAAATTCCTGTTGTAAATCCTCAATCATTTCCTTCACTGCAGGATCATCTTTATCCATCACAGGATCAGCTGGCTTCTTCAAACCATCTGCCTCTGTGGTTCCTCGGCTCTGCGTGGTTTCTGCCTGCACATCCTCTAGCTTAGATGGATCCTCATCCAGCAAATCATCCAAGTCATCGTAGTCAAAATCTTCAGTCATTATACCACAAACCACAACCTTCACTATTGGTGGAATTTAGATTAATTTAAAGTAATTACAGCTATCAACTTAAGCACTGTTATTCTTGTACTGTACCTGATCATTAATTCTAAGGGTATGTCTAGTTCTTAGAACTCATCCTTGACACTTCGGGTTTTATTCTATCAATTTTTGCCCACAGTGACAAAAAATTATATAAACTCTGTGGAACCTGTGAAAGTATTTCAAAAGATTAGCACTACAATTTAAAGTGCATTCTAACAATTGCAAAGAGGTAGCTAATTTCATTCTTGGTCAAAAACGTTGTTGAGGAAACACTAGCAGTGCTTGCTGTCATTTTTGGAAACCAAGAGCTCAGGGTTTAGTAAAGAAGGTATGAGTAGTTTGTGTTTACAAAGGTTACAAGAGGAGAGAAAGAAGTGGCGGAAAGACCATCCCTTTGGATTCTATGCGAAGCCTACCAAGGGACCTGATGGTACTTTGAATTTGCAGAAATGGGAGGCTGGGATACCAGGTAAAGAAGGCACCATATGGCAGGATGGTGTGTTTCCTATCACGGTTGAGTACCCTGATGAGTACCCATCTAAACCACCAAAGGTGAAGTTCCCAGCTGGGTTCTACCACCCCAACATATATCCAAGTGGAACTGTTTGCTTGAGTATTTTGAATGAGGACCAAGACTGGAGACCGGCTATAACTTTGAAACAGATTGTGCTTGGTGTGCAGGATCTTCTCGATTCACCTAATCCAAACTCGCCAGCACAAGAACCAGCTTGGAGGGCATTCTCTAAGAATAAAGCAGAGTATGAGAAGAAGGTACTCATACAAGCAAAACAATACACTAAGTGAACTAATCGAAGAAATGAAATCACAGATGTGCCGTTCTTGGAATGGCAACATTATGCCAATAAACAACAACAGACAACAACATCGGATAACCTTCATGTATTTCCGTCTCTTCAACCCATGCCAAAGGATTGGTTAAGAGTATTGTGTCCTCTTGAAGTTCCAAATCAAAAAGAATGTATACTGCTTGTTATAATCATTTCAATGATCAGATATTTTCACTTTATGACAGTTTTGGTCAACATATATGTATTCCTTCTACCCTAGAATAGTTGTTAGATTTTTATGCTTCTTATCCAAGCATTTGTATAAGTATTTTGGATAATAATGTAATATTTACGAATAAGAAACTTAATATTAAAATTTCGGAACAATAATGCAATAATGGACAAGTGCAGCAAGAAATAGTTCATGTGTTGAGGACTACATGGAAATAATATACGTTTGAAATTTTAAAGTCCAAACCTCTACAATTACAACGCTTTTACTAAATATAAAAAAATGATATAATTTTCTATTAATGCCAGTATATAATTAAAATGAAAAATAACTTTGTGAAAAAAATCACTGTCTTTCTACATGGTCTATTTGGTTGCTCTATTAATCCCAATAATGCCCCAAACCCGTCCACTAAACCTAATGAGCTTCGCTTTCTTTGTAGTTTATAAAGCTACCCAGAATGTTGAAAGTTTCTGTTGCGCGCTCCTTTAGCTCTGGTGACTTATTTCTATCGACAAACTTGAAACGCTCCTTCAGGTTAGGAACAACTTTTTCTTTCAATGTTTGCAAAAAACTATCTTTAACAAATACTTCAGTGTCGTAATCATAAGCAGAGTCAGAATATATCTCAAATATGAAGTTTGTCACCTCCACTAACAATAATGGATCCGACTCCTTACTGGTCAGTATTTCCATAAAAAAGTGCCCAATAAATCTATTAATTTCTACCTGATTCTGTACCAAAGCCAATGACGATAGAACACCAATACATTTTTGCTGCAATTCAATTTCATTACAGGTCTTATACTCATTTATGATAGTTTCAACAAATGCCATACTATTGTTCAAACCAAGCTGGTTAATAACAGCAAGAGGTTCTGATTGTAGAGTAGCTGCCTTCAACATTGCCCAAACCACACTCATCAAACTAACTTTCAATGAAATATCTTTGCTATCTGACCCTTCTTCTTTTTTAATAAAATTCCATAGCAAGGTATGCTGGTTGTTTGGAAGTTCATAGAAGTTTACATCAATAGACATATATAGCCACAACAAATTATTCCACCCAATAAGAACTCTGGCAGGGAAAGAAGATGCTAATTTATTAAAGACAAGCGGAACGAATGACACTAATGTCTCGGACAGCGATTCCGGAAGCTTCCTCTTATGCTCTTGCTCAAACTTAGCTGCTATAATTTCAATAATCGCGGTTATAAGGTCTATAGTAATTTCAATACTTTGGAGTTGCATATGAGCAAGAGCCCTTTTCTTAGTATATTCTTTGATTTTAGCAGCAACTTCTGAATCCACCGTATTGGCAATATCTTCATCCTGTGTAATAGATGATAAATTTTTTTCTAGTTCAACCAGATCAATACCATTGATTGCATTGCATGTTGTGTGAATGATTTCATTAGCTTGTTCATATGTCATATCCATATCTAAGAATTGAAGGTAAATACCTTGAATCAAAACGTATGTAAGCTCATTGAATGACTTGTGATCCTCTTTCTTTAACGTCGGTAAAACCTTAACGAATTCAGACAGAGTAGGGTCACTAGAAACTGTCTCTATAAATTCGAATGATTCCGAGCTGAAATCGTATATTAAATCCAAAATAGTGTTGAAAACACTAATTGGCAATTTCTCAATACCATACTCTAGTAAATTAACCAAAACAGTAAACAATTCCGCTAGTTTCTGTGTGGTAAGGACTTCTTCTAAAATGCTATCAGCCCCATTACATAATGCGATAACCAAAGATAATAGGTTTTCCGCAAAGTCAAAGAGCAAGCGCCTAGATTCTTTTGACTGAGGTGTAGTCTTCTTTGTATCTTCAGAAGCATCTTGTGCTGCCAATGCCCTCAAGGAGTCACTTAATTTTTCAAACCCAGATAATATGCTTGTCCAGATGTCTGATCTCCACAAATGCACGGCAACATCATAGCCTTCTTCTAAACATAGATTTCTTAATAAACCATAAGCCTCGACTACTATTTCTGTGTTCTCATCGGATAACAATTTAGTTGTGACAGTTGGTATCAATTTTTCTTTTAATAGCAACTTTCTCATATGTGCATCTTCACATAGCACTGTCGCAGAACTCAATGCCATACTCCTTTCATTTGGTACAACACTATTCAAATTCTTTATCAGGGGTTGTAATTTTCTTTCGATTAGATTAGCATCCTTTTTGGAAATACCACCATTGTTTGGGTTAGCGAGTGGGTTCAAACGGGATGCCGATGTTCTTGATCTCTTCTTCGATCTACCCATTATAGTTTAATTAATTCAGAGCTTATTACCAAATTTAGCTTTTCCTTTTGCCAATGCTAACTGCTAGTAAGTTTACAAATTTTCAAATATCTATGCACTTTTATGATTTGCGATGAGCTATACCCAGTTCAATAAACTGGGTATATTCCAAAAATTTTCCAGCGATGAGATCACAGTAAAATCGATATAACTGATCACATGACCCATGAATGGAAACCAATTGTTGCGCAAACCATTGAGTTACAATGTATGAATCATATGCGCATTGCAACCATAGAATTATATTCGATCAGTGACGGATCATGTAGAGACTATAATAGTTTGTATTTTTAGGCTATATATTTAGAAAACATCAATACAATTCCTATCAATATTAGAGGTCAGAATTGCTTTTGATAATGGGTTTTTTATAATATTATATTAATGACAGATAGAAAAATAAACATTCATTGTTAGTAGTAACTAAGGATAAAATGTTAAAAATGAATCCACTTATCTGTACTTGTTGAAACCGATGTCAGAGGCTCTTTCTCTGAAACATTGACGGCAGATGTTCAAGTCGTACTTTCTGATCAAACCGGTGTGGGAAGAGCAGACACGGCATTGACGAGAGCCCTTACCGAATCTTCTTGGGTGAGAGAACCAGACGTTTTCGTGAGCCATTTTTATCGACTATTCAAAAATATTTATAGTACTATCCATATTAGCCAATCGAATACTAGACTTTATTTCAAATTTCAATATCCAGATGTTTTTCTTGGCAAGATGTGAATAACCATAAGGAAAACTTGTTAGTAAAAATAATTCCATCTATTAGATTTATAATTGTGACACGCCTTTTGTATTGATTAGTTTGACAATGAAATTGAATATCCTGTGACATAAATCCATTTCATAAAGCTACAATTTATTCATCATTTTTCAAGCATAATTTCACCCCCACAATGTATCTATGATACAGTTTGAAATCGAACTGAAATGCTTTTAACTCATAATCTATACTCCATGCTTACTCATTAGCTTGCAAAGCAATTTTACCAGTGACGCAACAAACCGGAAAGATAATAGCTTTAAACCGTAATAATTTCTTCTCAATTTCTGATTTCACTGGTTACTAGGTCATCGGCCTTTCATATTTACCATTAACTTATGATTTCTGATTCTAATGATGCCTGTCAGGATATTTGATATTTAACCTACCCGAACATTCGTTATTTCCACTCAACATGCCAACTCTAAAAAGTCATCAATACAGTGTCCTTCTCATAACTCATATTAGCACATACATTATTCTATTGTCTCAGTGGTGTGTCTTTTAACTGGTGAATACCAAATGAAAATAAACGCTGAGAAATCACTACCATCACTATTATACTTGTTTTACCAAAATTTCACCTATACCTTCCAACATTCCAAGGCTAATTCCAAGCTAGCTGAAGTCCACTGCCACAAACCTGTCTGACCCATTGCAAGCTTGACGCAACCCAACACCGAACCACCACCATCTCGTGAACTGAAAGTTCAGAGCTGGAACCCATGGTGAGGGCTCTAGTGCCACCAGCCAAGCCAACTGCCATTGGCTCTTCTGCCTACAGCATATGGCAGACTCCTTCTGGGAACAGATTGCTATCCTCACCGGCACCTCTACTACCACAAGCCACCGACCTCTAACCACTGGCAGTCTCTGGTAGTGAAGCATTCGTTAGCCTACAAGAGTAACAGTTTACTGGGATAGTCTCGCAATTGTGAACTCTCCAATGACCAGTTCGTAGGACCAAAGGGTAGGATGGCACAGCCATTGAGTATCTACAAAAGTTCCCTTGCCCACTCTGTGTTACACCCAAAATGGCATTGTCGTAATCACGCGAAGTGCCTTCAGCCATTATTTTTCAAGTTTCTTACGTCCTCCATAAATGTACAGGTGTTAAGGAGTAATGTACGGATGTAAAGAAAGTGACAGTCACAAGAAAAGTTTTCCAAACGGATGTCATTTTCACATCATTCTGACGAACATTTCAGTTTTTTTTTTAATGCAATTTTTGCGATGAGCTTACTCGATGAGCATCGAATTGGCACTAGTATTGTTTACATACCATAACCTTACTGTTCTGCGGGCGCAGAGTTAGTAGTTTGATTTGCTCGATTTGAGCTGTAAATACATATGTAAGTATTGTCTTGACAAATTCTTAGGTTATATTTCTTAGGAGAAGAACTTTAGTGTCTAGAGTTAGTAGATAGGAAATATTAAACTTACAAGCAAATCAACCTTTCAAATAAAGGACTTGAGATGGCAGGCCACTCCCACAGATCATCTGTTAAGAATGGGCATAAAGCCTTTAAATCGAGGCATTCATCCAAGAATGCCTTAAAGAGAGCTAACAAGGGTAAGGTTGAAAGAGAAAGTATAGGTACTGGTAGACCAATTAAGAATGCTTCCAAACTTCAAAGAAGAAACAAAGCTAAACAATTGAGAGCCCAGAAAATATTAGATACTTTACAGATTAGAAAACTGTTTGAAGGTTCTAATGGGGCCGAGAAGATCATAACTGTAATTCCTCTAACTGAGGATGTTGACGCCCATGATATCATAACCAAGATTTTGAGTTCAGCTGATCTTGATGAACAAACTTTATCTCAGTTTGTGCCTCAGGGAATGCCAAATTCTGCTTTTGTTAAGGATATCCACATTAAGAAATTTAAATCAAACTTGAAATTCATTGTTCCAGACATGTCCAACTTTTTGAACATTTTAGATGCTTCAAAGGTTGCAGATTTCACAATTTTTGGGCTCAGTGGTACCTCCGAAGTTGACTCAGAATTTGGTGAACAAGTTATTCGTGCTTTGGAATTACAAGGTATAGCATCTTACATTGGTGTGGTATCTAATCTATCTCAGGTACACCCAAAGGAGAAATTTCAACTAGATGTTAAACAGTCCTTAGAAAGTTATTTCAAGCATTTCTTTCCAAATGAAGACAAAATATACAACCTGGAGAAGCCATCTGACTCATTAATTGCATTAAGAACACTTTGTCAAAAGTTTCCAAGGGGTGTCACCTGGAGGGATAATAGAGGTTACATGGTTGCCAACAACATCGACTTTATTGACAGTGAAACCCAACCTGATGTCGGTGATCTAGTTATCAGTGGTACAGTACGTGGTTGTGGATTCAACTCTGATAGACTTATCCATATTCCAGGCTTAGGTGATTTCCAAGTGAATAAAATCGAAAGGATAGCCGCCAGTACCAGAAAAACTAAAAAAGATGCTGATGAGCTCGATGAGATCAGTTCGTTACTGGAAAACTCATTTGCTGCTACTTCGGAACAAGACACCTTAGATGAATATGCTCCTGTCGATATGGAATTTGAAGATATGTCTGATGAAGATGAATTTGAATACAGTAATCTAAAAGCTGCGAGGTACGACGATCACGGTTTTCTACCTGGCAGAGAACAACAATCAAAGAAATATAAAATTCCAAAAGGTACTTCAGAATATCAGGCCAAATGGTATCTTGAAGATGTTGTGGAGGTAGATGATGATGAAGAGCTAGAACCAGATCACGAAGAGACCGCTATGGATGATATGGATATGGATGAGGCCGTTGATGAATATGCTCACGAGGGATTCAATGATGAAATGGAAGACGACTTTACTGATGCTAAGACGACTACCGAAGATTTATTTGTGGAATTGTCACCAGAGGAAGAAGAACGTCAATTGAGAGAATATCGTGCTTTGGAAAAGGAGGACCGAGAATTCCCCGATGAAATTGAACTAGAGCCTACCCAATCTGCTATTGAGGCATTGAAGTATTATAGAGGTTTGAAAAACCTATACAACTGTGTCTGGGATGTCGAAGAAAGAGATCCTCGTACACCACAGGAGTGGAACAGATTATTGAGAATTGGTAACTACAAAAATACTAAGAACAGACTACAGAAAGAGGCTGTCAAGACAGCACAAGTAGTTGCAGGCGATAGAATCAAGCTACATATAAACTTTCCTAAGAATTTACTATCTAAGGTTAACGATCCTTCGATCATATCATTCCCTGTGTACGGTTTGCTAAGGCACGAACATAAGAATGCTATGGTGAACTTCAGCATTCAAAGATGGGAAGAATATGAAGATCCTGTACCATCTAAGGAGACTTTATTGGTACAATATGGTGCGAGAAGATATGCTATTCAACCTTTGTTTTCAGGGGATGCCAACAGTTCAAACAATGTGCACAAGTATGATAGATTTTTACATCCTGAAACGGCATCAGTGGCGACTTGTATTGCACCTGTTGATTTCACTCAGTCACCTGCTATTTTCTTCAAGCCTTCTTCGACAGACAGAAAGGGCATAGAATTGGTTGGCCAAGGTACTTTCATGAACGCAGACCACACAAGAGTATTAGCAAAGAGAGCAATCCTAACAGGTCATCCATTCAGATTCCACAAGAAGGTTGTCACTGTCAGATACATGTTTTTCAGACCAGAGGATGTCGAGTGGTTTAAATCTATCCCATTGTTCACAAAAACTGGTAGATCTGGTTTCATCAAAGAAAGTTTGGGTACACATGGTTACTTCAAAGCTACCTTTGACGGTAAATTATCTGCACAAGACGTTGTCGCTATGTCTTTGTACAAGCGTATGTGGCCTAGACCTTCCATTCCATGGAATGGAGAGAGCATTGAAGAAATTCAAGACTAATTATAGCGATAATATAATCATTAGGAAATAATTTATTCTGCATTGTACATTATATATAATCATACAATAATATCTGGGTATTGATATTTAACTTTCTTGTTTACTGCTATATATTATGATAACCTAAAGTGATCACGTATCTTTTGATTAACGTTTTGGGGAGGACAAACGCTATTATTTAAAAATGCATAACACTATCATTATCATTAATTACGCCAAAATATAGATATATCTAACATTTTATGTAAGCTTAAGCTTCATGTATTGTCTAATAGAACATTAAACTACACATTTGGAAACCATTTCCTATATTTTTTGAGCCTTAGAACCATATAAACCATCAACATAAAAGTCATTTTTGGTTTTTAATTCATGCTCAAGGATTATCTTTTCAAAACTTAGGAGGGCTTTCTTCAAGGCATCGTTGACCGCTTCTTTCTTAGCTTTATTGAAACTTTCAATTTTCGAAGGCGTTGTAGCTCTACTAAAGCCCGTCATTCTGGTGTTAGTCCCGTCCTTCAAGGTCACTTTCACACTTGCCTCTGCTATAACGGTATATCTATCCGCAAGAGCTCCTGTACCACCACCACTGTCCGCACTGATTTTGTCGGCAATACTAATAGATGATGTCGATCCAGGGAACCCGTCCTTGGTCTCCACAAACTCAATATCAGTTTTCCACCCGTCAAAGCCGAACACTTCGTTCGCAAACCCGACCAGGACATGTCTCGGTATCAGCTTCGATAAGTTGTGCTTCCCATACCTATTACTATGATATATCTGATACGTGTAGCGCTCGATCTTCGACTGCAGCACCCCGATCCGCTGCACAGACCACTCACTAGCAGGCCGCCCATCCCAGTCCTCAACAAACACTATATCACCGACTTCAACACCGGGCCCTGAACTGTACACAGCGCCCTCATACGTGACTTTACCATCCATCACCTTCGCACAAATATATAAACAACCAATGGGGGGGGGGATTTCTACCGTGCTTTAATCCTATAAACGCAGTTAACTCTATCGCAAGGACATCTGAGAACACAACTTAAGCAAACAAGAAAACCCAGCTAAAGCAAACCTAAGCTTATATAACAGCTAGTCACAGCCAATGGCAGATAGCTAATGGTTTTAGGGTTCAGGTAAAAGATCAATATAGCCCTAAACCAAACCCTCTCAGCAATAGTGCTAATAACCCAAAAGTTCCTATAGCTTGTACGTAGTACTCTGTGCACAGAGAGATGACTTTCCCGCTCAAAATAGAACTGAATCAGTGTGAAGGGCTCTTGCTTCCACCTTCAAATGTGGTAGTTAGCCCACTTTTGACACAGTTGCTGCGTGATCGAGAAATATCACCGGAATTTTGTTCTGCAATAACGAAAAACACCGAGCCTTAGAAAGTAACGGAGACAAGTCTTTCCTCGACCCCTACCCATTCATCTCCCAGCACATGACATTCTTATTAACTCTATCCACAACCACCACAATTTATTTCTTCTTTTTGACGTGAAATGAACTTGCCTCTTGCTTTTTACTGTGCCACTTTGAACATTACGGGCAGTTGAAGCGATTGCTATAAGATCATGTGCGATTTACACTTTTCCCTTTTTTTCTTTTTTTTTCAGTTTTAAGTCTTCGTTGTTGTGTATTTACATGTGATATAGCGTATAGTATTATATCCAGGCGTGTAGAATTATATTAGGCGTGATCCAGACTAATATCACAATGTACGTGAGTTTCGCGTGTCCTCTCTCTGTTATCTCTCTGTAGGTCGATCTTTCTCCAGCTCGTTGGGCTCGGCGGTTCTTTTTTTCTCCCCCCTCTCTCTTGGAATCGCTTCTTGTCGTTCTTGGCGCGCAGATCTCAGCGGCTAATTATACAATTGACTTCTTAACGCCAGCTATTACTTACTAGTGTTCTTGGAAGTATAGTAAGGATTTCGTTCCCATTGTCTGCGGTCTTTCTATTGCCTTTAGGAGAAATCGGCAGGAGAGAAGGAGTGAGAAAGAATACAGGAACTGGTATTTAGCTCAATTGAAGTGGTTAAAGTGACTTGAAGTGATTTGAAAGGAATATGGACATTATACAAGGGCTGATCCAGCCGCCAAAGGTTCAGTCTGCTGATGAGACGATCCCGACGCTGTGTGATAGAGTGGAGAACTCTACGCTTCTGAGCGACAGAAGGTCCGCAGTGCTCGCATTGAAGTCGTTCAGCAGACAGTACAGGGAGACCGTGATCGCGTCAGGACTGAAACCTCTGCTGAACACCATGAGCAGGGACAATATTGACGACGACTTGGTCAAGGCCGTGCTTGAGACGTTGCTGATCCTGTTCATTCGAGGTGACGGAGACGACGACTTGACGAGAAACTGGATATCGTTGCACTCAAGGGCGCGCAACGGTAAATACCCTTCGCCATTGGTCATGAAACAGGAGGAGGAACAAGTCGATCAGTTTTCACTGTGGATTGCAGACGCATTGACGCAATCAGAGGACTTGTTGAAACTGATCATAGAACTCCTGGAGTCTGAGAATTTTCACATCAAGCTGTACACAATCCAATTGCTGGAAGCTGTTCTTGTGGCTAGACCTTCCAGGGCCAGAAACGCCATGATAAACTCCCCAACTTGCATATCTACACTTGTGGCATTACTTGACGATATACACGAACCCATAAGAGACGAATCAATTCTACTTTTGATGGCTGTGGTTAATGATTCGCCACATATACAAAAACTAGTGGCTTTTGAAAACATCTTCGAAAGATTATTCAATATTATACAAGAAGAAGGTGGTCTTAGAGGATCATTAGTAGTAAATGATTGTTTATCCCTAATCAATAACATTCTGAAGTACAATATCTCAAACCAAACTTTATTCTTAGAGACAGGCAATTTACCAAAACTTGCGCTGTTGTTAAACGAACCTATATCAGAAAAGGAAGAATTCTTTTGGAACGATCAGCGTATCAATAATGTGAAGACCGTTTTAGATATAGTCAGCCTCACAGTGGAAGCAGGAACTACTGTAGTGAAACAACATCAAGCCGCCTTACTTGATTCCCACATTTTATTGGTCGTATTGAGAATAGCTTTCTTCCACACTATCCCAAAAAAGGTTCGTGCTACAGCTTTGATGGTAGCAGCCGATATGATTAAAGACAATGAATACGCACAAACTGAATTTGGAAACATTGATGTTCCTTATTTTGACCCATCACTGGCAAGTGATACACAATTTGATAATAGCCACTTAGTTCCAGTGGTTGAATTATTAATCAACTGGGCCTTATATGCAAATTCGATACACACATTTGACACAAGGGTTGCTGCAAGCAATCTTTTAAAAGCTTATCTATCCAATAACTTAGGACTTCAGAAACAGTTCTTAGAAAGACAAATTTCTGCATTCAAAGAAATTGAAAAAGGCAGTAAAGTTGATGGTTTAAAGGCCAACCTGCTGGAAGCCATATTAATTTACGATGCGGATTTGAAATTAAATCCATACAAACTTTACTTCTCTACTGATATTCTCATGTATCTATTCGAGCACGACAACGAAGGCAATGCCGAACTTAGAGAGCTATTAAGATCAATCAAACTCGGTACAGCGATTGAAGACGAGGAACCATTGACTTCAATTCAGACAATAACAGAAATCGTTATTACATTTTTATCATGTGAAGATAAAAGAGTGCCAATATTTTATCTTTCGTTCCTAGCATATTGGCTGTTTGCAGACTTTTCTGCCGTAAATGATTTCCTTTCTGCAAAGGAAAACATTCATTCTTTACTGGACTTCTCACATCAAATAGAAGACGAAGATGTTACTGTAAAATGTTTAATTACTATATTGCTAGGTATAGCATTCGAGTTTTCATCTAAATCATCTCCAATCCCTAGATTGGAATATTTTGATATTGTATCAAACTCTATTGGTAGAGACAATTACACATCCAGAGTCAAACAATTCAAAGAAAAATCATTGTTTTCAAAATCTCAAATTGAAATCGATATGTTTAATCCTCCGTTAGACGATACAGGCCTTCCAAAAATCTATTTCAATGAGTATTTCACAATTTTATTCAAAGAAAACTTCTATAGAATACTCAGATGTTTCTATCATGATCCTACCGATGAGCCAATTGCAATCGTTTCCTTTGAAGCTTTCGAAGAAGTCCAAAACCAATGCACTTCCTTGAAGTCTCATCTTTCAGAGTTGGAAATACAGTCGAGTGAAAAACGTTCCCAGTTGGAGAAACAGATAAAGTCGCTAACCTCCAATTTTGAGGCCAGTGAACAGCTAAAGAAAGAGTTGGAAGACAAATTAAGCACCATCTCGGAGAAACAACAAACACTAGAATCTGAATACGAGGAGAAAAAGAAAGAACTTGCCGAAATCACAGCGAATAACACCAGCTTGGAACAACTTAATACACAAAAAGAAAAACTAACTGAAGAGTTGAAGAAGCAGTTAGCTGACACCAAAGAGAAGCTTACACAAATGGAGAAGCAAGTTAAAGAACTGTCAGAACATAAGGAAAAAAACGAACAAGGCATCAATAAGATGAATCGAGATCTGTTTTCCTTACAGAGGGAAAAACAGAAGCTGGAAGAAGATAACAAACAATCGAAGAAAGATCTAGAAAAGACGAAGAATGATTTTACTAAACAGGAAACAAAGTTGAAAGATCAAATCAAGGCAAAAGAAATACTGATCAAAGAAACAACTGAAAAATTGAATGAGGCTACTACCCAATCCAAGGAATATCATGATAAAATTCAAAATATAACTTCTGAAATGAATGAATGGCAAGCTAAATATAAGAGTCATGATACATTTGTTGCAAAGTTAACTGAAAAACTAAAAGCTCTGGCAACAAGTTTCAAAGAATTGCAAGCGGAGAGAGATACTATCAAGTCTGAACTTGAAAAAATAACTCAAGAAAGAGATACAAATATCGCCGCTATTACTTCCGAGAAGAAATCTTTGGAAGAACTTTACAAAAACATGGAATCCGAGAAAGATGGCTTGCTTAAAAAAATCACAGAACTGGAAACCGGTATAGAATCTGATAATAAGAAATTTGAAGATGAAAAGTCAGCACTTGAGTCTGAAACCAAAAGGCTAACTTTAGAGATCGCGGAATTTAAATCCAATGCTGAGAAGTTGGATACTGAAAGAGAGAGATTACAAACCTTGACAGAATCTTACAAAGAAAAACTTAATGAAGCTAATTCCTCTATCGACGAGAAAAATAAAGACTTGAACAACATTCAACAACAAATTGAGGGATCTCAATCAGAAATATCTACTTTGAAAGCTGAGATTACTCAGTTAAAAACATCTTTGAATGAAGAGAAATCCACTAGGAAGGCATTGGAAAAACTAAAGGAGGAAAATGAAACCTATATCCAAAGTGCACAGGATGAGTTACTTCAGTTACAAAAAGAGGTAGACCTCCTGAAATCTGAAAACAAAGATGCCCTTGACAATAATTCTTCTCTGAAACAGAAATACGACGAACTTGTAAAGGAATTGGAATTGAAAAATCTAGAGTCAAAACAATTAAGTGATAATTCATTAAATTTGAATTCTAAAATTGAGCAACTAGAAGGTGATATTAAATCAAAATATAACACAATTAAAGAACTAGAGGAGAAATTATCAACTTCCTTGCAAGAACGGGAAGAGAACATTGCTAATATTGCAGATATAGAATTGAAATTAAATAGTAAAGAAGAACAATACACTGAGCAAACCAATAAATTGGAAGAATTAAGGATTTCATTCGAAAAGAAACAAAGCGAATGCAAGGAATTGGAAAGTAAATTAAAGTCTTCTAACGATGATCTACAAGAGAAAAATAGGCTTACAAAGGAACTACAAAAAAATCTCGATTCTCTCATGAAAGATAAAGAAAAAACTGAAGGTTCACTACAATCCTTATTAGAGGATAAAAAACAAGAAGAAAAAAAATATAAAGAAGAGATAGATCAACTAGGTAAGGAAAATGAGGATATTACAAAACAAAATAAAGAGTTAAATTTGAGACTAGAAGACTATAGCGCTAAAATTGACGCAAAGGATGAAGAATTGAAACTTGCAAATGATGCAGTGGCTTCTACCAAAAAGAAAATGTTGAAGTTAGAAGAAAAGATAAAAGATTTAGAAGACACGCAGCATATTTTCAAAGATTCTGAAAACTCTCTAAAATCTGAACTCGAAAAGACTGCGTTAGAAATGAATGAACTAAGAAGCGATAATGATAACATAATAAAACTTAAGAACGAGTTACAACGTACTAATGATAAATTGATTGAAGAAAATAAGAGAACGGAAGAGAAGTTGAGATCAGAAGTTGCTAAGCTCAAAGATGAATTGAAAACAAAATCTGATACTTTTGAAAAGGAGAGAAAGCTGATGAACGAGGATTCATCAACAATAATCAAGGAATACTCCGAAAAAATTTCATCCTTGGAAGAAAAAGTAGAAACCATCAAGTCTGAATATGATAAAGAGATTAATATTCTTGAGGATAAGAAAGAAGTTCTTGAATCTGAACTCTCCGATAAAAAGCAAGAAATTATCGATTATAATCAGAAAATTAAAGAGCAAGAAACTAAAGCCACTGAAAAAGAAAAAGAGATCCAGGTAGCCAAAAATGCTCTTAAGAATGCTGAGAAAAAAAAGAAGGACATTGAAAATGATTTGCGTACCACAATTGCCACTGTGGAAAAAGAAAATACCACTTTAAAGAGAGAAAACCAACTAAAATCAGAGTCAATAGATAAACATCAGAACAATATTCATCTATTACAAGAAGAGTTGAGCAAGCAAAAGGAACTTGCAGATAAAAAACATGACGAAATTAGAAAACTAGAAAAAGAGAATAGCAAAATGATTGACAGAATTGATAAACTTGAAAAACAAAAAGCAGATACGAATGAGAAAATAGCCAATATTGAGAAGGAAAACTCAAGTTTGATATCGGAGAGGAAAACACTAGTAGAAAAGGTCGAAAATTTCCAAGATGAAATCACTAACTTGAAATCAAGCCTAGAAAAGAATGACTCCTTGAGTTCTTCTCATGATGAACTGAAGGATAAGTTCAATGAGCTGGAAACAGAATTGAAAAGGAATCTAACGGAGCTAAACAAACTAGAGTCAGAAAACAAGCAATTGAGCGATAAGGTTATCGAACATGAAGAAAAAGTATCCATGGTCGAGAAAGAACTGTCTACTGCTCAAAAAACTCTGAAAGAAAGAGAAGATGTTATAAATAAATTGAAAGACTCAAACAATGAGCTAAATAAAACAATCGACAAACATGGCGCAACTGAGAAGCACTACGAGGAAAGTATAACCAAGAAAGACTCCGATATAGCTCAATTGAAAAAGAAAATCAAAGACATAGAAGATAAATTGTCCAACATTTTAGAAGAAAAAGCAAAGGCAGCTATGTTAATGACACAACTTGAGAAAGACAAAACTGACCTTAAAAACAGTGAAAGTGAATTAAAACAGGAATTGGAGCATTATAGGTCCAAATACAGTAGTCTAGAAAGTAAATTAAAGTCTACGGAAGAGGCTAAGAAACATGTGGAAGAAGAATCTAGAGAACAACACCAATCGATGTCCTTGGATTTAAAAGCCACCAAAGATAAATTAAAATCTGCCGAGATTTCTATCTCAGAAATGGATGCAATCAAGAAACAGGTAGAACTGCTAACTAAGGAGAATGTTGACCTAAAGTCAAAATCGAATAAAGCTGACAATTCAGCGAAATTAAAATCTGAATTAGATGAACTCAAGAAAGAAAACGAAAAACTACAACTGAAGGTTAATGACAGATCTGAACTTGATGACTTGATGCTGCTTGTTACGGAATTGGACGAAAAAAACAGTAAATACAGAGAAAAACTTAGCGAACTTGGTGTTGAACTATCATCTGATGAAGAGGATGATGACGATGACGATGACGATGACGATGACGATGACGACGACGAACATTAGTATGCTCAAACTGTTTGACCATTGTAAATACCAGAAACTCCAGAAGTTGATGATGCTAATGATGTGTTGTTGAACTTGTTAATAACACAAGCACTAACAACCAATCGGTGTTATTTATAGAAATACACACAACTTTGTAAAAACATTTATACATAAATTATCTTAATTAATAAGCACAATACTTTTTCAACAATCTAAACGAAACACAGATATTGGCGGATATTTAGTAATCTGGAAAAAATCACTAGCTTTTTAATTCTATTGATTATTATACAACCAAACTTCCGTCTATATCGTATCTAGATCTTGAACGAATGTATGGGTCAAGTTCACAATAATTTGCTGTCAATTGCCTTCCTAATGCTATTCTTGAGTACAGAAGATTTTGGGATTCAGTAGCATTTGATGATTCAATCCACTTGATTGTTGTATCAACAAATTGTTTTATAATGAGTTCTCGTTCAGATAATAATCTATTTTTAGTGTCCACATCTTCCATTTGATTGTCATGATCTGCAGCTATTTCTTGATAAGTATCAAGATTAATCGGATTACTACCTTCTAAATATTCCGGTAATTGGTCGCACGCAATAAACTCCTTCAAATCATTTGACGATTTAGTGAAGACAATCTTTGAAGCTACCACAGGGTCAAGCCATTTTCTAATTATCTTCCAGATGGGAGAAAAAATCCAAGGGGCCTTATGAATATATAACTTACCCAAACATTCAGGATAATGAGCCTCAAAACAGGATATTAAAAATTGCACTGGTGCATAGTCCATGTTGGACATAGAAAAACCTGATAGATCAAAGATAACAGTTGCTGTATCTACTGGATCTTTCAAGAACAATCTGGCTTGTTCAATTATCAACAATGAGTAGCGCTGCATCTCCTCAAGTGATTGATCCTTTGAATGATGTAACTTCGGTCTAACACAAACAATTGGTCTTCCTTCCTTGTCCTTACCACAAATAACAGCTTTCTGTAATTCTAAATTTTTGTAGAAGCCAGGCATTGTACCATCATAGGCTGCTCTTTCACCTTCATAGATTATCTTATCAACCTTGGAGTCGTTTACCCTCCAATCAAGTGTATTAGAGATCATTGTCATGGATTTATTTAAGTCCCATTTTCTTGCTCTGATGAAACGGAGCAACAAGCTATCTGGAAAATCAGCCCTAATCATATTCCAGAATTCTTCTCTAGTATCATCTGGGTTTGAGTTTTTGAGTGCTTCATGGAGCTCAAAATCAGATATACCCTCTCCTTCATTTTCCTCCACCGAGGAATGAATCTTGAATATAGTTGACCTCGATCTGGGTCTGTTTGTTTTTAATTCATGGGCTGCCAGACTGGTAGCTCTCTTCCTCCCACTACATCCCGAGTCATTTAGTAAAGGCCTTTCATCCACTTTGATTCCCCAGAATTTCAGCAGATGTAACCAAACAATTTTTAGAAACTGTAGTTGTTCCTCATTCAAAGTCTTTACTCTAAACGCATAGTTATCTTCTGTCATTATTTTGCTACAGTTATACAGTTGCGTTTGTCCTAAATGTTCGATCAGTTATACCTCATTATTTATAATATATAACAATAATACATGCGGCTGTAAACCATAAATATATATTTGATGGTTCGGCTCAGCTTAAGTGGTCCATTCCCATTATATCGAAACCACCACCAGTGACATAACCTGGTTATAAATCAATAAGTGTCCCCTTTATCGAGATGCTACTAGGGCAGTAGTTCCGTGGAGATTGCTGAAAGATTGCCATTCAGGTGTCTTTCCCCACTTGATTAGAGAGCAAGGAACGAGATGCCCACTTTAGCAACGTACATAGTATAGGTAACAGAAACCGTACTTCTTAGCCGGTGCTACATAATTGGACGTGAAGCAGCCCATGCCATTACACAAATAAATCCACTTAACTCACAGAAGATTAAGCACTTGAGTTGCTTGCTATAGCTGAAAAAAGCAAAGAGGTGTGCCATAATTAAAGAAGTTTCCCAAAAGGGAAAAATCTTTAAATCTGGGATCTCGCAGCGCCATGCCAAAAGAGGAAAGCTGTACGAAGCTACTATAAACCTTTGTAGGACAAGAAATCCACGGTGTTGTACGAGCATCTCTGAGAGAACAATGGGGATTAGCAAAGTGAAGATCACTTTTCTCCGGGTAAAGCCATCGGGTTATGCTATGTAAGCTTAATCTGTGTGGACATATTCTTTGAGGAGCAATGCACATCTGGTAGATGATATCCCACCGCTTTCAACTCAATGTTAGCATAGTTGAGGGTATATGCTATTATTTTGTTAATGGCTCAACGGCAGGCCTTATTCTATCTCAATGGAATTTCACAGCAATGCTATTCTAGCTGAACGTGCGAGCTATTTCCACATGGTGAAAGATATGCTCCCCCCCCCCTCCCCGACAATTAGTTAAATGTCACTAGTGCTAGTCAAGAAGCTCTACGTATTTTCTGCAACTATTCATAGTCTACACACTGTAAATGCTTATACATATTTAGGAATTTCTGAAAGCGTATATTCTATTAGCACCCACCATGCATGATGGTAGCATATTCTTGGTATGCCAGTTGTTAGCAGACATATGGCACCTCAAAACTTTTCTGTCTCACGTTAAAAATTCAAAATCATAACTAATGTATACCTTTTGGGCACGTTTCTTCTTGATTCAATTAATCCTGCCACAAACAATTTGAATGAGAGCTTGACTCATAATACGTAATACGAATCCCTATTAACAATAACTTCAGATTCAAAATGAGCAAATGCCATATATATGACGACACGGACTTCATATTCCTAAGAGAAGAAAATAACACGAATACTATCAGAATTAATGATTGAAGTTATCGATTTTGAACCAGATCACATTGAGTGCCAGGAGCACGAAAGATTCATATACCTTTATGACTCAACATACCATCACAGCAGAGGCATTGCTTGCATAGTAGCATCACCGAAGAGACATAGGGCAAAGAACAAGCTGATAGTGCTAGTACATGGAAGCTTATCACATAAGAATGCAATCTACCAGCCTCTACTGGCACATTGTTTGGCTGAATTGGGTTACCATTCTTTGAGATTAGACTTTCGAGGTCTCGGGGACTCTGAGGATGTTCGTGATCCCAAACTTGGAAGAACTATAGAAGAAGATATTCACGATATTAAAACTGTGTATAAGGCCACCCAAGAGGCCCAGATTTGTGCAAATCTGTTCGAAACTGAGTCAATCACATTTCATGCAATTGTTGGCCATTCAAGGGGAGTACTGGCTATGTTCGATTTTGCCCTATCGATAGCACCATCTATTATACCGATTCTTGTCAATTGTTCCGGAAGATTTGATGGCCAGGGATTGTTGAAACGTTGTTCTGAGAATAATCCAAACTGGATCGAGAAAGGAGGCTTTTATGCAACAACACTACGCCAAGGAAAACTTCAGAAGATATGGATTCCAAAAGAGGAGTCTTTTTCTGTGATAAGAACTAATACTTTGAATTATAGAAACTTAAGTCACGATACAACTGTGATATCCATATATGGTACCAATGATGAAGTCGTCCCTCCGATGGAAGCATCACTGGATTACTCTTCAGTGTTCAAAGACCATCATCAACTGATATACATCGATGGCGCTGGCCACAACTTCTACGGCAAACTTGGGGAACAGAACACAAGGGGTCTACCTTTGAGAAGAGGTATGATTAATTATAACCATGAATTGGTGGAATACTTGCAAGATATATTCACCAAATCAGTATAACTCTCATGGGAGCCATCCGCAATTCTCGATACTTCCTTTACTCACTTTTTAAACTGCAGTTTCTCGGAATATCTTAATACAATTATATGATAAATCTTGTGTCACAGCGTCTACACTTAGCTATTTAATTATTAATATACTCAATCACTATTTATAACTTTCCGGTAGCTTATATTCATACTTACAGACGAACTTGTTTTTTTTTCTCAATTCCTCATGCATTAAGAATTTAAAGGTAAACAAAGTGAAGGTAGTCAAGCAGTTCATGCTCATAATCAAAATTCATTACATGTAATTCAATTAACTCAAAAATTACTATTTCTCATAGCACAATATCCTTCAGTCAAAATAGCCGCCATTGTCACAATTTAACACAGAATAGTTCTGAATTCCTTGAGGATAACGCTCTGCATTGATAAGAAACAACGCACTACTCCCGTTTTCTAGATATCCTAGCTTCGAACCGGAAACTGAAATAGGTCATTCAATTCATATATTTCCATCAATAAAGCAAAAATACAATTGGCGCTGTTTTTGATATTAGAAGGTGATTAAAGTCGTTAGAAAAGTGCATGATAGATAATTTTATGGCTCCCGAAGTTTCAAGTTGAAAGAAATTGTCAGATTGATTAAACACCACTGATTTATATAGCTTAAAACTGATAGAATTCCGAGAATACCTTGAATTTAAATAAGGTGTCAAACTTTTTTTGTTCCATAACGTCATTCCAATTTATTGGGTTGTAAAAGTAATACTACGGGATAGTTTAGAACTGCGGTTAACACACAACAGTACTGTAAATCATGTCGAATCAAATATATTCTGCCAAGTACTCTGGTGTAGATGTCTATGAATTCATCCATCCTACGGGATCCATTATGAAGAGGAAGAATGACGGTTGGGTCAATGCTACTCATATATTGAAAGCTGCAAATTTTGCAAAAGCCAAGAGAACCAGAATTCTAGAGAAAGAAGTGCTGAAAGAAATGCATGAAAAAGTTCAAGGTGGCTTTGGTAAATATCAAGGTACCTGGGTTCCACTCAATATTGCAATAAATCTAGCTGAGAAATTTGATGTGTATCAAGATCTCAAACCTTTATTCGACTTTAGTGAAGAGAATGGAGACGCAGCCCCACCACCAGCACCTAAACATCACCATGCATCAAAGGCGTCATCAGCAAAGGCCAAGAAAGCTGGTAGAAGCGTGAGCTCACCTGCAATGAACGATTCTAAAACAAGGGCTAGTACAAGAAAAGCAAACACACCATCAAGCAATGACATAACGTCTGATTCTGGCGCTGTTGTTAATCCAGTAGTGACACGGAGGAGGGGTAGACCACCAAATAGCACTCTGACCAATAAACGAAAATTAGGAACTGGTCTGCAAAGATCTCAGAGTGAAATGGCTTTTCTGAAACCCGAAATACCGAATGATCTGAACTCTAATGATATTGCAAATATCCAGCAGGTAAATAGTGGTGATTTACTGAGAAATGAAAAAATACAGAAGAATATCCAATTAAAAGAAATAGATTTAGATGATGGATTATCCAGCGATGTTGAAGTACAGGAGACAGACACATTCCAACCTAACCATCAATCTTCATTATTAGGAGCTGAGGGTCATGAGTTAAGAAATAATGATTCGCCTCTATCTCCATCATCATCATCTTCTCTGCCAACATCTCCTGCCAATCTTAACGACAGCAATCCATTTGATCAAAGATTAGGAGGTGGGGGCACTTCACCTATAATAAGCTTAATCCCTCGATATTCAGTGCAATCACGCCCACAAGTCACGGATATTAATGAGAAAGTTAATGATTATCTAACTAAATTAGTCGATTATTTCATTTCTAATGAAATGAAGTCAAATAAAACTGTGCCTCAGGAGTTGCTTCATCCGCCAACACAAAGTGCACCTTTTATCGATGCTCCTATAGATCCAGAATTACATACCGCCTTTCATTGGGCTTGCTCAATGGGTAATCTACCAATTGTAGAGGCTTTATACGAGACAGGCACAAATATCAGAGCAGCAAATGCAAACGGACAGACACCATTGATGAGAAGTGCAATGTTTCACAACTCATACACAAGAAGATCTTTTCCTAGGATATTTGAGCTACTGAGTGAAACAGTTTTTGACATTGACAGCATGGGTCAAACAGTTCTTCATCATATTGTAAAAAGGAAGTCATCCACTCCTTCTGCAATATATTATGTCAACGTGCTACTGTCAAAAATAAAGGATATTTCTCCAAAGTACAGGATAGAACTTTTGCTAAATACCAAAGATGCCAACGGTGATACAGCACTACATATTGCGGCAAGAAATAATGATAGGGAATTTTTTGACATACTCATAAAAAATGGTTCTTTGAGCACTATATCCAATAATGATGGACAAACACCAACGGAAATAATGAACCAACATTATCAAGATCTGCATTTGCAAGCTCAAACCAATATCGCTGGCTCCAATACATCAGCATATACCGATAGCTTTTCGTCGTTTGGCGGCAAAGTAAAAGGCAGCAAACTACATTCCATCTCCGAATTAGATGATGATAAAAATACACAGAATCCAGAAAACACAGTTACTAACATAGTGTCTAATCTACATTTCAGCTCCAATGCAGCTATCAATCTAGTCAAAAATATTCCAGCATTTACTGACTCGATGAAACATCTTGCAGAAAAGTTCGATGGGTCCTATAAAAATCATGAGGAGAGCTGTAGATCTACTGAAAAAATGCTGGGCAGTATCAAACGAACTGTACATTCAACAGATAATCGAATCAGAGAAATACTGGAAACGGATGCTGACGCCGATATTTCATCAGCAATCCTGGCTCAGGAGAAGGATATAACTGAGTTGAAAATAGAAGCAGAGAATCACTTGAGGAAGTTGAAAAACCAATTTGAGTATTTGCAAAAGCAACGGTTGTTGAAACTGACAGAATATCACAATGGCGAACATAATGATACAGATAACACTCTGGATAACAAGATTGAAATATGTAAGCAGATTAGTGTATTACAGATCGAGCGAAAGAGAAAAATATCAGAGTTAATCTCGCATTATGAGGATAGCAGAAAAATCCATAAATACAGAAGGATGATTAGCGAAGGTACAGAAATGAAGACAGAAGAAGTGGATGGCTGCTTGGATATAATTTTACAGACCTTGATAAATAATAGTTCGTAATCTACTTCGTAATCTAGCATAGCGTAAAATTACACTGTAACAAATTGCAAGATTCAAGATGCAAACTCATGCCTAAGAGTTTTTCGCTTTAGATAAAATAACATGGAAACATAACATGCATTAATTTATATAAAAGATTATATCCTCATAGAATTTATAGAACTGAAACAGCGGATGATAAAAATCTGCAATTACATCCACTATATGCCTTTACCTATAATTTGACAAAAATGGAAAATCGAACCGCTAACAAGGTAATTTCAGGTGTAGAATCAGGCCTACCCTTTCATTATTTGGAGTTATAACAAAATTTATTAGGAAACGATTAACTGAACAATGGGGAAAGAAAAAAAATGATAAAATATAGGAAATAATACAAACGATTTCACTTTGAGAATTCACTTATGTTGTGAAGTTCAAAGATGTTTTGGATAATGTCATTTTTATCCAATGTGAATTAACCTTAATATCGAACGCAATAGGTCCACCATCATGATGTTTTTAATGCAATGGGGTTAATTGGGATCGATATCTTTGAAGTTTAGAATGATTGTAAAAGAATTAACAGGAAAATGTAGGTTTTCTCAAAAGAAAAACAATTAAAATCCAGTCAAGGATCTCTTACATAATAATGGCTTCACTTGGAACGTTAGCAGAGATGGACTTGTGAGGCAAGACCTTACCACCGTTAACGTAAACTTCATCCTTGACAACAACGTCGTCACCCAAAACAGTGACACCTTCCAAACGACACCACTTACCAACAGTAGACTTCCAGCCGACAATGGTGGACTTTACTAGGGAGTGGTCTTGAATACTGGAGTCGGAAAGGACAACGGATCTGGTGATTCTGACACCTTCACCGATAGTGACGTTTGGACCGATAACTACATCTGGACCGACCTTAGCAGAGGCAGCAATCTTGGCAGATGGGTCAACCATAACGTTACCGACAATGTTGTCACCCTTGGTCAACTTTTCTGGGTTCTTCTTGGAGACAGAGTTCAAGTATAGAACGGTACCGGACAAGAAATCCTTTGGTTGACCGACATCCATCCAGAAACCTTCCAAGTCGAAGGAGTACAAGGACTTTTGTTCAACAAGGATTGGGAAAGTCTCGGTTTCGATAGAGGTTGGCTTCATTTCGATCAAGTCAATGACTTCTGGGTTCAAGATGTACAAACCAGCGTTGATTCTGTTACCAACGAATTCCTTTGGCTTCTCGACGAATCTGTCGATCAAGTTTGGAGTGGCAATGTCATGGACGATGACACCGTACTTGGATGGTTCGTCGACCTTGGTAGCGACAATGGTACCCTTACCACCGTGGGCCTTGTGGAAGTCAGCCAATTCCTTGAATGGGTATTCACAGATGACATCGGAGTTTAGAACGAAGAATGGAGAGTTGTCCTTCTTTAAAACCTTCTCGGCCAACTTCAATGGACCAGCGGTACCCAATGGCTCGGTTTCGACGGAGAAAGTGATGCTGACACCATACTCCTTCTCGTACTTTTGCAAAGTCTCAACCATGACTTCTGGTCTGTAGTTGACAGCCAAGACGATATCGGTGACACCAGCGTTGGCCAAAGCTTCAATCTGGTGCAAGATCATTGGTCTGTTACCGAACTCAACCAATGGCTTTGGGACAGTCAAAGTCAAAGGTCT
Source organism: Nakaseomyces glabratus (assembly GCF_010111755.1). NCBI lineage: Eukaryota > Fungi > Ascomycota > Saccharomycetes > Saccharomycetales > Saccharomycetaceae > Nakaseomyces > Nakaseomyces glabratus. Next base: position 132,682 of record NC_088954.1, read on the forward strand.
CAATCTGGTACCGTAACCACCAACTAGAATTAAACCCTTCATATTATTGTATGTATGCTATAGTCTTGAGAAGTGTTAAAAAATAATAAATGCAAACCTTCGCTAGTATTATTTTTGTTCAAAGAGCTATTCTTTAAATTGAACTTTAAGAGTTAAAGAGAAAGCAAATGTTTCAACCTAATGAAATATCACCAAATATATATATCCAAAGAATTTTTCCATTAGTGCTGGCTGGCAATATTCAATTGCTAGTATTGATAACAATACTTCCAAAAAAAAAATTTTTTTTCATGTGAGCTAGTGAATCCCAGTACAAGAGCAAGGTATACTAGAGAGGACTTGCAAAGAATTGGGTCAAGCTGGCTGCATTCGAATGTTTTTGGCAAATCCACGAGAACACCAAAAAACCCTCCAAACCGTCGTCGAAGTTCGTGTCATTTGTTGCCTGAATTTGAAAGCACTTTTTTCTTCGGTTTGGGAATCCTCGAGAGAGGTGGCACAGCTCCCACTACTCTCGAAGGCTGCCCAATTCTCACTAAAGCAAATTGCAATTTCTCGAGACTTCTGACATAAAGTTCGCGAAAATGGCAATAGCTGCCCAATCGAGCTGGCAATTGTCCTGTCGAGGTATTGTATAAACTCTTCCTCGAAGCTTTGAGCTTCCTACAAAATCCAAGATAGCGTGCATGATTTTTTTTCGCGTGCTGTGAAAGTCCCGCAGAGAGTGGAGGGCCTATTTTCTTTCTTTTCTTCTTTGAATGTATAGACGGTGGGCTCAGAGGCAGTGTTGAGCACCATTCATGAGCAATGTGGATGGCCCAGGGTCCTCAGTGTTTCTATTTATAGATTTCTATGCTTAACGATGGCTACTTAGGTTAATCATTGGGTATCATAGACAATTATATGTGTGTTCTGCGTTTGCGCCAGAGTACTGTTACCACTACAGTTAGAAGTATAGCTGCGCAGAACTCGAGTGCGGTGGTTTCGTACACTGGGGCGATGCAGCTTCTCGTGGTTGAGTTGGCACACTCAGAGTCGTATACATCTGCGTAGATGAGACACGAGAGTGCTGAACCCAGAGCTGGTGCGATCATTAATGTACCGTACGCTGTTCCGAACATCTTCTCTCCCCAGACCATCAAGGTGATTGTGGGATATATCGTAAACAGGCCACCATATGCGATACCTTGCATTATGCCAATGTAGAACAGTTTCCTGTTTATGGTTACCATGTGGCTATGGTCCAGACTTGACATGGACAACATGTATATCTTACCCTGGGTGACTAAACCCACAACCAGGAACAGCAGGAGAATCCACTTCACAGACAGCTGCCTCTTGTTGAAGTAATCTACCGTCAGACCAGTGCCAAGTCTAGTCAACGTAGAGGTCAATGCATATATGGATAACAGCGCGCTAGACATGGCGGGTTCGTGGCCACCAGCGAGCACATTGGTCAATGACCCCATATTGGCGATAAACATCTCCAATGGGCCTAATGCACAGAAAATCGTAGCACCAAATATGTACAATACGGGATCTCTAAACACTTTCATCAACGTCATCTGCTGGGCATGAGTTGCATGTAATAGCCTGGATTGTTCGTTGTCATCGTAATGATTCTCTACATCGTTATCCGATGGCTCTGCCATCCGGTCTTGTTCTTCCATAATATCCGCCTCGTGCTGGATCTGTGCGACTTTGCTTGTCGCAATCCATATCATCACACCAATAACAGTGTAGATCCAGGCGAATGCCTTGAATACCCTTCCTAGGTCTAGGTAAGGATAATCAACTGGGTGGAAGTACTTCACCCTCAAAAACTGCGAGCCAATAAGACTTGACAGACCATAACATGTAGTTGGTATACTAATAGAAAGCAATTTGGTACCGGGGAATAGCTTTGCACATGTAATTAAGGCGCTGAAGTACAATCCACTGGTTGCTACACCAATGATAAAGAAACACACCAAGGTCGGCGTAAATGATCCATCTGATTCATTAGTGAAGCTATGATCTCGATGGAAAGTATATGCCAAATATGCATACGAAGGAATAAAACCCAGAACTGAACTTAAGCTCAGAGTGATGGGGCCATGTATATCGGCGATTATACCCAGAATTGGTGGAGTAAGGTACATACCCATATTGATCACAGTTACAATCATGTTGATCTGCCATGAACTGTAGGACAGATGTTCCTGCCATGGCTGTGCATAAAGAGATATTAGTGAAACGAATCCCGACGTGATAGCTGCGAATAATGCAAATATGTACGCAATATTGTGCGATGACTTAGAGGAAAGCACTTGCGGAAGTAGGACCCGCAAGTGGTACGACAAATAGTGCTCAATACTAGAGAGAGCCATTTCTTTTATCCATCTACCAGATCACAGAGTTGATAACCTTATAATCAGTGCTTGACTTTCACAACTTCCTCTTCAAATTAATACCTTCAACTGCACTTAATTAGCTTTGACTAATTGTCAAGCACATAGTCAAAGCTGCAGCTCCAAGGGTCTCAAATGATGCAATTTTCTGATCCCTACGTACTTTTCTATTGATAATGTGATTTACAATTTTCTCAGAAAAAACCGCAGAGTATTAAGATCTAACATCATCACCTAAATGAACTCGCTCACGTGATATATATATATACCATATTTGAATATTTAATCAAATATAGAAGGTAAAGGTATTATATGATTTTCCGACATCGTGCTTCCATTTCTTATTATAAATAATGTCTCAGTTTTTCCATTTCATCTAGTATTTTATTAATTTTTTAAAAATTTTCCTATGTTATAATCGATATATACGTAAATATTATATGTTCTACAATCTAATGGGTTTAATGCCGTTAAGGGACTTTAACTCCTTCATTATTTATTTAGTTTATTCTTAAGAGTTTGCAAGAACTCACGGTAACTTTCAGTGCCAAGAACCTTGTCCTCGACCAAGTTACTGGTGGCCCACATTCTCAATGGTTGCAACTCACGTCCAGCAGCATGGCCAACTGGTTCGCTGACTGATGGCCCTCTAACAATGTATAATGTCTGATAAGTTATAACATCGTCGTGCTCCCTTACCTTTTGGATGATATTTCTGACCCTCTCGTTAAATTCAGAGCCTTCGACTATAGCCAATTCGTGTTTACCATTTGGAATTTGGAAGATATCTTGTAAACCAAAAACATCATTAACCAATTCCGGAACAGCGTCACCACCAACCCAAAGGAATAACTCTGAGGAGTTGTCAATCAAGTATAGACCGTATCTCTCAAATAATGAGGCAGATGCATTAATAGGTTCTGGTAGCACGATTTCACCATTTTCATCTGGATAACCAGCCTCATCTACCATATCATGCAGGGAGTAAACTCTAGCATAAGCACTCTTGACTAGGTATTTTAGTGGCATAGACTCTAAGTTGTTTAGAGCTGCTGCTCTATGATCACTTGGAACAATACCAGCTCTGAAAGCGGTATGCTTAGACAAAGCGTGGACCAGTAATGGAAGCATTCTTAAGTTAGCGCAGAATCTTAGTGGAGCACCACCAGCAGTGTTTGATACCACAATTTCCTTTTTGTATGTTGCGAGAATGTCTTGCAATGACTTGTTTAGTAGGTCTCTAGCGTCTTGTAAGCTTGAGTTCATAGCCTTTTCAACAGCCTTCTTGGTGAAGAAATCAGCGATTGCGAGTTGGTCGGCAGATGCGTATACTTCTGAGAGAGATTCAGTGGTTGGAATAGCCACTGTAATAATTCTGATACGACGTTGGCTAGTGTTCAAGGACAGCAGCACCGCAATTTGAACATAACAGTATTCGGTACCTATATTTTCGTCAATGCTCATTTCAAATACGTATGATTGATCTCTTGGCATTGTTGAGAAAGCACACAAGTCAGAAGATCTGTTGAAAAAGTGACCATAAAAGGCACTCATTCTAATACCGGTGGAGCCACGAGCTCTCATGACAGTTTCTGTAGATAAGTCCATAGACAAGAACTTGGAGAACTCCTTTGTGAACTTGGTGACATCAGCGATATTAGCAGCTGTAAAACCTGGGTAGAAATGTGTTTGACCACCGGTGAAACGACCAAGGTTTGAAAGAGATGCGACATCCATGTAATCTTCAGAGGCCAAGAATAGGTCTACTGAGACCTGAGATTTACTACAGGTAATAGTAAAGTTCTTGTAGAATGCATCTTGACAAGACAGCAACTGTGTAGACTCTTTTGGTGTGTTAGCAACACCAGACTCATTTCTTCTTTGTAGTTTACCAATACCGATATTTGGCAAAGTAGCAGAAACTACAACAATCTTACCACCTAGATTAGAGATCATGTTTTGAGCAGCCTTTAATGCTGGACCTAACGCAAACTTGCTCATGATGTTGAATTGGAAAATCTCTGGAAGTTGAGTCAACAACTTTTCTAAGTTGTTTCTACATTCATTCAATGGTACAATCATCGAGTGAGGTTTTGGTAAGAATGGCTCGTCAATGTCACTGATGTCCATCATTCTAATTTGGTCGGACTCTTCATCTAGTGGAATAGAGAAATAATGCAAAGAGTTGTCAACCGCCAAAATGGATACTCTGGTTCTGTTATCATGGTTTGGCAAAAACTCCAAGGTGTCTAGAATAGATCTGGCAGTTGTAGCTAACAATCCGTTTTTGACAGCGTTTTGAGAAACATCCAAAACAAAAATGTAAGTAGATGGTGGTGGCTGTCTGACTGTGTACTCTTTTGGTGCCAAGTATTCCATGACGGAGTGTTTGATTTCATTTCTTTCGTAACGATTGGCTGGAGCACCTTCAAAGCTTTGATCCAATTGCATTGGAACATCATTAGCCAATCTACAGAAGTTACATCTCCATCTTCTACCTTGTTCAATAAATGTCACAAAAGGATTCATGTAAGAACGACAACGACGACAACGAACAACTAAACCATCCTCGTTCAATGGAGGTGGGTTAACTTCATCGTGTAGATGTTGATATGGTCTAATGACTAACGCCAATGGTAACTTAGATTTTTTCAAAAGACTACCGTTCTTTGGCATGGCGTTCAGGGTACATCTCAAATAGTCAGAACTGGCATTGGCAGTTTCAGATGGGACCAACATTTTGTCTGGAGAAACCATCAATGGTGGTGGTGGCAACATCAGATCATGGATTGGAGGAGGCAGTTCTGTCAATAGATCAACTGGGTACAATTGGTTCATCGGTTTGTTAGAATGACCCATTAGACCTTGAGATTGCCCATACATTTGTGGTTGTGGGGTCATTTGTTGTGGCATTTGTTCCATCATTGGCGTGCCAATGTTCATGGCTCCCATATTAGTAGTTACTGAATTGATCTGTTGGTTCAATTGCTGTTGAGCAGGAGTGAACATTTGCGCTTGTGGTGCTTGTTCCATTTGGTTCATGGTTGGAGTTTGATTATAAGGAGGGATCATGTTGTCGGTGGCACCTACTTGTGGAGATTGAACCTGAGGTGGTATTATGGATGCATCACTAACAGGTATACCAGCAGGTGGGACACCTGCTCCATATTGGAATTGAGCCTGTGGATAAACACGTTTCTTATGGTGAGACATTGGTTCCTGATAAAATATTCCCTATTGTATTGTATTTCCCACTTTAGTGAAACCTTTATAAGATCAATATTGACCGCAGAGTGCTCTCAATGTAACCTGCAAGGTTTAATATAGGAATCAAATGATATCAGAGTAGTCAACTTGTCCTCGTTTAAGAATTGCTCAACTTTTCGATGTTATGTTTTCCAAAACGAAGAATAATCGATCTGATCCGGCTTCTTTCTGGACTAATATCAGCTAAAAAGGAATAATCAATTGATTACAGATATCCTACCCTTTCTCACTAGTTAAAACACGCAACAAGACCTCACAACAATGGCCAAACTAACAATATTATTGCTATTTTATTCACTTTTTTTTCCAGTTTCTGCCAAAATTTCTGGTGGAAGCGATTTCCACGTCGTCGTTGCAATTTTGGCAGAAAAACAATCTCAAAATGTCGGCTTTAATTATGTCGTTCTATGTGATGATAATAGGCTTGGCTTGTTGGAGTCGCCTTTGCACTGGCTACCAGGAGGTATACGCTCGTGTTATAGACTATTTTGTCTAATATTTGAATATTTAAAGTACGTAAATAAGTGCTTCTAGGACAATACCTAGTCGCAGGGCAACTACGCCCTCATAATTGCTGTCATGTTAAAAGATAAAGGAACAGTGTCGAAATACGGAGAGAAAAAGGAACAGGAATATCATTAAAGAGAAAGTTTTGAAGTCATTAGCAATGATACCAGCGACAAATTACTCCTTTTGTAGCAGTGCAGAGCCTTTGCTGTTGGAAACTTGTCTTCTTTGGCCAATAGAAACCGAAGTTCCGCCACCTTCTAACCTTGTTAGCTTAGGAGGAAGTAAAGTGGCACCATTATTACCTAGTGAAGATACTTTTGCTGTGCCTTGTTTCGTGGACTTGTTTTCATTAGTATTTGAGGGAGACTTATTCTTGGATGGTGGTGCGGTAGGAATCACTGAGTATCTCCTTTCGTTGTTGACTAGACCTGCTTCTTTCACACGCTTTGTGTTCAAATTATATTCAGGAACTTTAAAGAAAGTATCTTTGTCTTCATCATATTCCCATAAGGACCATGTTATACCGTATGGCTTGGTCTCTAAGCAATAGACACAATGAAGTGGGACGTCCAAATTAGAGATTATGTCTACACTTAAGTTCATAAAATATCCCAATAAAGCACGCGCTACAACACGGTGTGTGATTATTAACACGTTGTCCTGAATCCTTTCTACCTCAGTGATCACAGGTCTCAACCTATTGATAACATCGAGGTAGGATTCACCGCCAATGCCAGGGTAACGATAGCGCAATTTATCCCGTTGTCTCTCGGCAAATTCGGATGGGAATTTTGCTTGTATTTCTGGGAAAGTCATACCTTCGTAATCACCTGCACTAATTTCATCAAGCATACGCATTTGCTTGATTGGATATTCATCCTCATTAAAGTATTTGGCTGTTTCTATCGACCTCTTCAACATACTAGTCCACACAAAGAACTCATTGTAAAGTTGGTCGGGTTGGTTTAAGTCAGCTACAGATGGTAACTTATCTTTATCAAGATCTACATCATGTATGTTTCCAGACTCCAATTTCTTGAGCTGTTCTTGTCCAGCTTTGTTTTTTTCAATTTCATTAACAAGGAATTGTGCTCTTTGTTCGTCAATAAATCTAGAAAGCGCCTTAGCGTACTTGTCACCACGGCTTGTTATGTGAGAATCGCCTCCCAGTTTACCTAATACATTATCTTCACTTTCACCATTTCTCGTTATCCAAATCTGTCTTTCCTTTAGGTTAAAATTCAACAGATAATACACCGTCTGAGAAGCGAGGAAACCTTGTATCTTATTTGCGATTACTTTTTTACCAACATCGATCATTTTAATATATTGGATATCTTCTTCATCTTCGATAGGTTCGTAGGCCTTAATGTAGTTTGATAAACGTTCTTTGAAATCCAGTAATGATTTCTTTGGGTCTTTTCCTTTGTAATCAGGACCAAATAATTTTAGTCTAATATTACTTTCAACAACAGCCTTGTTAGTACAGATGGATTCAAGAAATAATACCTTTAGATGAGGACTTCTGTTTCTTATTCTTTCTAATACTTGTTTTCTGCGCGCTTTACTGGTATTTGTGGCATCAAAAATACCTACAGATCCAGGCCCATCCAAAAGATAATCCATCAGCTCTTCTAATGTGTCAAGAGCCCATTTATCTCTTAATGCTGTGTATTCGGTGTTTGTGGGATCGAAAAATGAGGAGTCTTGTTCAGACAAGCCCATCTGCTTAGCATATTTTCTCCTAGTGTTACCAACATTAAAAACTTGACAGTAATACATCGAGTAATTCAAATACCTTGATAGTTTGTTTGTGATGAACGATTTACCTGTAGCGGGTAAGCCTACCATAACAATAACTAATTTAGAACCTGGATCCTCCTTTGAAATCAATCCATCAGGCGAGGTCTTGGATTTGGTCAACCCAGGAACATCAATTGTAGTAGGTCTCCTCTTTGGATGGTAGAATTGCGAAGGCGACTTTACCAAACCGGGGCTGGCTTCATTTGGAGAGGGCGATTTAGGGGAAATTATATCTGTTGGACCCATTGTGAATCCTTCCGATGGCACCGTTTTGTTTAAGTTTGCATTGATCTTAGAGTTTTGTAATGCCTGGTTCAGTTGCACCAGGCTCAGAGTACTACTTTCTCTGGAAGACGAAGGGGTAGCCTCGGCTGAACCGCTAGGCGAATTCCACATACTAGCCACTGGCGTGTCACTCAGTGGCCGCCTCTTGAAAGAAGGCAGTGACGACAAGATATGTGCACCAAGCTGGTCCCGAGATTCCTCGTCATCTTCATCTTCTTCGTCATCGTCGTCGTCTTGTCCAATACCAACGTACTTGCTCTTCAAATAGTTCTTTCTCGGACTAGCAATAGCTTCATCCTCAGTATCAGGAATCATCCTATCCTCTTCCTCGTCACAGTCAGAACCAAATACTTCCACTTTCCTCTGAAAAGATATCGCAGAATTACTATGGCTGCTCTTCTTCACAACATTGCTCAAAGCACCCTGACTGCCCTCTCGAGAGGACCCGGGACTGATCCCCGCACCGCTCCCACTGTTCGTGGGCGACAGCGATTCCATCTTCTCCATAGCTTGCGTTCTATTCTACTGCTTCCTTGCGAACTGGACTTCAGAATCAAGTACCATTAGTAGGTCTCTTATTTGAATGGGATTGCCTTAGTGATTTCCCTTTTTTCCAGCTGGGGGACCCTTCCCATTGTCACCTCGAACTTTGAAAAAAATGCTGGATGAGCAAACCACGCCATATAAGAAAGCCTATTGGTGTGGTTTTGAAGCAGTGAGTTAGCGTTTAGCAACACAACATGTCTACGATGCTATGGGTTGTCGTTGCTGCGGTGCTGCTGTTTGTGCTGCCTGTGGTGCGGGTTCCTATGCTTGACTTGACGAGGAGGAACATCATCAGATGGCAGCGAGGCGGGATACAGAAGTATACCACGCGGTACTATGGGTTTTTCCACCCATATTGCAATGCAGGAGGTGGTGGTGAGAAAGTTCTGTGGAAAGCGGTTCAGGAGACGCTACTTTACGACCCCAATTGTTCCATTGTGATCTACACTGGTGACGTGGACAGCAGTCCCAAAGAGATTATTGCGAATGTGATCAAGCGGTTTGACTATGAGATGGATTTCAATAGGGTTCAGTTTGTGTTTTTGAAGTACAGGAAGTGGGTGGATGGCAGTACGTGGAAGCATTTGACTTTGGTCGGACAGGCTATGGGATCGATGCTGCTAACCATCGAAGCTCTCCTTCGTTTTGTTCCAGATATATGGCTGGACACTATGGGTTACCCATTTGGGTACCCCGTGGTTCGTTGGCTTGCAGGCTTGCCTGTGATGACTTACACACATTATCCGGTGATATCCTCTGATATGATACACAAGATCGAGATAGAGAATCAGAAACAGCCATCCAAGAAAGGAACTTTGAAACTAATCTATTGGAAACTATTTATGAAGTGGTACCAGTATGTGGGAAAATTCGTTGATGTAGCAATCACAAACTCAACATGGACCGGTAATCACATAAGATCAATTTGGAAGAGGGTCAAGATAAAAGTTATGTATCCACCATGCTCGACTGAGAAACTGGTTAAGAACTCTTCGCCTACTGCATACGAGACAAGACAAAACCAAGCAGTTTTAATTGCCCAATTTAGACCCGAGAAGAGACACAAGTTAGTGATACAAGCATACTCTGATTTTATCAGCAGAACTGCAAGCAAGGACCACTTCAAACTGGTGCTCATAGGGTCGACTAGATCTGAAGAGGATAGGGCTTATGTCGAAACTTTGAAAAGCTGGGCATTTGATACACTGAAAATACCGAAAGAATCATTAACGTTTAAGACAGATTGTAGTTACGATGATATTAAGAAATTCCTTGCTGAGTCAACCTTTGGTATCAATGCAATGTGGAACGAACATTTCGGTATTGCAGTTGTAGAATACGCAGCAGCAGGTCTAATCTCGCTAGTGCATGCCTCAGCTGGACCCTTACTAGATATAATAGTTCCCTGGGATTCTGCAAAGAAACAGCAATTGCCTTATAGTGATTCTACAAAAGACACGAGAACTGGTTTATTCTTCAAGGACAAGAGTGATCCTGATTATAAGCCAACAGATGCACAGTTCAACAACTATGGCTCTCTGGCAGATATATTTGAAGAAGCCAATAGCTTAAGCATAGCTGAGAGAAAACAGATATCAGAAAGAGCCAAGGAGTGTGCGTCAAACAAATTCTCTGATAATACGTTTAACCATGCATGGGATCACGCACTTGATGAGTTAGAACATAAGACCTCCAGACTGGGATCCAATTAAAGAATATTTTGAAAGCAGTTTGCCATGTGTTGCCATCATCTACAACAACTACATAATGATAAATATTATTTGTTCAGTCAATAAATCATATTCTATATAGCACTTTTCCAATGATTCAAATTGATCAGTAATTTCTTCAAAATCCAATTTTTCAAACTAAGAAGGCCTTGAAGAGCCAGAAGAAAAAGTTCAAAATCAAAGTGGAACGGTATCGACAGGGATTTCAAGAGCTCAAGAAGAGGTTGACCAGGTTTAAAATTGACATTAGACTTGTTGAACAAGGTTACATCTTTGGATAAGTCATTTACCACATACATTAAAGATCGAAACACAAATGTCTACGCCGCCTGCTGTCAGAGAAGCTGCAAAGCAAGTGGTGAAATGTCTGGAAAGGTTTCCTGCCGATAGGTTCAAGCATTTGACCTCCTTCAAGGATATTCAAATCTCTAGGTTCAACCGTATAGCTGGTGTATCTCTCAAAGGAGAAGACGCTGCGAATGAGAAGAAGCCAAGTCTTTCAGAAGTCAAAGATATGATTAGCAGAACCTCAGGTCCCTTAGGTCTACAGAAGGATTTCTTGAAGAAATTACAGGGTGCTTTACAACAGGATATGGTATCTGAAGAAGGACTGACAAAACAAAAGAGGTCTTTGGAAGTGTTGATGAGTGATAAATACAAGAATTATTATGAAGTAGGAGACAAGTTATACAAACCCAATGGGAACCCAGAATATTATCAGAGATTGATGGATGAATTGACAGGTAAGAAGAAGGAAAACCTATTCACTGGTTTAAGAACTGTGTTTTTTGGTAAATAGATGCTCTAAAGTTATGTCTGATCTTTCGGTACATTTCGACACCAATGGTGTCGAATCTAGTCTCTCCAGATTCCTTAACTGTAGGCTGGCATCATAACACAAACTCAGCTGTAAATATATATTTGGTCTGATCCAGTAAATAACCACATTGATCATTGAAAAGGTTCTAATGAAGCTAATGTGATCTATCTATATATTCTATCTGTATCTTGTTTAGAAACAAAAAATCATAGACTCAAAACTTCATTGTTAGTTTACTTCTTTGCGTAGGTAACCTTGATATTATTGCCAAGTTTTGTTAATTTTGGAACCATTTCTTTTAAGGCCACTGTTGCAGCTTCAATATCTTCATACTCGACAAATGCCACATTCCGAACTGATACCAGTCGAATTTCCTTGAGTTCCTTAGTCGGTATGTTGACTTTTATCTGATCTGATGTACACCCAGATGGCAAATCTGTCAGCAATAGTATAGAATTTGGCTCTACGAGTTTTTCATTATCTTGTTTAGGTGGTCTTGTTTCTTGTTTCAATGCTAATGGCACTGGCTTCTTTTCATTGATTGTGGCCGTCACTTTCTGTGTTAAACCTGTCACAGCAGCTTTAATCTGCTCATCATCAACACCTTTTGATCTTAATTTCGATCTCAGTCTTCTCTGTTTCCTTCTTAGCTTTAAAGTTTCCAGTTTATGTTGATTGTTCTCTAAATCTTCTTTCCTATATTTGGTCCGCAACGCCTTCTGCAAGACACGTTCGTTGTCTAAGTACAAGCCTAAAAACGACTCCTTCTTAGCAAAACTAATATTGATTATTCTTCCAGATACTTTCAATTTATTGTTCTGGTAGCGATCCATAAAACTCTGAGCCAGTTCATGGCTCTCGAAGGTTAGGAAGCCTTGATTTCTTAATCGCAGTGATCTTGATAGCGAAATTGAGATTAGACCCAGTGATTCATCCAAATAGAGATTCTTATCCTGTGATTCCTTTAATTCATTATATTCATTGAAGTCGATTGAGGCAGGTATTGGCTTTGATGGGTTCAGTACATAAATATTGTTTCTGTTGATGCACTTGAGAAGATTCCTAATGAAAGACTCCTTGTTAACTGGCCTTCTGGGGAGATTCTGTAAATATAGCGTCTTTATGTTTTCTTGCTTCATAACCGATAGTGGCCTTCCCGTTCTGAAGTAATTGTTGGTGATGGCTCATCGATGAGCTTCTCTTAAAATTATTGTTATTACTTCAAATTTAGTGGGCTCGTGAGGACGTATTATATAAAATACAAAAGGTGTATTTCAACGTAGCTTGATTGTTACTAATATTATTATTTTATTGTAGATTTAAATACACAATAGTAAGTGCATTCATATTACTTATGTTATAAAGCCTTTAACTTATTTTGACGAACCGCCTGCGAATTATATTATTGATAAAAGTGCTAGAAATGAAAAAAAATAAATGATAAATACAATGATGATGGAAATAAAATTAAAAATAAAAATATATGAAGATTGTTCTACCATTCACAACTATATGAAAGGCCACAGAAGAAAATTACCTTCCATGTGGATGACCATATGCGTAGCATGGAAATGTATCATGAATAAAATATTGTTCCTCAGTCAAGCACATACCGGAAAGACAACTGCGATTTAATAAGAGCAAGAAGGTGATAAAACCTACTCACTCAAATGCCTCTATTGTAAAGGAAAGGACAACCCTCATTCCAAAATTTAAATTTATCAATATTCTTATTTCTTAGCAGCCTTTTGAGCGGCCTTGGTAACCTTACCAGCCTTGTCAGTCTTGTCAACAGACTTGATGACACCGACAGCAACGGTTTGTCTCATGTCTCTGACAGCGAATCTACCCAATGGTGGGTAGTCGGAGAAAGCTTCGACACACATTGGCTTGGATGGAACGAACTTAACCAAAGCAGCGTCACCGGACTTCAAGAACTTTGGAGAGTCTTCCAACTTCTTACCGGATCTTCTGTCGTTCTTTTCCAACAATTCTTCGAACTTACAAGCAATGTGGGCGGTGTGACAGTCCAAAACTGGAGAGTAACCAGCAGAGATTTGACCTGGGTGGTTCAAGACAATGACGGTAGCGTTGAAAGAAGCAGCAGCCTTTGGTGGGTCGTTCTTGGAGTCACCACAGACATTACCTCTTCTGATTTCCTTAACGGAAACGTTCTTAACGTTGAAACCAACGTTGTCACCTGGCAAACCTTCAGTCAATTGTTCGTGGTGCATTTCAACGGACTTGACTTCAGTGGTAACACCAGCTGGGGCGAAGGTAACAACCATACCTGGCTTGATGACACCGGTTTCGACTCTACCGACTGGCACCGTACCGATACCACCGATCTTGTAGACATCTTGCAATGGCAATCTCAATGGCTTGTCAGTTGGTCTGGTTGGTGGTTCGATAGCGTCAATGGCTTCCAACAAGGTCTTACCCTTGACGACACCAGCCTTGGTTTCCTTTTCCCAACCCTTGTACCAGGAAGCGTTGGTGGTGGCTTCAATCATGTTGTCACCGTTCCAACCAGAGATTGGGACAAATGGAACAGTCTTTGGGTTGTAACCGACCTTCTTGATGAAGTTGGAGGTTTCCTTAACGATTTCAGCGAATCTGGATTCATCCCACTTGACAGAGTCCATCTTGTTGACAGCAACAATCAATTGTCTAACACCTAGGGTGAAAGCCAATAGAGCGTGTTCTCTGGTTTGACCATCCTTGGAGATACCGGCTTCGAATTCACCGACACCACCAGCAATAATCAAGATAGCACAGTCAGCTTGAGAAGTACCAGTAATCATGTTCTTGATGAAATCTCTGTGACCTGGGGCATCGATAACGGTGACGTGGTACTTTGGAGTTTCAAACTTCCACAAAGCGATATCGATAGTGATACCTCTTTCTCTTTCAGCCTTCAACTTGTCCAAAACCCAAGCGTACTTGAAAGAACCCTTACCCAATTCAGCGGCTTCCTTCTCGAACTTTTCGATAGTTCTCTTGTCAATACCACCACACTTGTAAATCAAGTGACCGGTGGTAGTAGACTTACCGGAATCGACGTGACCAATAACGACGACGTTAACGTGTTGCTTGTCCTTACCCATTGCTATATTAGTTCAAGTTAGTTATCTGTGCTGAACTTTCTACAAAAGAGGAATTTAACAAGAAGTGGAAAGTTTTCAAGAGAAGTTTTAAAAACCCAAGCTGCTTAAATATCTTATTCCATCGATGAATTTTTTTCAAATTTTTTCTTCAAACTCATCGCATTGAAAAAAAAAAATTTTTCAGTTGAAAAAAGAAACAATAAAAAGCAATAATAGCAATAAGTGATGGAGGAGGTACTCTCTCAACGGGTGGCCAACTAGGAAGCAGCACTTACAGGGGTACTCCTTACAACTACTAATGTTGATGCTGGCCATTATGAGAGGGTCCCCCATCTGTATTGTCTGTATTGTCTGTATTGTATGACGTTTCTTTTCCTGGAAAAGCAATTCAAGAGCTGGTTACCAGTGCCGTAACGCAAACTTCATCACTTGGTTGGTGACCTATCTACTTATGATGCTAGCGCTGTAGTCATCTATTGTAGGTTTGGTTGAAGACTCTTCATAAGGTTTGTTATGTTGGTATAGCTAAACACTCAAAAATAATATGAAGGTTGGGATTATAGGTGGGATTGGTCCTGAGGCTACCACGCACTACTACATAAGCATTATTAAGCAGTTCCAGGATGCAGTTGGTTCTGACAAAGTTCTCCCCGAGATGGTGGTTGAGAGCATCAATATGTACCACATGTTTGAGATGTTGGAACAGAGACAATATGATGACGTTGCTGAATATTTAGCTCATGCAGCATGTAATCTTCAGAAGGCTGGTGCTGATTTCGGAGTGATGTGCGGCAACACCCCACATATTGTATTCGAAAAGATCCAGGGCAAGACAGATTTACCATTGTTGAGCATGGTCCAGTGTTCATTGGATGTTGCCAGTGCCATGGGGCTTAAGAGATTGGCTTTGTTGGGGACAAAATTCACAATGCAGAACGATTTCTTTAAGAGGCCTTTTGAAATGGCCGGCATTAGCATATACACACCTTCTCCAGTAGAACAAGAGACAATTCACCAAAAGATAGTAGGTGAACTGGAAAACGGAATAGTAACGCCCGACACTAAAAGTACTCTCCTCACTATCATCAATGGAATGATCAAGGAGCATGGACTTGATGGTGTAATCCTGGGCTGCACGGAACTACCGCTCATTTTAAATCAAAGGGACTTCTCCATCGAAGTTCTGGATATTGCCAAGGAACATATTAACGCAATTGTAAAGAAACTCTCTTGCTAGTCAATGTTATATCCAGCAGCAAGAGCACTAACTGCATTATCGCATACAAATGGCATTGAGTGTCACGTGATGCAGTGCTTTCTGACATATATAATATCTGGTTTCGCTTCTGATATTGTTACTGTAGTCTTGAGTATTCAGGAGACTACCCAAATATGCCTCAGATAATGTAGCTTTTGCTTATTATTCCTTGAGAAGGATTGATATTACCATTACAGTAGGCTAGGTTCCTTCTTTTGTGTCATATTCTTGAACATTTCTGTATTAGTATTATTTCTATAAAATAGTAACTACATAATGGTTACAAAGGAGCCTGCAGTTATGCTAATTCGTGTCCAGACTATCTAGGATATCATTCTGCTCTTCCATATCTCTATAAAAGGGACTTTGTTGGTTTGTTGAAACTGCCGAATATTGAGCCCTCGAGTTGTTCTTGGTTAGGAGCCCGCCTACAACACTGCCAACAAATCTAAAGGTCCCACCAAAAACTTTCATCGGTATCGTTTTCCATAAGCTACGGTTGTGTCTATTCATTTCCCATCTCATATCGTCTCTTGCAAAAGAGGTAGTTGAGGAGGAGTAATTGTCATGTAGTCTTACAGATTTCACCGATCCATCCTTGAACAGCCACTTCCTGCAGGCATATTCGACCATAAAGAAGATGACAATGATACTGATGAAGATACCATAAACGTTGACTTCGTTAGTCTTGTTTGATGTCGGACAAGCATAGACGCTTCTAATCTCGAAGAAGTAAGAGCACTCATGGAGGTTTCCAACGTATGAAATCTGTGCTTTTGAGCTCACAGTCTTGTCACATATGAAGTTTAACAATGTTGCTTTACGATCTTTGCCGTTGGGACACATTGACCCATTTTCGTACTTCAATGTGAGCACTCTTGTGTCATATATACCAGTTAGGCGAGGTTCACTACTGAAGTCACCGATCGATACATATTTCATGGTATAACCATGTTCGGTGTCGTTCACCACATAGAAAGCGCCTGTGGTGTTGGATAGTTGGTCTTTCTCTTCCTTGCTCACCACTGGGGATGAGCACACACTGAGTGTGAAATTTGTCTTGCCTTCCCAGTCCTTCACTAGCCAACGAGTCTTGTTGCTCTTAGTCTTCTTGTTGTTCCTTCTCTGGGTCATCTGGAATTCTTCATTAGGGCTAGTAGACAGCTGCGAGAGGTCAATATAAGTACCCGTTAGGGGGTTCATGACTGCACAAAATGGCTTCTCATTGTCCTCAGCTTTTGCTGCCTTGATGGGCAGGCAGGATAGAAGCAATAATAGGCACGATAGTAGCATGCTTTTCACTGCATTAAATATTGTTGTGGCTAGTTCTTGTGAATATGTGCAGATATAAGAATTCTAATAATACTACATTTTATACATTGCCGTTTTTGCCAGTTTCTTCACGTTAGGCAAATCATCTTGTTCCTTAATCAGTAGGGGAGGACATTTTGAAGACCAAAACGTTAAAAACCAGCAAGTAATATTTTATCGTCGGCACACAATGAAGAACGGTTTAACAAGTCTAGGCTAACACCAATGCCTGGAACGAGGATGCTCTGTATACACTTTGTGTCAAGTGTTCACGATGCAGCGAGTATATTTATATAACCACTAGTTCAAAAAAAGAAGAAAGAGCTTTGTGTGCAGAGCTATAGCATGTATATACTAGTATGTAGGGAGTAGGACAATGCACCAGGACTCTAGCACCGAGGAACGGATGTTCCAGTTTGACGAAGAGATGGGCGATGGACTGGACGCTCAGCTCGACCTGTTGTTTCAACAGACTGCGCGCGTAGAGAAGATTATAGAGTTCAATGAGCGGGACTTGGCACAGCAGGAACTTGACTGTACTATACCGGCACTGGACACCAAGGTCAAATGGTATAGGAAGTATGTGAGGATAATGTTAGACAAGTGGTTGCTGATCAAGGTCCGGTGCTACTCTCAAGGGCAAAAGCAAGAGCAAAAGCAAAAGCAAGAACAAGAGCAAGAACAAGAGCAAGAGCAAGGGCAACACAAATCTACACAGTGCACCGTAACCAAAACGCTGTCATCATTAGTACTGGATGTCCAGGGTCCAATGAGTAACCGGCACGAGTTCGAAGCTGGTAGCTATAGCTATGAACACGCCCATCCCAGTTCCACGGACGCCGATGCGGAGAGCATAGTCACAGACGAGAGCGAGCTGCAACACACGAGGGCCACCACCAGCAACTACCGTGCACTAGGACAGTGTCAGGGACAGAGTCAGGGACAGAGTCAGGGGCCGCCCAACATACTTCACGACAGGGATAAAGAAGCACCACGTGGCAGAACAAGACACAGGTCACGGTATACCCCTGTACGACACGCATCATGTGGCAATCGGTGATCTACAGATTGAGCGACGGCCCGGAGCACCTGGCTGATTTACCATATGATGTGCAACGGAGTGTATCACATGACACAGTTGAGTGACGGAAAGAGGAAAAACTCAAATAAAGATGCCGTGCCAGTTGTCAGCGAAAAGACGGTTCGCCCAAGCGTGTGACCAGCGACAGGGGCAAGGGGCAGGGACAGCGAGAGTAAGCCCAGCACTGCTCCCCCGAGGAGAGCCGTATAGGTTCTGGAACTTTTTTGGACTTCTGGAACTTCTGGAACTTCTGGGAACTCGCTCCCACACAGAAGAAATCGCACCGTGCTAGACCGGATCAGAAGGGATATCAGCAGGGATCGCAGTCGCGGAGTAACGGCCGTACACACTCTCTCGTCACAACTGGAAAGAACAACCGACGGGCCGGATCGGAACATAAATTGCTTTTTTCCTGCCCTTCCTTTTTTCTGATGCTCATACGTGCTGCTCTGTGCTTGCAGCGCAATTTGTAGATCTGTTGTACGCGTGTTTCTCAAGCACCAACCCAGTCAACTTTGAGCTTAACTGCCTCACTATTAATAATATCCGCATCTCACAAATAACCAATTTTGCTGATTCTGTCTAGTGCCACTTGTCACTTGCCAGTGCCAGTGCCAGTGCTCACTTGCCAGGTTTGCTGCTTAAAGAATTCCGCTCTTCATACACATCCTACACTCCCTTAAGGAGGGAAGTACAAACAAGAAGTGTTCGCCCATTCTCTCTCACATGATGTGTAAAGAAAAGTGAAAATCAGCAATAATAGCTTCTGACTATGACTATCTGTATTGACAGCAATAATAGCTTTCGGGATAGCATGCAAAAAAAAATTTATATATAAACAGAGGTCTTTTTGAAATGTTAGATCAATTTCTAATTAAACATTTTGTAGATCCTACATAACTCATACAACAAACAACAAACACATACAAAAACAAACACAATGGCTAACGATTGCAAATGTCCTAACGGTTGCTCCTGTCCAAACTGCGCCAACGGTGGCTGCCAGTGCGGTGACAAGTGCGAGTGCAAGAAGCAGAGCTGTCACGGCTGCGGTGAACAATGCAAGTGCGGTTCCCACGGTTCCAGCTGTCACGGTTCTTGTGGATGCGGTGACAAGTGTGAGTGCAAGTAATTGCATTAACAACTAAAGCAAAATACTAGATAAATAATATAAAAAAACGACAAGAAAACACAACAAAACAGCACAAGTTGCGGTTTTCTATAACGATTAGATTCTATGCATTCACGATCGCTAATTTAGCAACATATTATACATAACTTTCACATACATTTACCCTCTAATAAAATTTCACTTAATATAATATCCTACCCAAAAGCTATATTTAGAAACAGGTCGCTCACGATCCACGCTTCCACGACGAAAGGGCCCTTCTCTTTCTCTCACGCGTGACTTGTACGGGTGATTTACTAGGCCCCCCCATGCAGC
Organism: Nakaseomyces glabratus; assembly: GCF_010111755.1. Classification (NCBI taxonomy): domain Eukaryota; kingdom Fungi; phylum Ascomycota; class Saccharomycetes; order Saccharomycetales; family Saccharomycetaceae; genus Nakaseomyces; species Nakaseomyces glabratus. Next base: position 152,237 of record NC_088954.1, read on the forward strand.
ATTAAAAAAAAAATGCAATAGATAATTATATATAAGAATCAACAGCTCATCGCATGCTATTCGGTGATCCTGGAGTTCGCATTGAAGCAGAGGAGTCTACAGATATAAGTCATGAGTTCTGTATCGCAGTCCGTGTCTATACCGCAGCCTTCACAGACGTACAGCCGGGGTGCTGACGGTTGTGTGGTGTGCCCCACTTCCGTGGCGTGTCCTACTTGCGCAGAGGACGAGAACTGTGTGCTCACGGCGCTGACCTGTGACACATGCCCTTACACATACTGTGCGAAGAAGTCCAGTCTCGCGATCGGGAGTCTCTCCGGCGTGGACGCCAACGGTAACGCCCTGAATGCGACGAACAGCTCTGGGAGCTCGACGAACTCCCACAAGGGCCGTGTGAATATACCGGGGATCGTGTCCGGTAGTGTTGTCGGGTTCCTTGTGCTGGTGCTGGTGCTGGTGATAGTGTACTTCTGGAAGAGAAGGAAGCGGTTCGCCAGGGAGGGCAAGCTGCGTGCGTACAAGCTGAGCAGGGGCCGCAGGGGCCCCAACAGGGTCGGTGGTAAGAACAGCGGGGATGGCGAAGACGGCGAAGATGGTGCTGGAGGTGATGGGATCAAATGGGACTCCGACATTGAGAACGAGCTGGATGATGATGACCTAGACCTGGATATAGACGACGATGACGATGACGAAGATGACGACGACGACGAAGACGACGAAGACGATATCGATGACGGGGCGGGACCAAGACACCTGTATGCTGCCCAGCCTCATATGCGACAACGGCTGAAAGACATAGTGGAGGAAGGAGATGACATGAATGTGAGCGGTCCCGTGGGTCTAGATGCGCTGCGGAATGGTCAAACAGTGGAGCAGTTCAGGCTGAGGCCCATGCGTCCGTTGAAGGCAGCGAGCGACGCACAGAGTATATACAGTAACAACACAGTGCACACGAAGGCGTCGTCGAATGTGTTGCCGATTGCTTATATTCCGGGTGTTACCATCAACCAGATGCAACCGCATGTGAAGCCTGGATATAGGCCGCACAGTCGTGCTGTGAGGGGCCGGCTGAACCACGACGACGTGCGCTCACACATCACATTGGGGTCGTCTATACTGGGTAGCGAGGACAACTTTGACCTCGAGTTTGACCATAGTGTCACTCCGGTTCCAGTGAAGCCGGAGATGGAGAAAGCGGAGAAGCCTGCCACGAACCTGACCACTGCGATACGTGCCAAGCCTCGGCTAATAACAATCGATGGCAAGGACCCACAAGACGCCAGTGAAGGTATGCCAGAAGAGACGCAAGATGTGCAAGTGCCAGAGCAGCACGATGATGTGCATAGCAGTGGGTCCAGCACGGAGAGTTTCACCATAGACCTGGACATATCACTGCCGGAAGACGAGTCGCCCTTTGGAGACCAGCACCAGATAGTTAACTAAAAGCTGACACCTAGAGATCTCACAGATTCTCGACCCATATAAAATACATATTCTCGATTATAACAATGGTTTACGTAATTCTTTCCTGGAACAGTACAGGAACATAATGGGGGGGGGATAGTGAAGCAAGATATAACACCGCTCTGTAACAGGGCGGTGTTATATCTTAACAAATTGTAAGCCCGCCTCCTCAGTCAACTACGCACAATAATAAAAATAGTTGCACAGAAATGAACGCACCGCACAGAAAATAAAACGCTAATAGCGCGGTGTTTTATCCCCAGAGACCGTGCGGCCGTTCACCGGGGAAAACCTTGCGGTGTTTTCAGAGCCTTTGGGAGACAAAACGCGGTCGGTGTGTCAGACAGAATCGGTGCTATGCCTACAGACGTACGAACTCTCGTACATCAGAACCACAGAAAATCCTGCTACTTGCGCACCCCCCCCCCTCCCCCTATACCACCTGCACAAGAGTGCACAGTAACAGCAGAGTGAGAGACACGAAAAGCAATACTTAGAAACACCTGCAGCCACCCGTACCCACAACACTAATGACCCCCCCCTGTACAGTACCCCTTACATCACCACCCCTGATAAGTCCCCTATAACCCCTATTAGCAGCAAATCCCAAACCCAAAACCCAAATCCCAAACCCAAATCAATCGAACTACAAGCACTAACAAGCTACTAGCAAGCTACTAGCAAACTGCTTTCTCTGCTAAGCAAACTCTAAGCAAACTGCTATAGATGGCAAGACACAGATGGCATCCCCTATAGTATGGATATCACTTTGTACAGTATGACACATCAGGTCTTCTGGGCCCTGCTTAATGAAAACCGGGTTCGAGGATGCGAGCAAGTGTGTACCTCCTATGCATTCTAATCAACTGCAATCGATTGAATTGATTCCAGTGGCCAATTGGGAAAATCTTTTGAGGGGGATCACAGAGATAAAAAAAATTTTGAAATCATATATATTGGGTGGTTTTCCCCTTGGGTAATCATTTTAATTCCTTTTCAAGGTTTGGGAAGTAGAAGAAAAAAAGACAAGCAAAACAAAATCACACAACACATAATCAAAATGTCTTTCGGTGAAATTGATAAGCTAGCTGTTTCCACTATCAGATTGCTATCTGTTGACCAAGTCTCCAAGGCTAACTCTGGTCACCCTGGTGCCCCATTGGGTATGGCTCCTGCTGCCCACGTCGTCTGGTCCCAGATGAGAACCAACCCAAAGAACCCAGACTGGATCGCCAGAGACAGATTTGTGTTGTCTAACGGTCACGCCTGTGCTTTGCTGTACTCCATGTTGCACTTGACTGGCTTCGACTTCTCCATCGACGACTTGAAGAACTTCAGACAATTGAACTCCAGATGTCCAGGTCACCCTGAATTCGAGTTGCCAGGTGTCGAAGTCACCACCGGTCCATTGGGTCAAGGTATCTCCAACGCTGTCGGTATGGCCATCGCCCAAGCCAACTTCGCCGCTACTTACAACAAGCCAGACTTCACCTTGTCTGACTCTTACGTCTACACTTTCTTGGGTGACGGTTGTCTGCAAGAAGGTGTCTCTTCCGAAGCCTGCTCTTTGGCCGGTCACTTGAAGCTAGGTAACATCATTGCCATCTACGACGACAACAAGATCACCATCGATGGTAACACCACCGTCTCCTTCGATGAAGACGTCTGCAAGAGATACGAAGCCTACGGCTGGGAAGTCCTACACGTCGAGAACGGTAACGAGGACCTAAACGCCATCGCTCAAGCCGTCAACAAGGCTAAGCAATCCAAGGACAAGCCAACCTTGATCAAGATGACCACCACCATCGGTTACGGTTCCCTAAACGCTGGCTCTCACTCCGTCCACGGTTCCCCATTGAAGGAAGACGACTTGAAGCAACTAAGAAAGAAGTTCGGTTTCGACCCAGAGAAGTCCTTCGTCGTCCCACAAGAAGTCTACGACTACTACCAAGCCAAGATCGCCACCCCAGGTGCCAAGGCTAACCAAGAATGGGACGCCAAGTTCGCCAAGTACCAACAAAAGTACCCAGAACAGGGTAAGGAATTGGCTAGAAGATTGGCCGGTGAATTGCCAGCTGGCTGGTGCTCTAAGTTGCCAACTTACACTCCAGCTGACTCCGCCGTCGCTACCAGAAAGTTGTCCGAAATCGTCTTCCAAAGCATCTACGATGAATTGCCAGAAATGATCGGTGGTTCCGCTGACTTGACCCCATCCAACTTGACCAGATGGAAGGAGGCCGTCGACTTCCAACCACCATCCTCCGGCTTGGGTGACTACTCCGGTAGATACATCAGATACGGTATCAGAGAACACGGTATGGCCGCTATCATGAACGGTATCTCCGCCTTCGGTGCCAACTACAAGGCTTACGGTGGTACTTTCTTGAACTTCGTTTCCTACGCCGCCGGTGCCGTCAGATTGTCCGCTCTATCCGGCCACCCAGTCATCTACGTTGCCACCCACGACTCCATCGGTGTCGGTGAGGATGGTCCAACCCATCAACCTATCGAAACCTTGGCTCACTTCAGAGCTTTGCCAAACTTGCACGTCTGGAGACCAGCTGACGGTAACGAAACCTCCGCTGCTTACAAGGTCGCTTTGGAATCCAAGCACACCCCATCCGTCATTGCCCTATCCAGACAAAACTTGCCACAATTGGAAGGTTCCTCTGTTGAAAAGGCTCTAAAGGGTGGTTACGTCTTGAAGGAAGCCAACAACGCCGACATCACTTTGGTCTCTACCGGTTCCGAAGTTTACTTGACCGTTGACGCTGTCAAGGTCTTGGCTGCTAAGGGTATCACCGCCCGTGTTGTCTCCTTGCCAGACTTCCTAGCCTTCGACCAACAACCAGAAGATTACAAGTTGTCCGTCCTACCAGACGGTGCTCCAGTCATGTCTGTCGAAGTCTTGTCCACCAAGAGTTGGGGTAAGTACGCTCACGAATCTTTCGGTATCGACAGATTCGGTGCTTCCGGTAAGGCACCAGAAGTTTACGACTACTTCGGCTTCACTCCAGAAGGTATCGCTGAAAGAGCTGAAAAGGTCGTTAAGTTCTACCACGGCCAAAAGCTATCTTCTCCATTGAAGAAGGCTCTATAAATTTGACATGTTCTTTTTTAAGTTTTCAATATGAATTTGACGCGATTCCCTAGCCGAATAATTCAATATTTCATGATCAGAGTGTTCGCTGGGTAGAGGTGACTTAACGGTTGTAATATTTCGATGATACAGCGATCTATTTCTCAGGTTTTAAATGCAATTTCAAATTTTTTTTTTGAGATTCTTTAAAACAGTCTTCTTTTCACTCAAATTTACTTTATGTGCTTCGATACTGGCTTATCAAACACTGTAATTTGGTTTGATGTGTTGTTTGAATTATTCAAAATGTTGAAATAGAGCTGTTCATAGTAGTTTATAAAAGTTAGTTTCCTTTACGCAATCAAATTTCAATCTATTTAGTACTGATAACAAAAACATTTTCAAATTTATATATATCGTCCTTTTATAGTTTGTATTTTCTACTCTTTTTTCATCATACGGTTTTATAGCAGTAATTTCCACAAGAACAAATATACAATGTATTAAGTGCTACAGTTGTGTTTTTATACAAATGCCTTCTATTCACTATCGCAATGCAAAAAAACATGCATTACATGTAAATGGGGGATTATTAACTTTGGGTACACTGAAATCTGCCAGATCCTAAATCGATCACTGCCATTGAGAAATGACAGCAACATAAAAAGACGAATTGCAAAGTGAACGCGAATTTGATGATATACAGAAACAACAACCAAAAATTATCTCTTAAGACTAACCGAATCTTAAGCATGACCAGAGCTAAATATATAATGATTAAAATTTATACCTAAAATGTCCTCAAATTCAGGAACCAATAAAAAGTCATGAACAGTTTATCCACAAAACCTGACAATGAAATCGTCAATTGCGAAGAAAGAAAATGTCCTGCCCCACCCCCCCCAGCCCCACTAAGATTACTCTGGCCTTATCTCTACTGTACATCAAATCAAGCAGCATTTCCTGGGCTAGTTTGAGCTAACATTTGCTGTCCCTTGCCCCTCGAGACATTTCTATATTTCTGCAATAAATTGTTGTCTTAATATCCAGCAATTGCTTTCATTAGTAGGGCACACCGGATTTAATGGATATACAAAAAATATGTGGGTCATGAATACTGGTAAAAGAAGATCAGTGCACGGCTAAAACAAGTACATACAAGACAGTTCTGTGCATTGTAATTCCCATTGAACTGAAGAACAATAGGAGCTGCTCTTGCTGTGATAATCGTTCTCCTTTTAGTATGCCATCGATGAGGTCAAACAATGCTGAAAGAAAAAACCGTGCGTTAATCCCTAGTCTTCCTCGAGAAAGTAATACCTCCAGATAATAGAGCCTTTCTTGAAGTCTGGGGAAGCCAAACCCTGGCACATTCGTATATATATCGGTTGTAGAAGTCGATGCCCATTTGATGGCCTCTTTGTAGCACTCGATGACATAATAAGCGTTTCTTTCAATTTTCAATTTGCAAACTGAAAAATACTTATAAGTAGAGCTTAAATTTAAGAGTCACCCATCTTTTCATTGAGAACAAGACAACTATAGTGTATACACCACAACAGACACAATCATGACAACAGATAAAAAGCTTTCAGTTGCATTCGTTTGCCTCGGAAATATCTGTAGATCGCCCATGGCAGAAGCTGTATTCAAACATACTGTTAAGGAGAACAATTTGGAAAGTCGATTTGAAAAGATTGACTCGTTTGGCACTGCTGGTTACCACGTAGGAGAATCTCCAGACTCTAGATCTTCTTCTACATGCAGGTCTCATGGCGTGCCTGTTAATCACAGGGCTCAACAGATCAGAGCGCACCATTTCAATGAGTTTGACTACATCATTTGCATGGATGAGTCCAACTACAAGAGTCTAGAGAGGATAAAACCCAAGGGTTCCAGAGCACAGATATTTTTGTTTGGCAATTGGAACACTGACTCAAAGTTCAAGAAGATCGTGGATGATCCATACTATGGGGGTAAAGAAGGATTTGAATATAACTTTCAACAAGTAACTTATTTCAGTAATGAGTTTTTGAAACAGGAATTGGTTTAAATAGAGGAATTGAGATCGAGTACTTTTTTTCCTCAGTGCTAGACTTACATTTTTATTACTATATCCTGAATGTTATGTTTTCATTATAGAACTTGATGCCCTTTGGCCAATAGTAAAACAAACTGACAGGATTAAAAAGGTACGCCTTAAAGAAATAGGCTCCATACGCACATACACGTATATGACTGGGTTTAGTGTATATACATATGATAGCTTTTGTCGGTCATATAAAAGTACGCTCACCATTGTTCCCATCACTAAATTATTAATACTCATAGAGAAGAAAGATTAGAGCATCTTTTAAATACCGCTATAAGTTAGTTGAGAAATACAAATAATTTATATTTATAAACTATATTGGATATGATTAATAGTTACAAGCTTTGGAAAGATTATGCAGGTGTTCTAAAATAAAACTATATTAAGTAATGCCTTTACAAGTGTAATGCTGTTGCAGTATCAAAGCTTTTCAAAGTCTGCTTCGTTATAGACAAAATCGCTTCCGCAACGTCTTGATAGCCAACTCTTTTTAAAATCGAAATATCTCCATGATTCCTCTTCAGATTTAGTCATTCCGGGTGGTAGTTTTTCTATCTCCTTATAGTACCAACACCTGTCTTTCTTATTGAATTGCCAGTTTCTAATTTTTGCTAACTCTCTTGCAGCTAAAAATTGCTCATATGTACCTTGATAATGATAGAAAATAAAGAATAAAGTATCCAGGTCAAACATGTTGAAGATCTTAGCGAGCGATGTCCTGGAATATATATCTTCATGCTTGTTGTTTCTGCCCTCGGAACCATTCTGATGATTAGGTTGAGTTTGTTCGTAAAACGGATATACAAACCTTATAGGCTCGTTTGGGAAAAAAATTGAGGTAGGATGATGCTGAGAGAGTGGCTTTCGATATAAGCTTGGAGAGTCTGCATCCAAAGAATCTGGGCAATTCAACAATGAGGACTCCAGTTGCTGTATCATTGCAGGGGTCATATCTTCGATCGGTTGAAGTAAGTTTCTCTTTGATTCCAGCCAGTATTGGATCTCATCTTTAAACAGCGGGTTGTTCATAGCTGTAGAGTTTAGTTGGATATCCTGTTGAAGAATTTCATTAATTTCTGCTGTTCTGTCTACTGGTTCCACGTAATCATCTTCCTTATCATCATCTTCATCCTCATTATCATCACCTTCGTTATTCGATTGCTCGTCTTCTGCTTGTTTAGTTGGCTTATCTTCGGATTTAATAATTTCTTCAGGCTTGCTCTTATCCGCTTTTGTTTCTTGAGTATCAATGGTCTTTGTCTTGTCAGAAGATTCATTTTTGTTAGCATTGGCTGTTCCAGCCAATGGAGTAGGTGATCTCTTGGCAGCAGAACCTGAGATCTTTGAGCTCTTTTTCGTGGGAGATTTTTTTGGGGTGCTCTTGATGCTTTCCTCTTGCTGTGCAGCGATGGCGGCTTTGTTCAACTCGCATCCTATATCTTCGTATATTGTCTCGTACTCAATGAAATCTGGGTCGTCGTTGTTTTCGACATAGTATTTGATATCGTCATGGAACTCATTGAGCTTATCTGGGTCTAGTTCGTTGTTTTGCAACAGCTTCAAGATGTTTTCCAAGTTCGCTATGTGGAATTCGTGTCTCTCTATCTGGTGCTCATTGTCTTCCTGTGCTTCCAGACTCTCCAGTTGCTTCGTCAATTCGTCGATACACTCGTGGATAAAGAGGGACTCGTCTCTCTTGCGCAGCTCGCGCGGGTCCTTGATGATATCCGGGTTGGTCAGCGCCTCCTTCGAGAACTGCTTCGTCTTCATCAGCTTCTCTATCTGCTTGAACTTCTCCATATCGTTCTCGATCAGCTTCCGCGTCTCCATCAGCACCGTGTCCTTGTCCTTCACATCCTCTTTGCTCAACCACGTCTTCACCTGGTCCCGCTGCTTCTGCAGCTTCTTGATCTCCCGCTTCAAGTCCCCTTCCAGCTTCTCACGGTAGCTGATGTTCGAGGACTCAGTGCCTTGAAACTTCTCATATATAGAGTCGAACTCCTCCAGCCCTTCCTTCACTTTCTTCAAAAGCTTGTCAATCTCCTGCTGTAACTTCCTCTGCGACATCGCTATTTTTCGATTACTTTACTTTTAACCACCACCCTTGCACTGAGAAATCCCTACGTAAAGAGCTTCACTACTTGTGCGTTTAATATCTGTATCTATGGACCAGTGTTGCTCAGCGCAATACCGATTGAGTTTTGAGTTTTGAGTTTTGAGCTTTGAGTTTTGAGATTGGGATTGGGATTGGGATGTGAGTGCGAGTTAGAGTTAGAGAGAGCTTCGAAGCGATTTTTTGGCAAAAGATACAGGAATGAGCGTCTCACACGGCACCAATCAGGTGTATGTGCCGTGTAGAGTGTCTAGATGCAATTATATACTACTATACGGCCAATCATCTGATGTGCCGTATAGTCTGATGTACGTATATACGGATAGAGCACATGATGTACGTACGTACTGATAAACAAACCTGTCTCTTTTACGTCCATAATGATCTCAGTAGTGTCTCTCTCTCTTCTGCAAATTCGCAATTCGCAGCTTTGCTGGGTTTCTTTTCAGTTGTCTGTCTATCAGTTGTCTGTCTATCAGTGGTGTTGCCAATGTTTCTCTGGCTGTTGCTTTGCTGTTGGGTTGAATGTCATTTGCTTTCTGTAAGAAAGCTTCGGATTGCTTTTCCTATCTGTTTATCATTCGCACTTGTCAACAATCCCACAATCAATCTTTTCTTCGCTTCCTTCTCGCCCTCTCTCGCTCTCTCTCTTTTATAGCCCTTTTAGCATTTTAAACTATTTCAATTGCATATTACTTCTCCCTCTCTCTTTGCGAAAACTAGATAACCACGCTTAAGAATAATGGAGAACAGTACCACTAACACTGATACCTCCGTTATGGCTACCACTCCTAGTGCAGTAGCAGCTGCAGCAGCAGCTGCTACAACTGGCAATGCTAGTGCTAATGCTACTACAACTACAACTACAACTGCTAATGCCACAAACGAACAGCAACTGGATCCGCTCACACAGTCTACTGCTGAGACTTGGCTGTCTATAGCCTCGCTCGCTGAGACGCTCGGCGACGCAGACAGGGCTGCCATGGCCTACGATGCGACTTTGCAGCACAATGCGTCCTCTACGAAGGGACTCACCTCGCTGGCACACTTGTACAGGTCCCGGGACATGTTCCAGAAGGCCGCGGAGCTGTACGAGTGCGCACTGCAGGTCAACCCCGAGCTGAGCGACGTGTGGGCTACGCTCGGCCACTGCTACCTGATGCTCGACGACTTGCAGCGGGCCTACAACGCCTACCAGCAAGCCCTGTACCACCTGAGCAACCCTAACGTGCCGAAGTTGTGGCACGGAATCGGTATCCTCTACGACAGATACGGCTCCCTCGACTACGCTGAAGAAGCGTTCGCAAAAGTCCTCGAACTCGACCCACACTTCGAAAAGGCCAACGAGATCTACTTCAGACTCGGCATCATCTACAAGCACCAGGGCAAGTGGTCGCAGGCCCTCGAGTGCTTCAGGTACATCCTCGCCCAGCCCCCTACCCCGCTGCAGGAGTGGGACATCTGGTTCCAATTGGGTAGCGTCCTCGAGAGCATGGGCGAATGGCAAGGCGCCCGTGAGGCCTACGAACACGTCCTCTTGCAGAACGACCACCACGCAAAGGTCTTCCAGCAACTGGGTTGCCTGTACGGTATGAACAACGTCCAGTTCTACGACCCGCAAAAGGCCCTGAGCTACCTGTTGAAGTCTCTAGAGGTTGACCCATCCGACGCCACTACCTGGTACCACCTGGGCAGAGTCCACATGATAAGATCGGACTACACAGCCGCATACGACGCCTTCCAACAGGCTGTCAACAGAGACTCCAGAAACCCTATCTTCTGGTGCTCCATCGGTGTGCTGTACTACCAAATTTCTCAGTACAGAGACGCCCTGGACGCTTACACAAGAGCAATCAGACTAAACCCTTACATCAGCGAAGTCTGGTATGACCTGGGTACATTATACGAAACTTGCAACAACCAGCTCTCTGACGCCTTGGACGCTTACAAACAAGCAGCAAGATTGGACCCAGAAAACATCCACATCAGAAAGAGGCTAGAGACTTTGACTGCCCAATTGGAAAACCCACAAGAGGCCGCCGCACTACAGCAGCAGCAACAACAGCAACAGCTCTCCACACCATCAAACGGTAACGTGATACTATCGAATAACTCTCAACAACAAGAATTCAACCAAGGCAGCGTACAGATGATGATAAACAACAACGCTAATGCTAGCCCACCGGTAATGTTACAACCAACTTTACAAGTTACTGACCAAGTGAACCCGCTAAATGTAAGGCCAGCATACCCAGCAGACCAACAACCTCAGCAACCACAACAACTATACTCCGGTGCACCTCTACAACAGCCACCACAAACACAACAGCCACCTCATACTGAGACACAACCTCTACAACAACCTGTGGCACCTCCATCTCTACCTCCTACTCAAATTCCAAATACTCTTCCACAACAACCATTGCCATCACAACAACAGGCAAACTTACTTCCAAAAGCTAATCCTATGGATATCAGTAATGCTAATAACCAGATCCCACCCAGGAATCCAGATATCCCCAGTGCAGAACAAGCGGAACCAGCATATACTGCTGGAGCTCATCAACAATCAGTGGGTGCAGCTCAACCAGAGGCTCCTGAGTCAGTGGGTGCTGCTCCAAAGCCCGATATTTTGAACCAACCAGAGGCTCCAAAGACCGAAGATAACCAATTACCACAAGCTAATATTCCTGAAATCAAGCCAATGGAAGTACAAAATCCTACTACTCAAGAAACCGAAACTCATCAACTACCAAGAATTCAACCAAATGCAGCACCACAGACACTACCAGAAAACGGAAGTATCAATGCCCTAGTTAATGCTGCTGTTTCAAGTGCTCCAGCCCCAACAAACAAGAATGAAAGAGAACCAGATGCTAATGAAGTAGAGCCAGCACAGAAGAGACAGAAACTGGATGATAGCCCTGAAGCTCCTCAGGCTACGGAATCAGCACCAGAATCAGTACCAGAATCAGCACCAGAATCAGCACCAGAATCAAACATTGAGCCAACTAATCAAGAAAAGGAGGATCTAGCAAAAGAAACTACACCTACCGAGAATACCGAAAGTGCCAAATCGGTCAAACAAGAACAACAAACACAACAAGAAGTATCAGAACCACCTGTTGAAAATGGTCAAGAAGAAACCACAACCTCCTTGCCAGTTCCTGCAACTGAGGAAACGAACCACAACAACGAAACTGTTGGAACTGCCGAAGACTTGAAGGATGAAGCCATGCATGATGCTACACAAGATGGAGAAAAGCACCAAGCAGTCGAGGAATCTGTCACAACTGATCTACCATCCACTGAACAAGAAAAACATTTAGACGAACCAGCACAAAAGTCTGAAGTAGAAGAAAATACTAGAGCAGAGACTGCTGGATATGAAGAACCATCTGACCTTCCAGATGCACAAAAATCTTCCGAAACAACTGGAACAACCGAAACAGCTGAAGCTGAACACACGGAAGTTACTAATGTGCCAAGTGAAGTTGAAACATCTGAAACGGCTAAGCCTGCAGAAACAACTGCAGATCAGCTAACGGGTGAAATAAACCAGGAGAAACAAATAGAACAACCTTCTGAGGCGTCAGAATCTGTTCCTGAAGAAAAGACTGAAGTAGAACAACCAAAGCCAGCTGAAGAAGATTCCAAAGGAAATGATACGCCACAAGAAGAAGTATCCATTTCAAATACTGAAACGACAATGGCGGATGAATCATCCACCCAACCTGTTAAGGACTCAACTGAGACTAACCAAAACGACCCTGCAGATAACATGACTGAAGAGTCTCACGGCCAGGACTCAACAATCGATGAAGCCGACAAAGGCAGTATCGAGGAGAACAAAGATACACCAAATGAGGACTTTCAAAAGTTACAAGAAGGAACATCAACAGATGAAAAAATTAACAATGACGAAGAGATGAAAGAAGAAAATGATGAGCCAAAAATTACTACTACAAATGAAAATACTGAGCAGAATGATTCTGTCAATGGCGAAGTTCAAACAAATGGCACAACTGAGGTTGAAGAGGCTGCTGATGAAACTGTGATCAAACCAACTGCAGAAGCCTTGGAGAAATTAGAAGAAGAAGCAAAGTTGAGAGAAGAGGAAGAGAAAGAGCGTCTAAACAATGAGAACAACGAAGATAACAAAACAGAAGTTACTAAAGATGCTGTGGTAAGAGAGGTTGAGGAAGATGAAAATTACGATGATTAGATCCGCAGATTCACAATCATGATGTAATCATTTATTTGCATGTTCCCTTTGTTTTTGGAGCGTTATGTTGACATGAATTTCTTTGAGTGCTGTCTATTTGTGAATACTTAAAGACCATTATTGAAGTTTAAAATGGCTGAATTAGAGAATTCGGCATTATCAGACTATAAATACTTATTGATTTCCTGAAATCGTTGTTTTATTATTATAAATATATCTATGTATTATAAGGTAGTAACCAAATGCAGAAGTTTTTTTTTATATTTATTAATACAAACTAAACTAACTGAAAACATTAAAAAGATCCTCGACAAATTTAGCCCATTTATCTTTATCATCATAAAAACTGCAAGAACCCAGTCCTTTGAATGAAACATGATCCTCGTTTACCAATAAAACAGGTATATTACCTTCTTCACCAGATTGTGAGTCACTATCGTCGTCATTAATAGCCTCTTCATCAATATCCATTTTGTCATCATTGATTATATTGCTTCCCTCCATCAACTCCTGTTGCCCAATAAAGGACTCTGAATTATTTGAAATATTTAAGTTGTCTGGTTTTTGATCCGGTTCAGTCGTGGTATCAGCCATAATTTCATGAAGACTGAACTGCTGCAAACCTTCATCCTTGAAAACTACTGCCTCAGACATACTTGGTCTCTTAGCTTTGTTTGAAGATCTCCTTCTTCTCTGCAAAGACATGGAATTTCTTTGCATGAATGATGCGTTCTTATTTGTAGGCCCTTTCATTATTTCTGGATTAGTGTTTTCGACTGTGAATTCATCCTTTGTGTTTGCTATATCTGCTCTAATATGCTGATCATCATCATCAGAAATCGAACTCACCAATTTCAAATATATTGGTCGTAGAACTGTCCTGTACCAAATAGTCCAATTGAGTATATCTGCAATTAGGTCGAGGTTATCGTTGTTTATATTGAATCGTCTGATTTGTATGAGATCAGTGGTAAAATCATTCATTAATTCAATAGTTTGTTTTTTAGAGGAGCCTAATTCATAAAAGGCATGACATAATACATCAGATACTTTTCTGCTCGTTAGCTGGTCTTTCTCATCAATGAACAGATCTGTTGGCACAAACTCTTTAGGAAACCAGAAAACATCTTCATCTGTGTCATCGAAATTTACCTCAAGAATGAGGTTAACACCCACCGAGTAGTTTTCTGAGTTCTCATTAATCCAAGATCCAGTCTCTGAAGAATAGATGTACTCATAAAATCTTTGTTGTGGGACTTTTGCTCTCTCAAAGTATACTTTGGCTAACGGTCTCGAGCGCATAGAATATCCGTGTGTTTCATATATATATAATCCAAACCTATTGTCCACATTTGCTACAACTTTAAATCTGTTATCACAACTCTCTTTAAAAAATGTATTAATGTATTTCTTCAGCTCTCTAAAATACTTGAAGAGGTTTAGTTTTCCTTCATTGAGTTTAGAGTCCAAGCCATTGCCAGAGGATACAGATTTCTTATCTGTTTTGTTGGTTAGAGATGATCCGTTTGTTCCATTCCCAGATCCCAAGTTGTTTCCAGAAGATATCTGGTTGTCAGACTCTACGCTTGAGTATGTGTCTAATAAGTACAGGAATTCCAAGTTATGGTGGAATTGCTTCAACGAGTCATAATTGGTCAACGAATTGAGCAAAATATTCGACTGTTTGTCCCCTGCTTCTTCCAATTGCTCATTGGAATAGTCAAAGTTATCAAAATTCGATGCGAGCACCAGTTTCACATCCTGCACCGTGCTCTGTGTCTTATTGTAATCAATGTCAATAACAATAATCTTAGAGGCAGTAGAGAGTCGCGATATATCGTTATCCAGCTCATCAATAAACGACTCTAACCCCATAGACTGACATAGCTTCGTGATATTCTCGATGGTAATAGTCCCCGGCTTGTAATCCTTCAACAACCCTATCAGATCCCCCAAAACTTCCACGTACTGATCAGCCATCCTGTCTCCACACCTTGTTGGTCTTGAACTGGTCCCGCTCACTCAAATTCTGATCTCAAAAGGGCTAAATAACCACTAAAATGACTACATTTGAGTTTGAAGTGTCAAGCTTATTACTCGAGACTCGAATTTTAGCACTGTTAACTATGTCGTTACAAGGGATATATCTTTCCAATGAGCCTTGCCCAAAATTTGCGATGAGCTTCAACTTCCCAGCAAACTTTCAGCATATTTCAGTATACTTCAGGAAGTTATGTTGGCATTGGGGGGTTCTGTAGCCATTATTTAGTCCCAAACAGATCAATCGGCGAGAATATACAGATATGAGCGAGATTACACACCCTACTATTGTTGATGGATGGTTCAGAGAGATCTCTGACACCATGTGGCCTGGTCAAGCCATGACTTTGAAAGTCGAGAAGGTCTTGCACCATGAGAAGTCCAAGTACCAGGACGTCTTGATCTTCAAGTCCACCAACTACGGTAACGTTCTTGTTTTGGACAATGTTATCCAGGCCACTGAGCGTGACGAGTTCTCCTACCAGGAGATGATCACCCATTTGGCCATGAACTCTCACCCAAACCCAAAGAAGGTTCTTGTCATTGGTGGTGGTGATGGTGGTGTTCTTAGAGAAGTTGTCAAGCATGAGTGTGTTGAAGAAGCTTGGCTGTGTGACATTGACGAAGCTGTTATCAGATTGTCCAAGGAATACTTGCCAGACATGGCCGGTGTTTACTCTCATCCAAAGGTCAAGACCCACATCGGTGATGGTTTCCAATTCTTGAGAGACTATCAAAACACATTCGATGTTATCATCACTGACTCCAGTGATCCAGAAGGTCCAGCTGAGACTTTGTTTCAACAATCTTACTTCGAGTTGTTGAGAAGTGCTTTGACAGACAAGGGTGTTATTACCACTCAAGCCGAAAGTATGTGGTTGCACTTGCCAATCATCAAGGACTTGAAGAAGGCCTGCTCCCAAGTGTTCCCAGTTGCTGAGTACGCTTACACCACCATCCCAACTTACCCATCTGGTACCATCGGTTTCATGGTCTGCTCTAAGGACGCCTCCGCTAACGTCAAGAAACCACTGCGTGAAATGACTGAAGAACAAGAGAAGAAGTTGCTAAGATACTACAACAAGAGAATCCACGAGTCCTCTTTCGTTCTACCAACCTGGGTTGCCAAGGAATTGGAACTTTAATGTCATTAAATAGTCAATAAGGTGATTTCCCAACTGCCCAAAAATTGATATATAAAAGAGGGAGAATCATGTGAATTCATCTCTATACGCTATAGTACCTACTTAAAATATGTAAATGTAATTAAGAATTCAAAAGACATGGCCCTTTCTAGATGATTTTGAAGTTTTATGATGACTTAAATGGTCGGACTTACAAGCCAATTTATCATCAATTTCCTACAATATTGAACAAACTGCAATAGAAGTAACTTTCGAGTCAAAAACTATGAGTAGCAACTTAATTTGTCTAAAGAAAGTATTTTAGAACTATACTGATTTAAAAAGTATGGTTCAGCTAGTGATCAGTGCATCTCAGTTCCAATCACAAGTGGTCGACCTGCTGCCATGTAATAAGAGACAGAAATCACAATTGATCTACTCAATGTTGGAGAGCTATGGACTTTTAGAATGCTTTGACCATATAATTGATGTGCCTAGTTGTCAAAGGAAGGATCTAGAGAAGTTTCACTCAAAAGACTACCTCAACGTGATACTCGATGAGCAATTGAATTGGAACCCTCAAATCGATGGAAATGAAGATCAGTTAATGGAGCTTCGGAAAGCTTGGAACGATATAACCACCAGCAATGAAGCGTCAAAACCAGATTTCAAAACTTATTCCGAGTTATTGCATTATTATAGGGATCATATTGAAGTTTCTGAACATAATAAGAAGAGGACAGCTCTCGAGGCTGAGCTGTCCGATGTTGAAAGCGGAGATGAAGTTACAAGGCGATCCACGTTGGCCAAATTCAACTTGTTGGATGATTGTCCTATATTCCCATATTTGCCATTGTACTGCTATGTGTCAACGGGCGCAACATTATCGCTAGCACAATACATACTGGAAGGCAGTGAAAGGACCATTGCCATTAACTGGGATGGCGGCAGGCATCACAGTATGAAGACGAAAGCCAGTGGATTTTGCTACATCAACGACATAGCTCTGTTAATTATGACATTGAGACGTGGCGGTGTAGATCGCATTTCTTATGTTGACTTTGATCTTCACCATGGTGATGGAGTTGAGAAAGCGTTCAAGTACAGTAAGCAAGTGCAGACAATCTCATTGCACATGTATGAGACTGGGTTCTTCCCTTGTAGTGGATCTCTCGAGGATAATTCTAGCGGTAAGAGCATCGTCAACATCCCACTCTTACACGGTCTAGATGATTCAACTTTACAAGATATAGCGAAGAGGATTATTGTACCGAGTATATCCAAACATCAACCCAATGTAATTGTAATCCAATGTGGTGGCGATGGCCTGAAAGGCGACAAGTATAGTGAGTGGCAACTATCCATAAAGGGCCTGACATCTACAATTACCTCTTTAATAGAGCAGTTCAATTGCCATATTGTATTGCTTGGTGGAGGTGGGTACAACAACTTGCTAATGAGCAGGTTCTACACATACTTGACCTGGAGCATATGCCACCAATATGCCTCTGAATACAGTACACCCATCGATGATCTGATACAGGACCACTGTTATAGCGACCTGTACAGTCCAGAGCAGTTTAAATTCTGGTATTACGACCAAGAAACTTCAGGAGGCTCGCTCAAAAACTACAATACAACTGCATACATTGAAGACCTAATAAAAAATATACCACTGACATGAGATGTATCCAACGTAGTATAGATAGTAGTATAAACTTAGTCAACAATACATAAACTAACTATAGAAGCATCTAACCGTATTTTCATCACCTTACACGTTAAAATGATCTTCGAAGCCATTTCCTTGAATTTCTGGCAGAATTCCCGTTTCTCACCATGAAATGATAATAATAAACGCAAAGTTTGGGATTAGCAGGCCATATTTGGCAGCAGTTACAGTTTTTAGCGTCATTTGGGCGGTACTTGAATCAGGATACCACTATTTGTGACAACCATAGCGTTTTGGAAAATTTCTAGCTAGACCTTTCTTTTGATAGAATCAGATCGATATTGAAAAGGGGAGTAACAAATAGCAAAGCAACACGGCCCAGGAGTACTGACATTTCACAATACAAGAGAGCCACCTTTTTGCGATACTTAATTTTTCTTTTGAGCTATCCATTGAATTACGCCAGTCAAATACTATATTTTTAACACATTAGGATGTCTTCTAACTTAACTGAGGAACAAATTGCTGAGTTTAAGGAAGCTTTTGCTTTGTTTGACAAGGATAACAATGGATCCATTTCTTCTAGTGAATTGGCCACTGTTATGAGATCCTTAGGGCTTTCTCCAAGTGAAGCTGAAGTCACCGATCTAATGAACGAAATCGATGTTGATGGTAACCACCAAATTGAATTTAGCGAGTTCTTGGCACTAATGTCACGCCAACTAAAGTCTAATGACTCTGAACAAGAACTATTAGAAGCTTTCAAAGTCTTTGACAAGAATGGTGACGGTCTAATCTCTGCTGCTGAATTGAAGCATGTGTTGACCTCTATTGGTGAAAAGCTTACTGACGCTGAAGTGGATGAAATGTTGCGTGAAGTCAGTGATGGCTCTGGTGAAATTAACATCCAACAATTTGCTGCACTATTATCTAAATAAGGAATCAAAAATAAAATAAAAATACCTAAAAAAAAAAGCTCCCCCTCATCACATTAATTATTAGTTACTGAGATTATTATTTTTTTTTTCTATAATTATTCTAATAAATACTGTCTATTCTATTCTATTCTATATTAAAGAGTCCAAAATTTCTTCAGAGAAAGAAGAAATGTTTATTGCAAACAAGAAATTTGATTTCAAGGCTATGGAAGTATTTGAACAGTAAATAAAAGCACTTAGCTCAGCTATGTACAAATGAAGTTAACGTAGGCTTTTTCTTTGGAACCGGTGGAGGAGCTTTACCTTTTAAGGAATCCTTCTTTTTGGGTACCGTTGGTGGCTTTTTCTTTAATGGCTTATTGTGAACCACTTCAGTAGCAGCTTCACCATGAATCTCTCTTTCATAAGAGTTTCCGACAGATTTTAGCTTAATATGTTGCAATTCTGAAGTAATATCTCCAATTCCAATGTTAGATACTGACATTTGACTATTTACTTCTTGGTTAACTTGTTTAGATTCGATGTTATTTTCCTGGATATTATCTTTTCTAATTGGCGGGTCGGGCATTGGCCTGTTACTGGATTGAATTGAGGAAACTGTACTTCGTCTTTGCAAATCCATATTGGTATCCCTAGATGGTGAAATTGGAGTTTGAGGGTTTGGTTGTGTATTCATTTTAGTAGAAGTACTGCGTCTAGGGAGTGGTGGAGTGCCTCTTTTCAAAGTATTCGTAATTGGTGGCCTTTCATTAGCGGAATGACCAGCATATGTGCCATCATAGTAATTGTTTATCTGTTCTATTGAGTTTATCCCTGGGGAAGTCTCAACCACTGAATTTGTACTCATAGATTGGCTGGTGGTTCTTCTAGGTGGTGGAGGCGGGACTGCTCTGGTTGCTGCGCCTGGTGGACCTACTGCAGGAGCAGGTATGTTTCGAATTGAATTATTATTAATATCTGCTGATGCTACGGAACTGCTATCAATAGTAGAATTGTTAGTCTGCATATTTTCATCAATTGTCTCATTTTCTACAGAAGCACGCCCCCTGTCTCTATGGGTTGGCGGAGGCGGTAATGATGATAAGTCCACATTATTCATCGGTATTCGGTTTTGCAATGCCTCATTGGCAGAATTGGTTGAAGTGATCGCAGTTTGGTTAACATCTGGTGGAATCGACGGCATGGGTCTGTATGCATTGGCTTGAACAGGGGGCGTTATTCCTTGACCGTATACTGGCTGTTCTGGTGATCGTGTCTGCTGCGGGGGTGCATTTTGTGTATAAGAGGTTTGTTGTGTTTGTGAAACATACTGTGGTTGTGTGTTATTAGAATATATCTGCTGTTGCTGGCCATAGGCTTGCTGGTTATGTAATTGCTGATTCTGCTGTAATTGTGTATTGTATTCTGGTTGTTGTTGCTGCTGTTGTTGCTGTTGAGGTAATGGATTGTAAGCTGCTTGTGCTTGTACTTGGTAGGGTGCATTACTGTATGTATTTTGTTGTGAGTTTTGTTGTAATTGTTGCTGTTGAGAATTGTAAGCTACTTGTGCTGAGTTCGTATATGTGTTATTAGCCGCCATTTGGTTAAAGTTATTATTTGTAGATTGTGTAGGTGCTGCAACATTGAGTTGTTGGTTAGGTAAATTACTTTGAAATGTATTATTGGCATTGTACTGATGATTCGGTGTAATACTGTTAACAATTGGCGCTTGACCTGCTGGATGCTGTTGATTTCCGTAAGAATAGTTGGCATTAGTGCCAGCCGGTTGTTGTGGTTGTTGTATTGCGTAGTTTTGAGTGGGATTGTACTGACTATTCTGAACAGGTGGTTGTGGACTTACAGGTTGCTGTTGTGCCGGACTGCTATAGGGGGTATTTTGTGCCTGTGCATTGTAACTTATTGTGTTATTTGCTGCTGCAGTAGGTTGTGAGTAACCACTGTAGTTACCAGCAATACTACCAGCAGTATTTCCAGCTACATGTCCAGCTTGCCCTGATCTAGTAGGAGGAGGTGGGAACGATGAAGGATCCCTCAGCGTATTGACACTTCTAGGGGTATGGTAATCTTCCGAGTACTCATCTTCTTCATGGTGATCGGTATGATGTGTATCTTTGTCTTTCTTATGCATATGCTTCTTGCTAGTGTTGTAACCAGCCTTGGCAACTGTCTTGGTACCCTTATAGGTAAACTTCCCTGCGGTAGCTAACCCTGATTTCAGCGAATCCATCCTGGAAATTGTTATTGTGTTGTGCTGCTGACTTGCAATGTTCGACTATGAAGAATAAAGAGATCAATGGCAACGTTTATATACCACTTGCCAGGATAGTTGTTATGGCGAAGTCTGGTGGGCTTAAGGCACTTGTCGTAAAATGATTTACGTATGGTGAGTGATATAAGCTCCCCTATAAGTGCCGGAATGTACAAAAAGCCTACTTCTGTATCGTTTAGTCCAGGGTTGTTACGTGTAACTGTATAGACATGATGGTAATATTTGTATAAATAGTTTATATAGATGCTTACAATAGACAGACTAGTGAATAATATCTGGTCATTTTTCGATATCAAAACTCGAACCACACCCACAACTGCTCTTCAAGTTACCATCTGTGATCTTGAAAGTCGAACCGATTAGCTCAGTGGTATAGTTCAGAGTAGTGTTGTTCAGTATCCCGAGCGAAGTCTCGTCTATTGCAACTTTCCCGCCTTCTTCCGAGACTATATATATGACGTCTTTACTAGACGAGTCAGCACCTTCTGCAAACTCATCTACTACTTCTTCCTGCGTTTTGCTTTCGGAATTGCCAGTTTCCTCCAAGGAAAGCGTCGACTCCGGCACTAGCTTCATGTTGTATTGAAACCCGTGACAGCCACCGCTCTCCACAAGCACACGCAACACCTCTTGGGATTCCTTGTATATCTCATTTAATCTCTTTGCAGCCCTCTCCGCTATCTTCAAGCCCTTGTCCTCCTGCTTGTTTAAAACCTTGTAAGGTTCCACCAGCGGAACCTCACCTTCAGATGCCTCAACTTTTATCCCATACCAACGGGTATTCTGCATTGTATTCATCATGGGCTTCGCCATAGGCTTGGCCATCGCCTTAGCCATCGGAATCACCTTCGGCATAGAAACCACACGCGCATATCCCCTCACAGAAATCCTCGATACCGTCACGCTCCTGATCCCGATCATCTTAACCGCCGTCTTGTCGAGTGTTACACTATCCCGCATCCACCATCTCCCTGCCCCCAGTCCCGTTTATATACATGTGTCAGTCCATTACTAATGGCTTTCCCTGTTCCAGGAAAGGCCCGAATTCTGGTCCGAGACTATTTGACACATTTCGCACGGAGTTTTCTAAGCAACTCTCCTGCTTCGATATTCCCCCGATGCATTCCGGACCCACACGGAGTATATCGCACTGAGGAAGTATAGTCTTCAGTTCATCTACAAGTCCGCATTAACTGAACTTGTAACTACTTTTTGGTATATTCTTGTTTATAGCATCGAGCAGACGGTACACTCTGGGTTTCTCTGGTACTGGAAACTGAAGATGTACATGCCTTCTGCCCCGTTGATCGTAGTGAAATTTGGCGATGACTCTGGATCCCATAAGTCGCGGTATATGCAGTTGAGTTGCTCGCAGCACATAGCTGCTACTATGCTGTTTGTAGTCGATACTGTAGGAATAACTCTCTTGGCTATCCCAGCCATTTTGCTCAGAGTGAGCTCTGAGCAATCAATACCGTATTGCGATGCTCGCTGTCTGCATTGATCTAGTAATTGTGTGCATACTGCTAGGTCGTC
Organism: Nakaseomyces glabratus; assembly: GCF_010111755.1. NCBI lineage: Eukaryota > Fungi > Ascomycota > Saccharomycetes > Saccharomycetales > Saccharomycetaceae > Nakaseomyces > Nakaseomyces glabratus. The sequence goes on from NC_088954.1 coordinate 174,789, forward strand.
CAGATCTGCGTCTGGGTTCGATATGAGCACCACGTACTCGACAATGTGCTCGAGGGACCGCGGGTTGTTAGCCACTGTGCACATCGGGTTGTTCATCGCTGACTCGTGCGGTAATGTGTCTATGGAGCACTCCCAGCAGGCATTGATCCCTGGTATAATAGTCTTGATGTGGCCCTTGAGACCCTCCACTCCGCCGTCTATAAACGGTATGCAAATCTCAAACGCAGAGGCTCTAGTGATGTCCACGAGCACTTGGTTCACATAGCGTCTTGGGGCTATGGCGTCCAGTCCAGATATCACAAACTGGAACTGGCTATAGAATGTGGCGTCAAGCGTGGTTAAGTCAGTAACATGTGGGACAATAACTTTGTCTGTAACCCGCTTGCCAATGGCGTGGGCAGCTACTTCAGCCTTGTATTTACCAATGTCCTGCTCCCGAAACAAGAACTGTCTGTTCAGGTTGCTCAGCTCAATAGTGTCAAGGTCCACCACATGGATCTCAGATACATAGTCGTACCTAGCCAAGTTCTTCAATAGCTCACAACCAAGACCGCCTGCACCTAGTACCAACACTTTCATGGCCATTTCAGCTCATAGCGGTATGGGGGTTGTCAAGTTAGCGTAAATTTCAATTTGCTCTTAAATATATATGCGCTGGATAGGATAAGTTGAGTAGCGATAAACTTATGACCACACAGTATAACACACACAAGACTATGCTACAGTATTGCAAAACACAGATGATAAAGAGAATGGCATCGGTTCTGTTAATCAGGGTCTTACAGCCTACACTCACAAGAAAATACAATAGCGTTCACGATATACCGCGCTGTTTGAGCCAATCTAGCTAGAGAATAGAGTACATGATTACTGACACTAGCAAGTCATGACAGTTATGTATAAAATCTAATAAAACCAGCTGTTCCAACCGTATGATTCTTGTATGCTACACTGATTATGGGCTTATACTCATCACGGCGCACGCCTCCAGCGAGCTTTTTGACTTCCTGAAAGTTTGGCAACGCAGATAATGGCAAGTCCCATTGAAGAGTAGGTATCAATGTGAATTTATTGCAAGCGATTGGCAGTCAAGAGTTGTGCTAGTTGTTCCATTCACATTTCAGGTTCGTCGAGGCATTAAGGAACTTGGTTATAGTAGAAAGAACGGGGGAAAATGGCTTTGAATAACGTGAGAAGACAGGACTTATGTGTGCAATACAAGAAGAGTGAGCCACCAAGGGGTATTTACAGTGAGAGTCAATCTCTGAGCGGTATTGTGAATCAGACTATGCCAATGGCTGCGATCTTTCTAAAGAACAAGTTTATAGCGTGGTTTTCGTTGATACAGAGTGTGCACTCCTACTTGAACACTGATGAGGAGACCTTGGAAAAGAATAAGAGCAAGACTGGTAACTCAGCACTCGATCAGCCACCATTGGTTAAAGTGGCCATGAGTCTTGTTGGTATATTGGTATGTTACATGAACTTGGTGTTCCCAACCCCAGATGCCCCACCACCATCCTCAGAGAAGAAGATTTTGGATGAAGAGAAGAAGTGAGTTCGGGTACTATTTTAGCAAGCTTGTCCACTAAAAATGTATTTTATATGAAGATCGACAAGACCTGATAGATGAGGTGAGTTTGCCTATTTTTTAATGTTAACGATATCGAAAATATTAGATTCTGCAGGTCGTTATTTTATTCCATAGCGTATTACTTAGAACAATGCATAAATTATATAAAGAAATAGGAATTGTTCCTATCCGTATTTTCTTCGTCACTTATACGTTAATCATAGACTGGTTTGAGATCGGTTCTTGGTTGACACGCGGTATTACGATTACTCACCAATGTCTTCGAACCAATCCTGAGGTCTGGTGTCGATGAACTTCTTCATGATGGCCTTGCATGGCTCGTCATTCATTTGTACAACTTCGACACCTCTGCTCTTCAAATATTCCTCACCTGGACTCTTGAAGTTGTCGCTCTCACCGATGACACATCTTGGAATACCATATAGCAAGATGGCACCAGTGCACATATCACAGGGAGACAATGTAGTGTACAAAGTGGTGTCCTTGTAAACTTTACCCTCTAGTCTACCACAGTTCTCCAAAGTAGAGATCTCACCGTGTAGGGTAGGAGAACCCTTTTGGAATCTCATGTTGTGGCCGCGGCCCAGAACAGTACCATCTTTGTTGTTGATCAAACAACCACCAATTGGCACACCACCTTCTTCAAAGCCTTTGGCAGCCTCCTCATAGGCTATTTTCATACCAAGAGCATCCCATTGTGCAGCGTTAGACATTGTTCAAGATATTCTGATTGTTTCGGTTAATATGTATCCGACTAGGGTCTTGATAACTAGCATTATTGCAAGCTCATCGCATCCCGATTTATATAGCGTTCGCTAATAAATTTTCATGAAAATTTACTGAAAAATTATTACAAATTAGAACTTGCGATGACTTCTTCAAGACAGCTAATACACTTGAATACCAGGAGTCAGTGCCATCTAAATTCAACATCTCATAAGTTCATTCGTAATACATCCCCATAAAGCCAGTGTCGGCTGGTATAATATTGGTCAGCTTGTCATTTCTGAGTATACGCACTAGGGCCGTTAAAACTCACCTTGCTGAAAGTTTAATTCTGCCCACCAGCACTAAGTTCACCCCCAGAATCTATTCTTGTAGTCAGCACCAATCGGATTTATCATCTCGAGTGGTGTAAGATCATATTTATACTTGACGTCTTTTGCCAACGCTAAAGTTCCATATCGAATTAGATGGTAAAGCACCGGTAGAAGGTTGAGGGCACGATGTTAGTGAAAGGGTCAACCAAATTTCTGATGGCTCATCGCCACGACTCTATGCTTCTGAACAAGATAAGATGCTATGCGACAACAGATGATAATAACCTTGTCTCTGCAGGGAAAGGAAGTCAAGTGTTACATGATAGCCTTTGGCCCGATAAGCACAATCCTACTCCTTATGAAATATTTGGGTTTGGTGTCGGTACGCATGTGGATTTGAAGAAGTTGAAGATGGAGTATCACAAATATGTGAAGATGTACCACCCTGATTTGAGTTCCCATATTCAGATAAGAAAGTCCAGCCTAGTGAAATCTCATCATGCCATGGAAATCGCTAACACAGCACAATATCTGACCCAGGCAGAGAAGATACAGCGGTTCAAACTTGTCACACAGGCATACGAGATTCTAAAGGATCCTAGAAAGAAAAACCTATACGACTGTACACGTTCTGGTTGGGATATGGCTGGAAGTGCAGGTCCTACTGGAGCCCAGTCAGCCTATTATGCCTCTAGTGCAGCATATAACAACTTCTCTGATCAATCGTATGCGTATTGGAATGCCGGTAATTGGGAGGATGTCCATAATTATCAAAATAACAGTGGACAGAAGCTTGATCCCTGGACTTTGCTGATGTGGTTTGGAGGGCTATTACTATGCTTAGAGGGAAGCTCGTTGCTAGCCCGAATTGAGGATACACTTACAGATAAGAGTATCACAGAGGATAATATTGAAGTAGAGTTGGGGCAGTGTTATATCAATTACGGCCTTGATACTGACAAATGGTCACGGCTTAGACGGTTCTTGTGGTTCAGAACATTTAACATGTATCGTTCCAAGGTTGACTTAGATAGGGAAGCCGAGAAGAACGAGGATCTGATCAAGACTTTACAGGAAAAGGTTAAATGAAACTGAAAAATCTTTAATCTTTTGGCAACATACCCTTGGCATTCTTTAATTTCCAAGTCTGGCATACATTTCTATTAACAATGCACATATTTTTTTTTTTGTTGGTTAATATTCTTTTTGGAAAAGAGTACATTTTTTAATATTCCTGATGCATTTTATTATTATTTTCTGAAGTAGTCTTATATAATTGGATAAAAGTTTTTGAATATGATTAAATTTTCACATTTATATAAATACATTAGTTGATGCACTATCCTATGGTAGCAGAGAACTTGAAAATCAAATTAACCCAAGAGTCTCATTGCCAATTCAAAAGTAGCAAAGGTACCACCGTTAGCTGGAGCGGCTCTCAGCATTGTTGGACCAAATCCTTTGAAGAAGGCCTTCAATCCCTCTCTGGCATAAAGATTTCTGGCTACCTGGATCATATTCTTACCGTTTTGAGGTTTATTTAGGTTATCTGTCTGCATGACCGATTTCACAACATCAATTGGATAAACCATTAACCACAAAGCTGTACCTGAAAGTGCACCATATAAGCATAATTTCCATGGTGGAATTTCAGTTCTCTTCAAACCTTGGTTAATTTGCTTTGATACTAAGGCCTCGTATACAAGGAAATATGTACCACAGCCATGACCTTCTCTTAGCATTGTAGGGATTAGACCCCTCATTAACCCTTTTTGACTTCTCAGTTTTTTGATACAATCGATTGGGCCTTTGAATTCTGCCTGTGCACCAGAACCCGTCTGTGTTTGAAGTCGTATTCTTACATGCTCGATGGGAGAAGCTAGAAAGGAATTGGTCATACCACCAGTGAGACCACAAAGATAGTACTGCGATAGAGAAAGAGTCGCGTTGTGGTCTACATTTCTGGCATGGAAAAATCTTTTCATTGCTTCATTAACACCAAACTGAATTGAGACACATGCACCAACACCAACCAATGGAGTCAATGTACCTTTATAAAAACCTTTTGGACCTTCATTCTTAAGCAAATTTTTAACAACCTCTGCAGCAGACGTGGGTACCTTTGAAGTTTGAAGTCTCACTTTAGTTGTGTCAAAAGGTTGCCCTATTAAAACCTGAGCAATCCCACCAGCCGTACCAGCTAGCAGGTCCTTGACAACTCTTCCATTATCTTGTCCGGGATGATCCTCCAAGTCATCGATCAATTGTGGTGTAGGAAATTCTTCAGACATCTATAGCTTGAATATTGATTATTGTTGCTACCAGACAAAATGAACCTGTTGTGTAAATATTTATTCGAAGTATATGTTTAAAATGATTGATTATATGTCAGCTATCACTAGCTTTTATATAGTCAAACCCATCTTGTGGGCTTTTCACCTTATTACTAAGTGATGTGATGAGCTACTTGCTGTGATACGATGCGGACTTTACTTTTTTTTTAACTGATTCTGTTGCTAGACTCTGTCAAAATTTGAAAGACTTTCACACTACCAATATTCTCAATAGCAACCCCCGGATGAGCTGTGCAGGATCAGCTATTGTGAAAGCTCTTGTTATTTTAACTCTTTCTTCAAAACAGGTTCATTTCTTCTAATACCATTGGGTCTATATAGTTAAATGTGAAGTTTTTCAATTAGCTTATCGGCACTTAAGTATTACTTATTTAGGAAATTGATAAGAACCGGTTCCTTATCAAAATGAACATAATAGATGCTCTTCGATATGGCTAATGGTGGAATATGGATATCTTTAGGTACTTTGCTAATCTGTGTCACGATTTTCAATCTCTATTTAAAACTCCAAAATATCGTGTTGACCATATTTTCTTGTCACAACGGCTAAAATTAACGATGCAATATCCAAATTTGGCGGGCAAGGAGGGCAATTGTGCTCGTGTAGTTCATCTGGAATAACAATATTTGTAGTTCCAAATATATTACTATTCACTCTTCTGTTCAAAATCTCTCTTGCTTGTTTAGCTAATGATCGGATATTGCTCATCTGCTCCGCAGTTAATCTAGTTGGAATATGCAATAGGATGTATAAAAGCCATTGGGATAACATTTTCTTTCTCTCAAGATTCTTCCCGAAAGTATAGATCTCTTTTAACCAAATTTGGGTCATGTACATAACAAGTGTCCACAAATTTGAACTATCTATCATATTAATAAATGCAGTATGGGTAGGTTGATTTGAAGTAACGTATTTTGCCCATGGTTTTAAACCATGAGGTGCCCTCTTGTAATCTGTTCTTATACAATATTTCACGGTGTTCAAATCCTTGATCTTGCTATTTCTCATTGTTTTTAACAGATTCTCAGCCCAGTCCTCGTCTATTTCTAAAGTTCCGTTCACTGGATCGGGATCACTACATTTAAGCTGATCTCGAAATATATTCACCAAATGGCGGTCAAAGCTAGATGCCCTATTCTCGTCAATCTTTTTTTGTAAGTAGAATCGCAAAAGCTGTGTTAAGTGGGATATAGATTCATCATCATAACCTTCAAAAACATAGCACCCATGCCAAATAATATCACTGATGTTTTCAAACCATTTATACCAGTTTTCTATGCTGTACAAGTACTCAGTTATTTGATCACTTTTAACCTTGGTGTCAGAAGGAATGCTAGTTGAATCATCTTCATCATCATAGATATTAGCGTCAAAAGTATTTTTAGAAACTTGGCCGATCTGGTGGCTTATAGCATTTGTGTGAAGAGCTTCGTTTCTTACTTCCGAAAGATAGCTCTTGACTAATGGATTGACTTCTGGATCATTTATATTAAAGGCTTTAGCTTGACCAAAAACCGGATCAATTGCACTTGACAACGCTTCCTTATTTTGATCTTTTGAATTTCTGTTTCTCCCGGCCATTGTTTAGTTGACTCTAGTTTGCAGCTAGATATATGAACTCCTTAATATACTGAATCAAGTGTTTGTTGTGTCTGTAATGTGGCATGGCTCTAAATCATTCACCTCTAAATTAACATCACCTCACATTTCCGATGCCCTGCTCTTATTTTTTTTTAATTTTTTAAGTATTAATTACTGCTATAAAGAAATATTAATCAATTGGATTTATTGTTAAAATACTTGGAGTCGATGCAATATTAAGTCGTTCATACTACAAATAAGATGTTTAAATAGTGCAGATTATATTTATTTGTAGTTATTAGCTTAGAAGCTTTTTTTTCTATAGGTCGCTTGTTGATACGGCATCATGATTTGAATTCTATAACAGCCCTGCTATCATAAAACCATGCGTAAGCGTTTCTAAAAATCACACTTTCTTTTTAACCTTCTTTAATGTACTCTTTGGAACAACCGGTTTCTTCTTAAGCTTTGCAATAACTCTTTCATCAAATTGTGAGTCGCATGCAGGGCATTTGTTGCCTGGTGGGATGATAGATAAAACACAAAGACAAACAGAACATATATAGCCTATGGCAACAACTTTACCGGTAAGATAGCATGATGTTCTGAAATCCACTGAACCTTGTGTAGGTCTCACTATAATTTGCCTTAGGGAGGGATCAATCGACATTGCTGTGGATAAGTACTGTATGATACCATTAGTCGATTCTAAGTGGATGTATACACCATTTGTGGCATCTGTGGTCTGTTGCAAAAAGGTACTCTGTTTATTACCACCAATCTTGATAACATCAATAGGGCATTTCAGCTTGGTGGCAGAAAAGATACAATTCATTATCGGTATGTATTGAAAGATTTCATCCTTCTCTCTGCTGCTACCACACGTAATGACAAGTAATCGTGATCTTAAACTAATGCTTTCAAATTCTTTCGTTAGTCTATTTGTATAGGTCAGAGCAGCTGCCATCGCACCTGATAATGTACTCTTTTGAACTGGTTTATCTATTAGGCTTTCCTCTCTCTGATACAATTTATAAAACTCTTCGATTAATGTCTCGTCAACATTCCTGAACCTTCTGTACATATGAGAGCTGATTATGGACAGATCTTTTGAGTTTCCTGCATTTTGCTCTGATGTATCGCTACTCCTTGGGTACAAATATTGTATACCTTGAGAAAATGCGGCAATGACGGCAACTTGATTAGCACTATTAAATGCTAAATGACTGTTTAAGAACACAATCAAAGACTTTAATACAGTAGTAACGCTCTGTTTCTCACCGCTTCTGTGATCAAATTCTGCCCATAATCGTGGGGATATATCTAAAACCACTGTGAGAAGTGAAGGAATGTCTTCGGTAGCTGTTGACCTAAGTTTGGTCTGCTGAAAATTGGGGTCGGCTATAGCATCCATGATATTATTACTGTGGGATGAGTTGACAACGTTACAGTTTCTTCTTTATTTGAAGAGTAGTGAATAGAATTTATAGTTTGCCTTTTTGTTCACTTAAGTGCACTTTGTCAATTTTGAACTTTTTGATCCGAGAAGCTTCTTCTATAAAAAAATTCTAAAGTTGAACAAGTAGCAAGCAAGTGAAGTATACTTAAAAAGCTATGCATAATGCCCTGATTAATGCGAAGAAATTTAAAGCGTCAAAAACATTACATTATAGATTATATAATAATAATAATTAGTCGATATGCAAAAATTATGCGGCAGTACTTACACCCAAATTATTAAGTTTCTCCATAGCATCTAGATATCTCTTATTAGTTGGTTTGGAATGAGTACTTGTAGACATTCTTGCTGATCTCATCTGTTGTCTATACAACTCCTCACTGAATTGTAGTTTTAAGATAGTCTTGTGGAGCTCTACAGGCAAATTTGCAAGGGATCCCTTATTCAATTCTTCAAATAAGGTCGACTCGTCAGCATCACAAAGTGAATAAAATAATAAAGGCTCGCTCATGTCAATATTTGATGGATCAGGAGAGAAATTCCTGAAAGTGTGTTGTAGCATTTGAATGTTACGTGATAATTTTTTGACACCATTGCTGTTTAAAACCTTAATCGTTTGAGAGCCCTTAATGAACGCAATGTTACATAATTTGTCAACGCCAATGAAAATAATCTTTAACTCGACATCAGATAACTGTTGTTTTAGCTTGTTCTCTGATAGCCTTAATCTTGATATCAACGAAGCAATGCTTTGATCTATTTCATTACTGCTATCTTCTGGATTCCACATGGTCGTATTCTGAAATAGCTCACCAATATTTGAGATGCACAGAGATCTCATATCAAATCTCAATAATGATACCAACTTTGTTTTCAGCTGCATAAAGGCATTGATAGTTTGATCAAATTTCTCTTCAGATTCTTTGTCAAGCGAGAACTTCAAGGTTTTTATTTGTTTGACATCAGAATCAGTAGTCTCGAAGAAGGACCACTGCTTCCTCAAAATATCAATTTCAGACTTTGTTTCAACATTATTTTCTTCTTCAACCCTTTTTTTCATTGTTGGTAGCCAATCTAATATCCACATGATAGTTGATAAAAAGTAGATTATGTTATCAAATGAGGTTGGACTCAATGAATCATATGTTGTCAAACCCCTGCTCTTGACGCAAAAATTAGGAACGTACCTAAATAATTCGTTGGTTTCTTGAGTTATTACACTTTCATCACCATTATAAATTTTAGATTCAAGATGACTTAACTTTTCATCATTGAGCCAAGTGATTAAAATGTTGTTGCTGATGTCATTGTGGCTATTGACGATAGTATTGAAGAGGTCTTCATAGTATGCTTGGAGTCTTATAATTACTTCCAATATAGAAGTCGATACATTCTTCCGGAATGTGTTCGTTGTATTCATTAATAGCATAATCCTTGCAAGTAGATTTTGGAAATCAACAGCTGCCTTAAAAATTGTTTTGTTCTCATCGTTTATTTCAAGCGCATAAGGATTATTATTTTCAACATGGTTTTCAAACAGTGAATTAAATGTCACCTCAATATTTGGGAAGAATTGATTCTCCATATAATCTTTAAAAAATTTCAATGGAGAAATTGTGTTTGTTTTTATTTGTTCCGGTAGTATGTTCTCACAAGCACTGACATATACTAAGTAAGGCTCAAGTAATACTTTGATATTGAAAATAGAACCAGGAATTAGTGAATCATCTCTCTCAAACGATTCATCCTGTATATAAATAGAGCCCAGTTCCATATTTGAAGAAACTGTAAACCCCGGGAAAATATCCTTCAAAAGTGTTTTCAATTCTGCTGCATGTTTCTTAGCAGATGCCTCGCCTTCAATATTATCTTCTAAGCTAAAATGCTCAATTCTATTGTTTGCGATTGAAGAAGCTCTAGATCTTTTTGTTTTCAAAAGTTTATTACTATTTAATAGTTGGTCATTTCTTAGGTATCTTGTTAATAAAAATTCAATCTCATCTATAACCTTTCTCCACACTTTATCAAGCGGATAAATAGTGCTCTTAGAGGTTGGAGATCTTAAAGAGTTGACAGACTCTGCAACAACTCTATGACCTTGTGTTGCAACTAGAAATTTGATGAAAATCTCCCAAAAGCATTCCCTCATTATCAATGATAGAATGTCCTTTATGGATAAACCAAAATTCAATTCTTTTTCAAACCCTTGAGACATTTTTAGCAGGGATGGGTGTTTTAATCTTACCTTTTCTGTACTTTTTAGTACGATATTATGAAACTCTTCCTTTGTTCTGTCATAAATGATATTCAAAGCAGGTGATAGCTTTTTCATATCTTTCAAGAGGCTCAAATATATAAAGAGTTTGTCAAAAACAGTTTGCTTACTTCGTACCATAACTTTTTTTGAGTATGACTTTGAGTCTTCAATGTCTTTCATAAAGATGGAGAATTTATCGTTAATAATTCGTGATTGCTCTTTTATGTCAATATTCACTACATTGTAAACATAGTTTTCCAATGTGGAGAAATTAGTCTGAGCTGTACCGACCATTCTGCCAATCTCATTTGTAACAAAAGAATCGTCATTCTTGCTGTAGAGAATATTGTGTATCTCTTCGATGATGGTATTGAATAGCACATGCTCCTGTAATTCTAGTTGCTGCACTAATGGTTTTATAGCACTTACATCCTTAAGTGTTTGACTACCTGCTAGTAAGAATCCCTTTTCTAATAAGATCCTTGCATCTCTATAGTTCTTGCCTCTAATATGTTCCTCTATAATATCTGGGTACTGAATTAATTTTTCAATAGAATTTAAGTCTTCAATCACCTGGTTATACTTTAGGCTTTGATTATTCAAATCTTCTAAATCTGACTTGTCGAGAACAAATTTATGGTTTGCTTCCCTGACAGAATCCTTAAGTTCTAAAATCTTTTGTTGCGATTTAGTTATTGCATTAACAGCTTGAGTATATGATGCCACATTGGAATTGAATGCTTGACTGTGTTGATTGACAACTTCTTGTAAATGGGAGCCGATTTGCTCTTTCAACTGGTTGAACTCTATATATCTGTGCCCAAGACCAACCGAAGTGTCATCCAAAAAAGCTAAGGCTAATTCTAAAGGATTAGAATCCTCTGTTAAAACCCTATTCCATTGACTCTTAACAAGGCTTAAGTCATCTCGAAGGTTGTCTAGCGCATTTTCCATTGCATGTTGCTGATCTTCTGAATAACTGTTAACAGAAAGAGCTCTTCGGCGCCCACGACCTTGATTAACTGCTAAATGGCTCATGATGTTGTTTATATACTTTCTGTTCTTTGAATTTCAAAAATACTAAAGTATGTTCTCTCTAACAGTGTTTTTGGGCGTTGTTTATTCTAATCCTATTTTTGACTGCCAATTTAGCCTTATTTAGTCTCAATTCAAGGACAATCAGCAAATTGTCCAATTAAATAGTAATTTTGTGATGCGTTTTTAATGGTAAACTAGAGATGTAATCAAAAATAGTACCATAATTATGACTATTTCGATAGCTTTATCCTGCATTCCAGATTCGATTTGATATCCCACTTCATTGTGTTTCCCCTATGAAATGCATTGTAATTATATTTTTTAAAACGACATAATCACATGATATATAATTCTTGCAATTGTAATTAGCCAATGTGTCAATTAGTCCATTTATGGATGAATTTATTACATTCAAACAATGCTATACTGTGTTATCCATATCCGCATTTTTCATAATCAATGTTATTATTTGGGTCTTAATAAATTTTATTATTTTGTCTGAATAGGAGCTGCTATTCTGATATTAAATATATAAAAAGCATTAATAAGTATAGTAATGCCTTCTTTAAAATGTATATTTGTCGCCGCATCTTTGCTATTACTCTTCTATATATTTAGAGTACTCTTCGCCAAGCTGCCTCTCTATGTAAAATTGCGCTACTTCTTCGTTTAAGCATTGTCTTAGATCGTCCATAGAGTTCAAGTTATATTCATATGAGAAATTAAATGGTCCTTTTGAGCAAATAGGTTCATCATTGGGCTTTCGGACTGATTGAACAAACTGGTGTTCAAGAGACTGTAGAACATTCAATCTGCTTTCTGGTTCCCATTGTAATAATTTATCAATGAGATCCAGTGCAGTGGCTGAGGCCATGGGGTACACAGTCGACCAAGGCATTCCGCTTTTTAGGTTATCAAGATTATGATTACTGTTATGACCGAATAAATTCCATGCCTTCAGTGTCCCATATTTGACCAGCAAGGATCTAGAAGGAGTTCCTAATATTTTTTTAATTTCATATACTTGATGTATGGAATCCTTCCCCATAAATATAGGCCTTCTTCCGTAAAATTCTGCAAGTATACAACCAACAGACCACATATCAACAGATTTAGTGTATTCGTTGTTAGATAAAATTAGTTCAGGGGCTCTATACCATCTTGTTGCTACATAATTTGTGATTTCGTTGGGCTTTGAGTTTTTGTTGACAAACTGTTTTGCAACACCTCTTGCCAAACCAAAATCACATATCTTTAAGCAGCCATTCACAGTGCATAATATATTACCTGGTTTCAAATCTCTATGAATAACATCCGCGCTATGGATGTATTTCACACCACAAAGTATTTGATATATGAAATGTTGAATGTGAAACTCTGAAAGCTGAACTGAAGAGTGAATAACTCTCGCGAGGTCATAATCTATCAATTCTTGGTAGCAGTACAAGCCATCATATGGTTTGTCCTGGACAATCTCTATGTCAATAAGATTTACAATATGTTTATGACCCTTGAAATAATTCATGAATTTTATCTCTCTTATAGCGCGCTTCAGCAGAATTTTTCGGTAGAATATGTTTGTAATCTTCTTGATGGCTACTGTAAACTGTTCTTGGTCTTCATTATCTAACTTGTGTTTGGCAGAACAGACAACACCATATGATCCTTTCCCCAATACCTGAATAATTTCATATTTCCCAGATATTGAAAAGTTCGCATTCTTGTATATGGTCCGTGGAGCTTTGATACTTGTGAAATCAGGCACTATGCCCGCGGCATCTGTATTCCTTTTTGAGTTCAACGAGAAGAACGAAGACTTTTTACTTCCTCCAGTGTTACTGGAACCATTCTTGTTGACAATATTGTCGTTGGAGCCAAGAATTTTGCTTAAGCCCATTATTTGCGTTGCAGTAATATATTTACGCTGATCTATAGCGATGTTAATAAACAAGACTGTGTAATTGTATTAAATTTAGTGGCTGATAATATAGGCAAGAAATTATTCTTCTCTCTGTCGGTTATAAAATTTGCCGATATGAAGCATCCGTTTCAAATAGTTTTGTGGCATAAATTGAAACAAAACAACAAGACGCTACAACATGCAGTCACTTGTCATGACACATAGTACTCACAATATTTGCCATTGTTAAGAAATATAATTTGAGTTTCAATATAACCTGTTCCATTAACACATTTGATAAACTTCTCAAATTGGTTGGTAACAGCATGAACTTATGACATAAAAAAGACGACTCTCAAGAATGCGATACAAGAAATATGAACACTGTCATCAGGGAACATCCTTTAGATATTCAAATAGAAACGAAACAATACGATCTTAAAACTCATAACTCAATAAGCAAATAATAGATTTTCAAGCGATTATTTGGATGGATTACTTATTGAAGGTTCAACAAGAACAAGTTAGAGTAGTAATAGACACCAGACGATTCGCGACTTGGAAAGAACCTTTCCCCCAATGAATCTACCACTTACATATCCATTTGTAGTTACAAAAGACCAAGGTGGTGCAATAAGAGAGGGTGACGCGTGAGCAAGTGCTACAATATTTACCTTTTTCTTGCTTTCATATTAGTAGCGTGCGACGCGTAAAGATGTTGCAATTTTTTTTTGACTTTCTACTGAGTTATTTAGTAGCATCTTGAACAATTGGTGGTCATTTTGCATAGTGACGATATGTTACAAAGCTGCAAAAACTATCGTGACACTTATTTAAATAGAGTACTTACTCTCTTCCAGCCAATTCATTACTTTAAATACAATTATTTTGTGCTTAACGATTGTGAACTCAAGACAACCTAACTCAATAAGTGAATATTCGCTCTATAAAAAAAAATCATATACAATGTTGGAAGCTAAATTTGAAGAAGCATCTCTTTTCAAGAGAATTATTGATGGTTTCAAGGACTGTGTCCAATTGGTCAACTTTCAATGTAAAGAAGATGGTATCATTGCTCAGGCAGTTGATGATTCCCGTGTTTTATTGGTTTCTTTGGAAATTGGTATTGAAGCATTCCAAGAATACAGATGTGATCATCCAGTTACTCTAGGTATTGACCTTACATCTTTGAGTAAGATTCTAAGATGTGGTAACAACTCTGACACGCTGACATTGATTGCAGATGACACCCCAGATTCTGTCCTATTGTTGTTTGAGGACACCAAGAGAGAGAGAATCGCTGAATACTCTTTGAAGCTGATGGATATCGATGCTGATTTCTTGAAGATCGAAGAACTACAATACGATACTACATTGATGATGCCATCTTATGAGTTTTCTAAGGTCGTTCGTGACTTGAGTCAATTGAGTGATTCTTTGAACATCATGGTCACAAAGGAAACCATTAAGTTTGTTGCCGATGGTGACATTGGTTCTGGTTCGGTTATCTTGAAGCCTTTTGTCGATATGGAAAAGCCAGAAGACTCCGTCAAGTTGGAAATGGAACAACCAGTGGATCTAACATTTGGTTCCAAGTATTTGCTAGACATTGTCAAGGGTTCTGCTCTATCAGAAAAGATCGGTATAAGGCTTTCCAGTGAAGCTCCAGCTTTATTCCAATTTGACTTGAAGAGTGGATTCTTACAATTCTTCTTAGCACCAAAGTTTAACGACGAAGAATAAGCCACTGGCCCAGGATCATAAACTGTAACAAAAATAAATTAATCTCTCATATATATAACCTATACACTGTACATTAGTCAAAATAACATAAATTTATTATCAATTATAAAAATGCACTTAAATATTACAAATTAATCATGGCCAAGCGTTTAATATTTGCAAAGTTAGTAACTCCACCTATAAAAGCTACTTATCTAAAGTACACATAACCTTTGCTATAAAACCTTCAAGATGGAAGATAGCTTTGTTACCCAAGCATAGACGCTCATCAAAAACACTAGCATGGTCAATAATCTCTACACGGGAGGAATCTGGAGTTGTTTTATCAGAGATCAATGCAAATGCTAATTCCTGTAGTATCACTTTAGCCGGTATACAGTGAGCGAGCAAGTCATATAGGACAGCACGACACTCCACTAATGAACTTACCGATCTCTCTTTCTTTATCTTGTTGGCCAGTTTCAATATTACTACCATCCAGTCCGGTTTGATTACGGGAGTGTTTTCCTTTAATTGCATTTCGTTGCTGAGACTCATTGACTCCAACATTAAAAGAGCAAGTCTCATATTACCATTTGACTCATTGGCTACCTTATCTAGAATTACCTGGTCTACGATATTGACGTTCTCTTCACTTGCAACATCTTTCAATGTTTTCGTTATATCTTTCATTTGTGGTGCTGGTGACCTGATCATCAAACAACGCGACCTTATTGGGGAGATGATAGATGACATAGAGTCACACAGCATGATCAAACGTATGTTTTTTGAGTACTTCTCCATGGTACGTCTTAGCGCAGCCTGTGCATCCCTAGTCAATGAATTGGCCTCATTGATTATCACACACTTAAACCTATTGGCAATACCAGAGCTCCCGTCCTGGAAATCGACCTGTTCCATCTGTGCAACTTCCTTCAGAAGCTCCTGGATCACAACACGATCGTTATTACCCATGTCACTGGGAGTGATCTCCAAATGGTACGGAGAACTAACCACATTTAGCTCCAGCTTCCTGTTCGAAGGCGTCACGAACCGCCTGACATCTATCTTTAGCCTATACACCTGGCTACCAAAGATAGACTCCAACAGAGCCATACACCTTGTCTTCTTACCAGATCCATTGGGGCCATATATCAGCAGATGTGGAAGATCCCTCGGATTCATAGCCAAGGAAGAGAGAAACCGCGTTAGATCATCGTTGTAAGACAGAGTCTTCAACGTTTTAGGCCTGTGCTTATCAACCCAAAGAGACATTATTAAAAGAGCAGCTGTTGATCGAGGTTGGTCTCGCTGTAGAGGTAATTATTCGTGGATAGTCTCCCCACTAATATGCCCGGTAATTATGTATAGTATGCCAGTATTTTATTCAATCGTTACGCTCATCGCGAATTCTTAGGAAAGCAAGAGCACGCTCACTTCTAACGTCACAGTATTTTACATGTGATGTATTGGTCTAACCTATACGTCAAATTCCTCTAGTAACAAGTATTTGCAATGATGCTTGGTGAATGGTTACTAGCGTTGTTATCTAGTTTGTTTTGTTATCCTGATCAGTGATTGGCGTAGCTGTATTTGTGACGTTTGGGATAGGAGCCCTTGTACAAGTCACTATTAACAGAAAGTGGGAGCACATAGTTCACGATTTCTGCCCGAAGTTGCATTTCAATTGCCAAAGGGGATAGCATTTAAGAAGAAAGTGCCTGCAGACTTAAACTTGCAGTGATATTCAGAGATCAAACAGAAATAGGTAGACACCAATTGAGAAAATGGCTACAGATGATCAGTTTATAGAGCCTGATTTTATAGAGCCTGACGTTCCCGTTCGAGATGGCAGCAATGGAAACTCAAGTGCCGCTGGAAGTCGAGGTATAGCTGGTTTGTCTGGCAATATGGAGACCAGTAGTGGTGATTGGAACAGAGGTACGTTGGACGAGAGTGTCTTGGCAACTTTCAAGCGAGATATCTATGATATCAACTCGAAGTTAAAACAAGTTGTGTACCCGCACTTACCTTCGCATAGGTACATGGCCACCACGAGTGGTGACCAGGACTCTGCTCAGGGAGCCAACGAGGACATATTCAACAGCTCTGACTTCTGGGCACCGCTGACCTTTATCATACTGTACTCAGTATGTGTATCGCACGCAAAGGGCCTATTCTCGTCTGTGTTTGTGTCCTGCTGGTTCGTGCTTGTGGTGATGGCCTTGCATTTGAAACTGACGAAACCTTACCAAAACGCCACATTGCTCTCATACGTGTCTCTGTCCGGGTACTGTATGTTCCCTCTAGTGATATGCGGACTTCTGGTACAAATAGTGATACCCGCAGTGTCCCACACACTGGGAACCAGCCCTTGGAAGGTCAGAGTCTCCACTCTGCTCAGACTCACGGTGTTCGGGTTCTGCTTTATTTGGTCCTTCACATGCTCAGCAATCGTCACCAGGTCGAAGGGCTTCGTCCAGTTATACCCGCTCGCACTCTGTCTCTTCGGCCTTGCATGGCTATCGATGATTCTGTAATTTACTCACATCCAATATATCGTGACACGCACAACAGTTGTACATATAATCTAAATATATTTGTAACACGCCCAAATGATTGTACATATACTCGCATACATATAGCGTAACAACAATGGTTGTAAGCACTTGTGTGTTACATAGAGATCTCCTAGTACAGAACCAAAACTTGGGATAACTCCGGGCGTTCAAAATACCTTGCAATAACAGCGGGATGCAGAATGAGAAGCCCCAAACAGATGAGAACAGTGTATATTAAGTAGATTTATAACACCGACCGGTGTTATGGCGACTTATCTTTTTTTTAATTAGAGACGCAGCAAGAGTTGATTTGCTACAGCAGTTTCTGTGCAAGGAACCGGTGACTTCCTCTTTCACCCCACTCCCCCACACTTCTGCCCGTACGGATCGTTGAAGAAGTTGGGTTTTCTCTCTTGCTGCGTGGAATTACTGGCTGCCACTTTTCAACGGAATGAGGGACCAACAAACACATCTCACCCCCTGCTGTAGACGTCAAAGCGTAATCTGTCAAAACTATAATAGAATATTAAGCTTGAATTTGTTTAAAAGGCGGGGAAGGCGGCAAAGGTAAGTCAGGAGTAGCTGAGAGTATGTCGCTGTTACAACCATTTACGTGTACGTGCTATCCTTTGAGGCTGCCCGCTGCGCAGGCCGGGTCTGGGGATGAGTATGTGCGGAGGAAGCAGAGTCTGGACTGTAGGACTGGTGCTGCAGTTACGTTGACGCGGAGTAATATATTTGTGCATGGAGGGCTGACTATACCTTTGAACTTGGAGAAAGTGACATGTGCTGAGATTCAGAACCAGGTGGTGTTGTATTTTGCGAAGGAGAAGGACTGCAGTGCAGGGTTTAAGGATTTAAAGCAATGGTTGAGTCCCGAGATATTCTTTCTGGATCTGATATCGCGGACATGGAATAGGGTGGATACCACTGTGGAGAGTGAGACTATGTTGGGCGCAGGTGCGGGCGCTGGCGCTGGCACTGCCACCGGGACTGGCATGGAGACTGACCCTGCTCGGGAAGCTGCGGATGTTGATGTGTTTGCCAACGAGCAGTCTTTGTCCTCTTCTGTAACATTATCAGTGATAGAGCAGGAGAGTTTCAGAGAGAGGCTGTTCCACTCTATGTGCTATGTTGATGGCAATATATTCGTGTTTGGGGGATTAGTGATGTCGCCGCAGAACGGCTACGAGTTTACGGCGTCCAATGAGTTGTGGAGACTGGACCTTAGGACGAAGCAGTGGTCACTGGTGAGTAGAAACCCATTGATACAAAGAAGGTTTAATCACTCCATGCACGTCAAAAACGAACATAGTGACACTAGAGATACGAAAATTGTCATTGTGGGTGGTCTAAACAACTTGGATGAGCCAGTGCATAAAGTCGATATTTACAACCTCACGAGAGGCTACTGGCAGTCTGTGCCAGATTCTGAGTTCCCAATAGAGCTAGAAACCAATATCGAAGGAAAGCCAGTGGACCTTGCTACGGACTCTTGTTTTTCTATTCTTGTTGAGAACAATGAGGCCAAGATCCCAGCGTTAGCATTTTACAAACCATTAAGTTGTCGAGATCACTCGGTGATAACATCAAGATCAAAAAAAGCGAAACAAGTGTCTGGTAGATCATCAGTAGATACGGAAATGGCGGTATGTGATTCTGATACAGGTACCAAAGAGCAAGACGAACAGGATCCTAATAGTCAATCTCCTATAGTGGCCTTACCCATTGTTTCGGGGTCGAAAGGTATAAGGATGGCCTCCCATCCTTTACAACCAAACGATCTATTAGAAGCTCCCTTAAATTTACTAAATCCAACTGGAGACTACTTCGGTTACAATATTGTAATTGGTGGTTTCTGCCCTACATTACTACCTTCTGATTTTCATTGTTATATTTACGATATTCCTTCTGGAAAATGGACTCGGATTGGTATCACTTGTCCGGATTGTGAAATTAATACGCATAGGTTCTGGAAACTGTTTGTGTGGGATTCTCATCATCAGGCTTTGGTTTTAGGGACCAAAAATGATGATGGATATTTGCCAAGTGTCCAGAAATTTGATCATCTATTAAGTTTTGGTCTTCCTATAATAAATATATTCAACAAAGGTATTCACTCAGTTCCATCTAACAAGGATGCAGTCATGTCGGTACCAGATTCTAAATTTGGATCTAGTGGTGTTTCTGATCTTGAAAGTGATTTGAATAGAATGAGCTTTGCATCTTCTCAGACATCTCAATTTGAAAGTTATATAAGATACATTGCACCACCATATGAGATGACATCTATTAGATCTGTGTTTCCTGCATATGCAATGGTTTTAGGTAAGGATGCATTGGAAATATATGGTAAACCGCTTTCAGATTTTGAGCTTGTCAGTAGTGAAGGTGAAGCAATTGGAGTACCATTATATTTACTACGGAAAAGGTGGGGCAGATATTTTGATCTTTTGCTATCCCAAGGTTACTCTAAAGCTTGTACAGAATACGAGGCGTCTGGTAACCTTTCTACGTTAATCAAGTTGACACCGTTTTCTTCGAGGACTGGATCGAGAGATATCCATAGTTCTAGGTTATCATCATCTAGCTCGTTAGATAATTATTTTGTAAAAGGAATTGGAGCACAGCATCATCATTACTCAGTATCAGGGCCAGCCGGTAGAAAACCTCCCGGATCTGAAAATATTGTAGATAGAACATCAAGGTCTTCAGTAGATGGGCATTTAATGGGTTCATCCCCAAATCCAATGAGCGAAAGTGTATATCTCACGCATATTGATGATGTTGATGATGATGATGATGATTGCGTTGGTCCAACATCGCAAGCAAAAAATACAAATAAAATGAAATCTGTATCCCGAACAATTACTTCATCTACAACAAGTTCCACTGGTGGTATGGTGTTTAGGGTTCCATTTCAAGAAAAGAAGCCATCGTCATCTGTTCAAGATATCGCGCCAGATTCCCAGTTTTTTCAGACAGGATCGAGTAGTAGAAGGTCCTCCTTATTGAGCTCGCAAACGATGGGAATACAGAGATCACCCAAAATTGAAGGTAAAAGGAGAGCTTCACATCCTATCATATCCTCTATAATGGACAAAGGACAACCAGTATCTACACGTAGTGTGGGAAGTACTAGGAGTTCCCTTTCCTATGTTAGTTCTTCGTCTGAAAGACAAAGCAAATCTCATCTGCCTGGGAGTCGAAACAGCAGTGTAACCGGTTCTCCAATTTTGGGAGTCTTAAATGTGCCCTTACCACCACCTTGCCAGACCCCAACAGAACCGGTGCCACCGCCTCCTGTTACAAAGTACCCCAATATCACTTCAAAACCTAGAACGAACTCAATGTCAGAGGTGTTTAATACCATTAAAGGAAGTCCTCTTTCATCTAGAAGATCGTCATATAGCAGAAAGACGAGTACGTCTGAAGTGAATTCAGCGATTGACAGGCAATTAATGGAAGATAGATTCAAAGAAGCTGATATGGCCTTTGCTAAACAGACACCAACTAAACCAGTCGCAGGTAGTAAGATGCCTGAAAATATTAGGTCTTCAACAAGAAACTCAGTAAATAACGATTGGAGTAGGCATTCTTTTGCATCTGTATCAGATAGTTCGGAAAGTGCTACAGTAAATGGTAACATAGAAATGGAACCAATGTTGATTCCGCGAACTCTATATTTACCATGGTCAACTGCAACGGTGCACGCATTTGCAGAATTCTTTTATACAGGTCAGGTCAATGGTAAATGGATGTTGTCTCCAGTCGTTCTCGACTTATTGGTTATTTCTAAACTATATGAGTTACCTCTCCTATTCAATTTGATATCAGAGGTTCTTTACTCTATTGTTGGGAAAAAGGAAGAAGGCATGTACATTACCTGTAAATCGTTAATTGATTCGTTTTCAAGAAAAGTTTCGACATATTTTGGTAATGATAAAGAAAAGGAAGTGGCATATTTGGAGTCATGTGAAGCTTACAAGATTCTGAAAAAAATCAAGCTTTGCCTTGAAAGAATTGATAACGGATTCTTTGATCTTGATTTGATGAGAAGACATTCTATGTCTAGATCATCATATAATAGCAGTAATGGAAGTACGGTGGAGAAGAAGAATTCACTGGATTTGAGTCCAAGAGGCTCAAGTAATTTGCCAACTATGATGGGAAATGGACCAAGAGATAGTCATGTCTCGATTGAATCGCTAAATTATCCTATGCACATGAATATACCATCATCTAGACGGTCGACAGGAACATTTGCACACAGGACTACAAAGAAATCCAGTTTAAGCAAAGAGATAGATCCGTCTTTCTTTAATGATACAAGTTCCACCTTAAGCCTGCATGACACTGCTATAGTAAAAGATTTCAATGAGAAGATTGCAAAAGCTGATACTATCACGGAAAAGGATTACTCTAGTACCAGTAGCAGTAGCAGTTGTGATCTAGATGATGAATCTGATCAAGAAAAACTAAGACATCTTTCTGAAACTGATTTTGCTACTATTCTTGATACAAGAGACTCAAAATCACATCAATTGAATACTAAAGAGGACATTAACAATTTCGACTTCAGTTTGGGGTTGTTGTCATCCTTCAATGATGAAAAAAACAAGCTCAGGAAGGTAGACGTTGATGAGCCAATTGATCCATTGGCAAAGATCAGTCATAATTTGGACAGTCCAAATAGGTTATACTCGAAGTATAGCCAAGGTTTTGGGAAAATGCCTAAAAGCGGTAGTCAAGCAAGTAATATGGGTTTATTGACTCTAGAGAATTTAGCCTCGCCTAATGCTCTGCCTCCGGATGATGCAGTGATCAAAGCAATCCATCAGACTACAGTCCTAGCAAACGAGGTTAGGTTAATGATTAGATGTGGTGACTGTTTGCAAATATCAAAAGATTTGAGACGCTGTAAAAAAATTATGAACTCTGAACTCACTAAACTTGAAAAGACACATAATGTATCAGAATCTAGGACTAGTATTTCTGCGTCTTCATCGCAAACTAGACTCTCCGACTACCAAAGCAGCACCAATTCTGGAAAGATTACACCAACTGCTGGTGGTTCTGTAACAACCATGGATCCGTTGGTGAAAAGCAAACTAAAGCAAAACTTGACAGGTCAAGAACTGCATCCAGGTATTCATTTCGTAGAAACTCTGCATTCACCAAAATCAGTTGCTGATTTCGAGAGCAAAGAAACCTCTAGCCAACCAGGCGTTCTTAATGGGTTGCACACAGGACTTCACTCAGGATTTCATGCTGGACTTCATACCTCTCCCCACGCAGGTCTTCACTCCAAACCTCAACATAGTCATAGTGCTACTAAGATTCCAAAAGTTTCTCACAAACTGGGGAAAGCGACAACCTCGACTAGTTTGAAATCCGAGAGCAAGTCACCCAGTAGTACTAATCTAGGAAAGAAAGAACATAATTCTTCTTTGGGTCCTTTATCCTTTTTTGGTATTAGAAACAAATAGTTACAAATATTATGTAGTTTTAAGTTTTTGTATAATTCTGAACACATTCTTATAATTTCCATTATCATTGTTGGCAGTCACCTAAGTCATTTGATGAGGGGTTTCCGATATTTTATGTCTTGTTCCAATTTTGGTGAGTAACTGTCAAATAGCGAAGGTGTATACAAAACTGATGTTAAGGTAAAAAGTTGTGATGTTATAGAATCTGGAACAGCTTTAAACTTAGATAACTAGGGAAACATGAAGGAGTATCCTGAAGAATATCTAGGACAGCATATCTCAACATTACCTACACCATGTATGGTCATTGATGAAAAGAAATTCAACTCAAATTGTGAGAATATGCTCAAACATGTCGGCGAGTTAGGTTCTTTAACTGAACATCCTATATTGTTTAGAGCTCATGTAAAAACGCATAAGACAACAGAAGGTACTCTGCGCCAATTAGGATTTGAAGGGACTTCAGCGCCATTTAGATCAAAGGCTATCCTAGTTTCCACAATTAAGGAAGCTGAAGGTTTACTAGAATACCAGGATTCTATCAACGGGGTGTTTGTCGATGACATTGCTTTTAGTTTGCCTGCATGTGTACCAGAAGTATTGGAAAGACTATCATCGATCTCTACAAGGGTAAGTAATCTTAGGGTTTTTGTCGATAATATCGATCATTTGGAAAATCTGAAGCAATTTGGTAGACCAAAAAGTGGCAAAAAATGGTCAATATTTCTAAAGATTGATATGGGAACATCGAGAGCTGGATTGGAAGTTAGATCTGAAGAGTTCAAAGAGTTAGTTGAGAAATTATGTGATGAGTCAGTGAAAGAAGTTACCCAAATATTCGGTTTGTATGCCCATGCTGGTCACAGCTATAGCTCCCATGACATTAACGAAGCTAATGGATACTTGATTGATGAGATCACAGCTGTTAATGAAGCTGCCAAGCTAGTTGGTAGTGTCACAGAAATCGAGCCTAGACTTTTAACATTGTCCGTTGGGGCAACTCCAACAGCAAATTCGTTGAGTACAAAGGAAAACAAAAAACTCATTGATATTATAAGAAATGATTTAGTTGCACCTTTAGAGATTCATTGTGGCAACTATCCATGTTATGATCTCCAACAATATAGCACAAAATGTATTAAATTAAACAAAATCTCTGCCTTCGTCTTAGCATCGATAGTTTCGAAGTATGAGAAGAGAAACGAGGCATTAATAAATGCAGGAGTATTAGCATTAGCTAGGGAGAACTCCTCTATCCCAGGTATGGGATTGTGTATCAACACGGACAAATATTTACATGCTCCAAGAGATTTCGAAGTGAGCTCCTTTGTGAACCGTGTTTCTCAGGAACATGGTATCTTACAGCCTTACAATAGAGATAAATGCGAAGATTGGAAACTAGGTGAGAAGTTACTAGTGATTCCACAACATGCTTGTATAACGATGGCTCAATTTCCATACTACTTTGTATTCAATGATAGTGGTAAAGTAATTGATGTTTGGAAGCCGCATCAAAAGTGGTAAAAGGATAAGACAAAAATGGTTGTGAGTAGTTGCAATACAGTATTTATTATATAGAAATAGTATACCTCAAAGATAGAACAAGATAACTAATAATTATTTGTGTTTGCATAATATCCGAACATCACAGTATTTCAACATTACATATTTATACGTATCGACGAACTGTAATAGCCCATTTAATTTTCATGTCTATGTGCGATGAGAAAGAAAAATTTTTGGGCAGAAGTATAATGAAAACGTTTTAAAACGCCAGTAGTGTAGCATCGAATTGCTTAGGTTTAAGATCAATTGCTTATCTTAAAGGTCAGGAATAGTCACCATATCTCCACACAGTTTGAGGATTCATTTTAAGCGATGAGCAATCCTAGATCTTGGGAGGTTTTGGAACCTGAATTGGGTAAACTATGTTACGATTCGAAGATCTCGAATAGAATACCAATTTTGACTGAACTAAAAGAGATTGTGAAGACCAATAATTTGTCCAGGGAACAATTGCTCAATTTAGCCAGCGTTCTTTTGAACACTTACACAATTTACAAGGACCATGAATCAAAGAAAGCTGTTTGCGATATTTATGATGAGATGATCACAATCGATGGGTCCTTCATTGCGATCTTTTTGGATCACATTGTTGAGACTTTAGGTGATAAGATTGGTACTAAGGCTTTATCGGATTATCTAAATTTGTTAGACAATATCAATCATTTTCTTCAGGTGATTTTAGTCGATTCGAATTTAACTAGCCAATACCTACCGAAAGTGTTGCAATGCCACACAATTACTACTGCTAGTATCGAAACATCACTGGACATATCTGAAAAATCCATGGAATTGGTTAGCGAGAAGCAAAATCAGCACAGAAGAAGAATGAGAAAGACAATTATTCAGAATTCAACAAAATATTTAAACAAGGGTTTAAAGAACACTGAGAATATCCAAGATGTATTGGAGACTATAAGGCATCAGCTACTAGAGGAATATGTGAAGTTGAAACTACCAGTTGCGGGTATCTTGGTCTTTTCGGCTGCTTTAACCAAGGCTGCTCTTCAATTACATGTACAGACACCAATTGTGCTGGAATTTTTAAGGACAACATACTCAAAAGATTTTGTTGTCTTTTTTGGTAAAGAGGTACTATTAGGTAAAACACCACCTTCATCATTATGTGTCGCAACTAGTATCGATACTATATCTCAAGAATTATTCACAGAAGATATGATAAAGAATGATATTATACCAGTCTTGGAAAAGTCTAATCTGAGATCCCCCGAATCCAGCTTTCAATATGCCAGAGCTCTTTTTGGTAGCATTAACGCCAAAACAATCAATATGGCTGAACTTTACGCATCTACGAAACTAATGTCTCAGGCATTCTCTTCATTTAAGAGTTCCAGAGAGGGTACCAAAACCGCTGCAATTTCTTTTACTGTTTCAGTACTGAGATCATTGTGTGTTGAGACAACTGAAGAAAGTGCTCTTTTGAAAATTGTTGAAAACATATTCACCAATTTGAAGACTAATATGAATGCTGATTACAAAGCCATTGTTTCCACATTACTACAAGCTATACCAACCTTCCATGAAAATGTTTCTTTAGATATTGCTGAGAAACTGTCTCCATTGCTGGTGAAAGAATCGAATGAACAAGCACTTGTTAACTTATTAAATCCTTTTTATCAGCACTATTTTGCAACTGGCACTTCAATTGATAAATTTAATACCACAATTATATCTGGACTTCAAGAAAAGAAGGCTCCTCTTAAAAGATGTTGGTTTTCTAGTCTATTTATGAACATCGATACTGTTACAGAGTCAATAGCAAAGACTATTGGGAAACTTTGCACCACATATATCAAAGAAAACTTAGTCCACGCTCAAAGAACAGAGCATAGCGTAGCTTTTAGTATCTTATCTGGCTTTGTGTTCTTTTCAGAGAATGTTTATGCAGAAATTGAGCATGATATAATTGATATTCAAAAAGATGCAATGCTAGGTGAGGCATTTTTGAGAGTATGTACATCTATTGAATTGGATGCAGTAACACGTCAACGTTCTGTAACCCTATTGGAAAAGGCCGTTTCATTGCAAGGTGAAACTATATCAGAAAATGTGATAAATTCTATTGCAAACCTCATGAAACAAGACTCCTTTGAATTGGATGAAAAATGCTCAATAGTATACTTTATACCAATTTTCAATGCATTAGTTACATCAAATGAGGACAAAACTACTCAAGGTAATATCTTGAGATTTCTATTGGTCATCTCACAGTATGATAAATTCAGGATTAAAAATGGTTGGGCCGGTTTGGCTCTCAAATGTGGCATAGATCCTTCTCAGATTATTGCAGAAAACACGAGCACAATTATAAACACTATTATAAGTGAGTCTTCAAAACCCGAACTGTTGAACACGATTTATGGAAGCTGTGTTATCAAGGCAGCCTCATACATAGCATTTATCAATCCTGTTGCTGTTGCTGGGCCAATAGCCAAGCTTTTCAGTGAGGATCTTTCTGTTGCTGATCTTGATAAGTTAACAGAAGAAGATGTAAGTATATGGAAAGGTAATGAAGGCGAAATGGTTATCAATGTGTTGGAAAAGCGCAATGATAGAAAATTAGCTGACAAGAATTCTAAGGATTATGAAACTCTGAAATGGGAAGAATCGATCAGAAAAGAGCAGGCTAAGAAAGCTAATTTGAAACTTTCCAAAGAAGATCAGATGTTAGTTAAGGAACAACTTGAAAAAGAATCCAAAATTAGAACTCATGTTAATGGCATTTATTTGAGACTATACAGAAGTCTTTCTCTAATCAAGCAGTTATCAAAGGAGGCTAAGCTTGTTGACAATGGTATTTTAGTATGGTATCCAACCGCTGTGAACTCGTTGATGAGCCTGATCAGAACGGAGAACTCATATAATCTTCTTGAGTCATTATTAGTTGAATCATTTTTATCTTTATCTGAAAACACTGCCGAAAAGCTAGAACACTACAGACTATTTTGTGGGTTGGCTATATTAAGAGTTTACAAGGCTAAATTTATACCATCCAATTACCTTGAAGAAAATCTAGAAGAACTATTATCAAGGGTATTGTTTAGATTGAAGATTGTGACAAGTAACACTGAACTCGATTCAATTACTTTGACATATTTGCTTCCTCTGATTACTTATGTTCTAGAAGAAGGTAAAAAGGCTGCACTTAAAAATGCGGACAAGCCTGTTAACAGAACTGAATTTGTTGAAGAAGATTCGGAAGAAGAAAATTTGCTTCTTGCCATGGACATCATTTCAGCTCAAGCTCCATTATTTGAGAATTCATCCATTCCAAGGGCCTCAATTTTACAAGTGCTACTATCGCTACTTTCTCTTCCATCTAAAGCTAAAATTGCCAAGGACTGCTTAAATACATTAAGTCAAAGTATCTCAGTACATCCCACAGAAAATGATCTGAAAATCATCATTTCCAGTTTGTTATCGGGGCACTCATTTGTACGTACTACTATTTTGGAAGTTTTGGACAATGAGTATGAATTACAAGAATTCATGAAATTCTCTCCTGAAATATTCATGTGTAGATTTGATTCGGATGATAATAATAGGGAATTAGCAAACTTCATCTGGGAGTTTAACAAATTCGAAATTGTTCCGGAATTACTAGACGGTCTATTGTCTCTATTTTATCAACAAGATAGTGGTCTCCGTTTGTTTTTGGCCCGTGGTTTTGCATACGCTACTTATAATGTTAAGGGAGAAGAATATTTGGAGCAGTCTCTGAAAATGTTAATGAACTTTTATAATGAGAAGGCCCAACCTTTAACTGCTATTCTTGATGAGTTTGGTTTAGTGGTCGTCCCTGCCTCACAAAGAAAAGATCTGTGGGAAGAAAGAAGCACAGCCGCTATTGCACTAAAAGAGCTTTCGCCTGGCTTGCCAAGTGACGGTGATACTGTGGTTTCTGTAATTGAATTCTTGATTGCTGGCCCACTAGGTGACAGAGAACCAATTGTGCGTCAAGAAATGAAAGAAGCAGGTATTGAAATCATTAATCAGCATGGTGCTCAAAAGTCATCACAGTTAGTTCCCCTATTTGAAAGCTCTCTAGAAACCATTAAAGATGTTAATACAAAGGAAAACGTAATTATTTTGTATGGTACCCTTGCACAGCATTTGGATAAGTCCGACAAAAGAATTGGATCTATTATTGATCAATTGTTACAAACGTTAGACACCCCCTCTTTAGATGTTCAGCAGGCTGTTTCTTCCTGTATTGCAGCCTTGGTGTTTCAATTCAAGGAAAATTGTGGATCATACATTACACAGTTGCTAGCCAAGCTTTTAGATTCTACCATTGCTAAGCCTGTAAGAAAAGGTGCTGCTTGGGGTATTGCAGGTATAGTTAAAGGGTATGGTATCTCGGCTTTATCAGAGTTTGATATTATACGTAGTTTAATGGAAGCTTCAGAAGATAAAAAGGATGCTATTAAAAGAGAATCGGTTGCTTATGCTTTTGAATATCTATCACAATCCTTGGGTAAATTATTTGAACCTTATGTGATAGAAGTTCTACCAAATATTTTGAAGAATCTTGGTGATTCTGTGCCTGAAGTCAGAGATGCTACTGCAGCTGCAACCAAGTCGATTATGGCTAACACGACTGGTTATGGTGTGAAGAAGATGATCCCAGTCACTGTTGCAAATCTTGATGAAATTGCATGGAGAACAAAAAGAGGGTCTGTTCAATTGTTGGGTAATATGGCATATCTTGATCCTACTCAACTGTCGAACTCGTTGTCAACAATTGTACCCCAAATTGTTGGTGTTTTGAATGATTCACACAAGGAAGTACGCAAAGCTGCTGATGAATCTTTAAAGCGTTTCGGTGAAGTCATTAGAAATCCTGAGATACAGAGATTAGTTCCAATCTTGTTAAAGGCTATCGGTGATCCGACGAAATATACTGAAGAGGCGCTAGATGCATTGATACAAACTCAATTCGTCCATTATATTGATGGTCCTTCTCTTGCATTAATCATTCATATTATACACCGTGGTATGCATGACCGTTCTGCTAATACAAAACGTAAAGCATGTAAGATTGTTGGTAATATGGCTATTTTGGTAGAAACCAAAGACTTGATTCCGTACTTGCAACAATTAATCGATGAAGTTGAAATAGCAATGGTTGATCCTGTACCAAACACCAGAGCTACTGCCGCTAGAGCTCTTGGTGCTTTAGTTGAACGTTTAGGTGAAGATCAATTCCCAGATTTGATTCCAAGATTATTAGATACATTGAATGATGAGACAAAATCTGGTGATCGTTTGGGATCTGCTCAAGCCTTAGCAGAGGTCATCAGTGGCCTAGGTTTATCCAAATTAGATGAATTACTACCTACTGTTCTTGCAGGTGCTACTAATTACAGATCATTTGTTAGGGAAGGTTTTATGCCGCTGTTATTATTTTTGCCTATTTGTTTTGGTGCCCAGTTTGCACCATATATCAACCAAATCATTCAGCCTATTCTAGCTGGTTTGGCCGATATAGATGAAAACATTAGAGACACTTCATTGAAGGCAGGTAAATTGATTGTGAAAAATTATGCAACAAAAGCCATTGATCTATTATTGCCTGAATTGGAAAGAGGTGTATTTGACGAAAATGAACGTATTCGTCTTTCATCTGTTCAACTATCTGGTGAATTATTATTCCAGGTTACTGGTATTTCATCTAGAAATGAATTCTCAGAAGAGGGTGAAATCGGATCAGAGTTTTCTGGTAAAATGGTTGATGTTCTTGGTCAAGAGCGGAGAGACAGAGTGTTGTCTTCTTTGTTTGTTTGTAGAAATGATACTTCTGGTATTGTTCGTGCAAGCACTGTTGATATTTGGAAGGCATTGGTTCCAAACACCCCACGTACTGTTAAGGAAATTCTGCCTGTTCTTACTGATATGATTGTTACAAATTTGGCATCCTCATCAAATACCCTAAGAAATATTGCTGCTCAAACTCTTGGTGATGTGGTTCGTAGAGTTGGTGGTAACGCTATGGCACAGCTATTGGAGGCTCTCGAAGTGACATTGGAAAAGACTTCTAACCCAGATTCAAGAGAGGGTGTGTGTATTGCCTTGAATGAGTTAGTTATGTCTGCCAGCATGGATACTCTAACCCAATATCAAGATACAGTTGCAAACATATTGAGAAGAACCTTAATTGATTCTAATGAATCTGTCAGACAGGCAGCAGCCCTGTCTTTTGATTCCTATCAAGAGGCAGTTGGTAAGGTTGCTGTGGATGAAGTTATCCCATACTTATTGAATGCTCTGAAATCCAACGAAAACTCAGAATATGCATTGCTAGGTTTACAGGATATTATGGCAACAAAATCGGATGTTATTTTCCCAATTCTAATGCCAACTTTGCTTGCATCACCTATAGATTCGTTCAGAGCATCTGCTTTAGGTTCATTGGCGGAGGTTGCTGGTCCAGCTCTATATAAACGTCTTTCGGTTATTATCAATTCGTTAGTCGACACTTTGATATCTGATGATATTGATGACACAACTAAGGAGGGTGTCAAGCAAGCGCTAGATCGTGTGTTTTTATCTGTTAAGGACGATGAAGGCTTGCACCCATTGCTGCAACAAATTCTAGCTCTTGTTAAGAATGATGACATGAAGAAGCGTATTGTTACATTGCAGTGCCTACCAAACTTCTTTGAGCAGACCTCCCTAGATTTGGATGTCTATGTCCCAGACTTTGTTTCCAATTCAATCATGTCATTGGATGACGAGAATGCTGTTTTCGTGAAGGCAACATTTGAGGCATTGTCTGCGCTTGTGAAGAAGCAGCCTAAGGATATGCTAGAAAAATTGGTTCAGCCAGCAAAACAAGCATTGCAAAGAACTGGTAAACAAGGTGAAGATTTATCAGCCTTTGCACTTCCAAGAGGTCCTAACTGTGTTCTTCCAATCTTTTTACATGGTCTAATGTATGGTTCCGCTGAGGAGAGAGAAGTTTCCGCTTTGGCTATTGCCGATGTAGTTTCAAAGACTCCGGCTGATAACCTAAAACCATTCGTTAGTGCTATTACCGGTCCTCTAATTCGTGTTGTTGGTGAAAGATTCAAGAGTGATGTCAAGGCTGCTATTTTGCTAGCATTGAATATACTGTTCAAGAAAATTCCACAGTTTTTGAGACCATTTATTCCACAATTACAAAGGACTTTCGTTAAGTCCTTGTCAGATCCAACTAATGAGACTTTGAGATTGCGTGCAGCTAAGGCTATTGGTACTTTAATTGAATTCCAGCCACGTGTTGATCCATTGGTGATTGAGCTTGTTACTAGCGCTAAGCAAACTGAAGAAGAGGGTGTAAAGACCGCTATGCTAAATGCACTGTTGGAAGTTGTTGGTAAGGCTGGTTCAAAACTGAACGAAGCTTCCAAGAAGAACATTGTAAAGTTGGTCGAGGAAGAGATGCTCTCCAGTAATGATAAACTAGCTGTTGCTTATGCTAAATTGATAGGTTCTCTATCTGAAATCTTATCAGAAGATGAAGCTAAGAATATTCTTCAAGAAAAGGTGTTAGATGCCGATATGGAAGGTAGCGCCGGTAAGTTTGCGGTATTGATTTTGAACTCGTTTTTGAAAGATGCACCTTCTCATATTTTCAGTTCAGGTGAGATTCATAAGTTTGTTAAATTTATTACTGATGCTATGACATCAACTAATGTTCACTTTGTTGAAAATGCTACATTAGCGGCTGGTAAATTATTGCTTCTACATAATGAGACGAAGTCTCCTTACACAAATATGAAGAACGACGTAACTTTCATTGTCCCTGAGGAGGATATCAAGTCTTTAGTCGAGGAATTAGCTAAGAGTGCATTAGTACCATCTAGTAACACCACAGATCAAAGAAGACTTTCATTAGTTGTTCTGAGAACCATTGCAAGATTAAAGAACGAGGAGACTGTGAAGCCATACTTGGATGTTCTTGCCCCTGCTGTGTTTTCATGTGTCAGAGATGTTGTTATTCCAATAAAGTTAGCTGCTGAAAAGGCCTTCTTGGCTTTGTTCGGTTTAATTGAGGAAGAAGACATGGCTACATTCAACAACTGGTTTGAAAGCGTGAGCAGCAATGGTGCTACTATAGATAACATAGTGGGAACCACTATACAACTGAGGTCGATTGGGGATTACACGAAGAGAGTTGCCAAGAGGCTGGCTGCAGTTGAAAGAGAAAGAACCGCGGCCGGTGGTGATGATGAGATGATGTTCAGTGATAGGTATGAGGATGAAAGAGAAATATGGGCCGTCGGTGGTGTTGAGTTGCCAACGGATATATAGTCAAAAAGAAGAAAGAAAGAACGCTCATAACTACCATCTTTATTTTGGGACCTAACTTGTTGCATTGTATATTAGCATGTACAATATATAGATATTTTATTGTTTTTTAATTAATTCATAAACAATTTATTATACAAAATTGATTCTCTCCATCACGCACAAAAAAGTGTTGTGAAAAGTTATAGCCTCTACTTATTTTCAAGGTAATCAGCCATGGACCACATCATTCTCTCTATTAAAGGCAGTTGCTGCCACCAAGTTAGAGATTCTCCACCGGACTCATAAATCCAGTCCACCAATGGTTGTTTCCCGTAGTATTTAAACAATTTAAAGGAAATGTTAACAATTAGTAGATAGAGGAGTGCTTTAGCCAAGTATCGGAGAGGCACAGTTTGTAAACGCTCTTCTTTTTCTGAACTCATACAGAATTGAGTATAGAAAAGAGATATAACTGTTCTCTGACGAGAGCCTACATACTTTGTCTATATAAACACCCTGAACAACAATCTGCTAGTATCTGGTAGAGAAGAGAAGCTCCTTATATGAGCAACAGCCACACAGTAGGTGCCACAAGGTAGACACGTGACTTTTATAGCCAGTAGTTTCAAAAAATAAAAGTTAAAAAAATTTAATGGTTGCTAAGAGATTCGAACTCTTGCATCTTACGATACCTGAGTGCTCCTGAGTTTGTTAACCCAGTAAGTAATGTTTCAACTTGAATCAGGCGCCTTAGACCGCTCGGCCAAACAACCATACTGTATTTGTTGGATGGGAGAGAATACCAGATGACTATGATAAGTAGTGTAGTATTTTTTTGTTGTGAATATTAATTTTGAGAGAGTAGTATTGTCCACGGTCCCATGTAATATAGACATACCAAAACTACTAATCCGCTGTAATTGTTTTCCCGTGCTGAGAGCTGGTGGTAGCCATATATTGTTTCTAACTGAATCTGTCATGTACAAGGGCATGAATGAAAGTCTGTCATCGCATTGTGTCTGAGTCATTTAGCTCCTCCGTGTCGCAGTATTGCTCTTTCTTCCAATCCCCGATTTGCGATGCCCATTCCGAGCATTCAGTTGGTTCTTAGTAGGCCTTATTAAAGAGCATCACATCCAGCACAGCCATACCGTTGGTATATAAGCTATTGCCATCCTTTTTTTTTTATCTTTTACAAAAATACTGTCTATTGCTAAGCTAGTTCAAGGTAAAGCACCACCGAAATAAATGTCTGCCACCATATTTAACAACATCGAAGAACTTCCTGCTGATGCCCTTTTCGGTATCAAGCAAAGGTACAATCAAGATACCAGAGCCACCAGAGTTGACTTGGGTATTGGTGCGTACCGTGATGACCAAGGCAAACCATGGGTGTTGCCTTCGGTTAGAATGGCTGAAAGGGCAATCCAAGAGGATCCAAGCTACAATCATGAATACTTGGGTATCAATGGTCTTCCAAGTTTGTCTTCCGCTGCTGCTAATGTTATATTTGGTGAAGACTCCCCAGCTTTGAAAGAAGGCAGAACCATCTCAGTTCAATCTTTGTCTGGTACAGGTGCTTTGCACATTGCTGCCAAGTTTATCTCTAAGTTCGCTGCTGACAAGAAGATTTATTTGTCTCAGCCAACTTGGGCTAACCACAACGCCATCTTCAAGGCACAAGGTTTAGAGACTGCTTCTTATCCATACTGGAAGAGTTCTACCAAGTCCCTTGACTTGGAAGGTTTCATCTCAGCCATCGAAAGTGCGCCAAAGGGTTCTATATTCCTGCTGCATGCATGTGCACACAACCCAACTGGTTTGGACCCATCTGAGAAGCAATGGCCCGTTATCCTGGATGCTCTGGTCAAGGGCGATCACTTGGCCTTATTCGACTCCGCTTACCAAGGTTTTGCCTCCGGTGACTTGGACAAGGACGCCTTTGCTGTGCGTTTGGGTGTCGAAAAGTTGGCCTCCACTTCACCAATCTTTGTATGCCAGTCTTTCGCCAAGAACGTCGGTATGTATGGTGAAAGAGTCGGTTGT
The DNA here is from genome assembly GCF_010111755.1 of Nakaseomyces glabratus. NCBI lineage: Eukaryota > Fungi > Ascomycota > Saccharomycetes > Saccharomycetales > Saccharomycetaceae > Nakaseomyces > Nakaseomyces glabratus. The sequence goes on from NC_088954.1 coordinate 209,689, forward strand.
TTCCACTTGATCCTACCTAAGCAGAATGCCAATCTCGCACCAATCAAGTCTGCTATCACATCTCAAATATCTAGTATTATCAGAAGTGAAGTGTCCAACTCCCCAGCTTATGGTGCCAAGATCGTTTCTAAGATTTTGAACACACCAGAGCTTACTAAGCAATGGCACGAAGACATGGTTACCATGTCATCTAGAATCAAGGAGATGAGAATCGCATTGAGAGACCATCTAGTTAAGTTGGGAACTCCAGGTACTTGGGACCACATCGTCGAGCAATGCGGTATGTTCTCTTTCACAGGCTTGACCCCAGAGATGGTTAAGAGACTGGAGGTCCAGCACGCTGTCTACTTGGTCTCCAGTGGTAGAGCCTCTATTGCCGGCCTAAACTCCGGCAACGTTGAGTACACCGCAAAGGCCATCGACGAAGTAGTCCGTCACTACTCAACTTCCAAGTTGTGAAGTTCCGGAACCACTCCTCTCTACCTCTTACAAAAGACATTTTACCTACATAGTTCATAACACACATTTGTTAATATCTCAGTAACTCCTTTTCAGTTCAAATATAATATGAAGAACCCAAATATATCTAGTTTATTAGCCTGAATACCAAATTATCGGTATATTCCTTCCTAATTAGGAAATGAGTTGCCTAATTAGGCAACTAGCTGTTCTAGCACACAGTCCCAAAACGGCAATTTTCTGGTTTTCCGTTGTGGACATGGGCTTTGAAGGTCAAGCCGATTTCTCACTGCAGACTAAAGCGATAGCAAAATTAGAACTTTTGGCAAAATGCGAAGTGTAATAGCATTAGCAGGGATTGACACGTTAAAGACTGGGCGTGAATACCTGGCGTATACTAGGCTGGAGACACCCTGTAGAGAGTCCAGCAACTGTGGTTAGCAATTATAAGAAGTGGCTTTTTGGTTTGCTATTACCTTCCCTCCTGGCAAGCTCAGCATCGAAGAAATTTGTTTGAGAATAGTTTAATTTTGAACTCCGATCGGAATATATATTATTGAATACTCTTATTTGAAGGGAATCTAGCTATGAATATAAAGAACCGTACGTTTGAGTTTCAGCAGAGTGTTGCGACATATAAGAAGCGAGTGAAGAAGAACGATGCCACTTCCAATGGTAAGCCTCAAGCTGGTGTTTCAGAGTTCCAAAAGAAAGCATCTGCTATAGCGCGTGAAATCTCTTCTAGTGCGCAGCTGCTTTCCAAACTGGCGCTCTTGGCTAAGCGGAAGCCAATGTTGAATGACAACCCGGTGGAGATTGCTGAGCTCTCATTTCTGATAAAACGAAAGATATACGCCATTGAGCAAAGTTTAATAGATTTGAGTAAACTTCAGAAGGTACAGAGGAATGGTGGTAACAGTAGTGCTGGTTCTACTACGGACGTTACAACTCAACACTCAAAGAATGTAGTAAATTTACTGAATACAAAGATGAGAAACATATCTGGTGGTTTCAAGGATGTTCTCGAAGAAAGACAGCGTATGGAGATGGCTAATAGGGATAGGTGGGAGAAGATAAACTCGACATCAAATTCCACTTCGAGAGCAATGTCTAACACTCAGGATTCAGAGAATAAAAACTTAAACGATAACGCCATGGTTAATGAGGTTGCCACATACAATCATTCCAATCCATTCATGAGCTCATCTCTAATTGATGAAGAATCTCATGCCAATGCTAATAAAGGATCAGAGCTAGCCCTGCCACAGAGTGACTCCCAGATGTTGTTAATGATGGAGGAAGGGCAAATGGCAAATAACGTATATTTACAAGAGCGTAATAGAGCTGTGGAGACCATTGAGTCTACCATCCAAGAGGTTGGTAATTTATTCCAACAGTTAGCTTCCATGGTTCAGGAACAAGGTGAAGTTATACAAAGAATTGATGCCAACGTCGATGAAGTTGACCTAAATATAACAGGGGCGCAAAGAGAATTGTTAAAGTATTTTGATAGAGTTAAAAGCAATCGTTGGCTTGTTGCCAAGATCTTCTTTATAGTGTTCGTGTTTTTCCTTGTCTGGGTGTTGGTCAATTGAGGATAAGGTATCGGGTTACTAGAACAAAATGACATTATTCTGTATATGTATAATTACTTGGAATTATGATAGATCCTGGCCCAGCTGTAAACTTATTTGCATGGAATATTTTGAGCAGTTTATATATGTGTAATGTTTTATTATTTCATTCAGAGACTCCCAAAAGTTTTCACTTTTTTTTATATTTTGGTGTTGCTGTTCGCATATAATGCAGAGGCGTAGTCATAGTTGATTCACGTCAAAGGTAACATAATACCATAAAAATAGATAAGCCATATATATGAAACCACAATTAATATATAGAACAAAAAATATGAAGTGTATGAGATATTACAAATGTGAATTAATGATAAAGATTGGACAATTTGATCTAGGAATTGTTCAAAAGGATCAGGTAAAACATGCAGAAATACATAGTAAAAAAAATGACAGATAACAAAAGGAAGACGTATATTTCTATTGACAATCATCTAGGCTTTTTTGTGTATTTTTTTGTTTATTGCCTTAACTTTTAGTATGCTTTTTTTTTAATTTGAATGCTGAAGAATAGGCAAAGAGATTGAAATGAGCTGAAAACTGTCCAGGTTAAGAACCACGTTGTCACACGACCTTCAATTTTATAAGTTTAGGGGTTCGCGCAAAAGATACAGTATTCAAATTTCATGAAAATGGATGTATATGAATGTTTCCATCTTTCCTTCATAGGCCCATCTCAGCTTGTAGTTCCCGTAGTGCTCTTTCATCCTCGTCCTCTTCTTCTTCTTCGATTTTGGTCTTCGATTCGTCTATCTTAGTGTTGGGTATATTTGGCATGGAGAGGGCCTGTTTGCTCTCGGGCAGTGCCTGTTCCTTTGTAGCTACCTGTGGTTCTGTTTCCTGTGCTAGCATGTCCAGTTCTTCGTCCAGCTCGTCCTCGTCTATCTCGTTGGCGCCGGTGTACAGTGGTCTTGATATGGCGTCGCTGATCTCTTCTCCGAGCTCGACTTGCTCGCGTATCTCGTCCATGGTCTCGTCGACCCTGTCGATGTCCAGTCCCGAGTGTATCGACTTCATAGCCTTCGCACCTTGTTTCATGGCCCGCATGGTCTCCAGGTTCAAGTTCGCACTCTCTATCGAGAACAGCTGCTGCTCCAGCGAGTCCATCTGCGACTCCAGCTTCACCAGCTGGCCCTCGTACACTTTCTTCTTCTTCAGCGCATTCTTCGCCATAGTCTTGTTGCCCCTCGTCAGGAACTTGCGTGCCTCGTTCTCCTGCGCAGTGATCTGCCCTTGCAGATGCGCCTGCTTCTTCGACAGCAGGTTGATGTGCTCCCGCAGCTCAATGATCGCCTTCTTCGGCAACTCCTTGTTCGTGTTCCCCTTACCTCCAAATATAGACGCCCACATCCTTGTGCTTGTTGTTGTTGTGCTTGTTGTGCTTGTTGTGTTGTACTTGTAGTGTTATCCCCCCCTTCACATTTATAGCCCTTTTTGAAGTTTCTTCCAAAGTCAGCGAAGAGAAGAGAAGTGCCACTTTCGCAGCTAGGAAGGTATAAGGGAAACTGTACTGGTGTACGTACAGCATATGATGATACGTGGTGGGGTATATAGAATATACACTATTACGTGATGATCATATGACTACCCGTGGTAAAGTAGAATATATACGTATACACGGGATATCATATGATGGCCACATATACAGATACTCCAAGTAATGTATAACGGCAATCATATGATATACGTGCAACTGTACTGTCCCTTCCCCCCCCCACTTCACCTCCATTCATCCGAGGACCTAATACCCACTTCACTACCCACTACCCACAGTGAGAGTGCAATGCAGTACGTTCGTGTGACAAGATGGGGCAGTTTGCCGTCTTTTCTACAAAGAAGGGCGGACTTCTCCGAGTCTGAACGAGTCTGAACAGAGTCTGGACAGGAGAAGGTGTGCAGTGCTGCGGGGGTTTATGTGTGTGTTGTAAGCTTGTTACCTTCGGAATGGCCTTCTCACGTCTGATTGGTTCCCTTCTGCGAATTGAATAACATCGAATAGACTCTGCTTCTCACTCTAGTATAAATGAAACAAACCTTTGCTTTACCTGGAATAAGATGGATAGAGGGGAGAAAAGGCAGGTAATACCATACACTAAAGAGGAATAAATACCAAAGAAAACAAAAACATGCTGTCTCTGGGATTGATGAACAGAAGTGCTGGATGCACTAGAAGAGCGGTCCTTCTTATCCGTGGTGCAGCTCAGAGGAGGCTGTTGAGCAGTTCTGTGCGCAGACTAAACACGATGAAGTCGTCTATGAACGCTGAGGAAGAAGCGCTACTGAACAAGCAGCGTGCTCTGAGACCTATCTCCCCACACTTGACCATATACCAGCCACAGCTGACATGGTACATGTCCTCCGTGCACAGAATCTCACACCTGATCCTCGGCGGTACTTTCTACGTGCTCACTATCCTGTTCGGGCTTGGGTACTTCGTCTCCGGCATAAACACCGAGTCCGTCTCGCAGTGGTACCACAAGCACGTCTCGCCAATGACCGAGCAGATCGTCAAGGCAGGGTTCGCCTTCACTTTCGCCTTCCACTACTTCTCCACCATCAGACACTACATCTGGGACTTCGCAAAGGAACTGACCTTGAAAGGTGTCTACAGAACAGGCTACTCCGTGCTGGCTTTGACCGCCATCGCAGGTACATACATCTGGAACATGTAATACACCTGCACCCCCAAAACTATTTATTTATATACCATGTATATTCAACATGAAATCTCATGAACAATTTTTGCAAACGATAATGTGGTCCTCGTGCATATGCTAGTAAGACGTGCTTGTAAGACGTGCTTGCAAACTATGCCTGTACACAAGACTATGCTGCGCAACCTGTTGCTTATGCTGGTGGAACATTGAGATCGTTATGTACGCCATAACAAAAAAAAGGTAGCCCCTTATGTAAAAAGTTGACTAAGCGATGAGCAACGTTAGTCATACCCACAACTCCCCCCCCACACACATATAAGAAGACTAAAGACACACGCTACAACAGACCTTGCATCACACTCCGACATAACAGCATAACCTACTAGTATTGCAGATATGATATTCAACAGCTTCACGATCACGGACTATGTGATCGTTCTGCTCGTTTACCTCGAGTCCATGGTGGCTTTCTTCCTGAAGCTGGTGCCTCAGCCCATAATATCGCTGCTGGAGTGGTTCATCGACTACTCGTTCAGCGAGGACAACACCTCGTTCGAGGAGCGTCTCCGCACCGCGGTTACCATCCATGACATGTGCCGCTTGTTCGGGATAGAGGTCGAGGACCACCTGGTGCGTACCGAGGACGACTACATCCTGACCCTGCACCGCATCCCGCCAAGAGAAGGTACCGCTAACGGCAAGACAGTCTACCTGCACCACGGCCTGCTGATGTGCTCCGATGTCTGGGTCTGCCACGTCGAGAGACACAAGAACTTGCCCTTTGTGCTTCACGACCTGGGCTTCGACGTCTGGATGGGCAACAACAGAGGTAACAAGTACTCCACAGCACATTTGTACAAACAGCCTAAGTCCAAGGAGTTCTGGGACTTCTCCATCGACGAGTTCGCATTCTTCGACATTCCAAACTCCATCCAGTTCGTCCTCGACAGATGCAAGATTGACCAGCTGATATGTATCGGGTTCTCTCAGGGCTCCGCCCAGATGTTTGCCGCGCTAAGTATCAGCGAGGACCTGAACAAGAAAGTGTCCCATTTCATCGCCATCGCCCCAGCCATGACTCCAAAGGGTCTGCACAACAGAATCGTGGACACTCTCGCCAAGTCCTCTCCGACTCTGATGTACTTGTTCTTCGGACGCAACATCATCTTGCCCTCGGCTGTGGTCTGGCAGAAGACTATACACCCTAAGCTTTTCAACTTCTTCATCGATTTCGGTAACAGAATCCTGTTCAACTGGAAAGCTCTGAACATCACTCAGAAGCAAAAGATGGCTGCTTACTCGAAACTTTACTCTACAACCAGCGTGAAGTCCATCGTGCATTGGTTCCAAATCCTTAGAGCACAGAAATTCCAAATGTTTGAAGAACAGGACGACATGTTTAACTCCTTGACTAGACCATACAAGATCCCAAGGTTCCCAACAAAGACTAACATCAAGACCCCTATCTTGCTAATATACGGCGGTGTCGACTCGTTGGTTGACATCAATGTCATGAGGAATAACCTGCCCTTAACAAATGTCTTTGACATAAAAGTGGACCTACATGAACATCTTGACCTGATCTGGGGCAAAGATACCGATACGCTCGTGATTGCCAAAGTATTGAGATTCATAGAGTTCTTCAGCGGCGAGAAACTACTACAGTCCACTACACTTTCTCTTGGCGAGCCAGAAAGACTCATGCCTGTTAAGACGCCAATCAGCCAACACACTAGCAGAAGAAACAGCAACAGTAGCGTTGGCACAGAAAATGCGACTCCTTCAACGTTTAACGTTCGTAAGACTACGACGCCCTCTAACTACAGGTACGAACAAACGGAAAGCCCAACCGCCCAATACGGTTTAGAGAAGTTGAACTCTCTGTACTCCAACGTTGGAAGGGGGCTAGAAGATATTGACGAGAAGGAGGCCTTCCTGGACTACAATACCGGCGACAAGATGGACGAAATCCAAAAGACGAACTCAATCAACCAACGCAGACTGAGCGAGTACCTGGACTCATCCACAGACTTGAAACAAATGGACAGCAATGCTACCACCACCGTCAACACTCCCAACTAATCAAAAGACAGTTCTGTCCGTTTCTTTTTCTAAGTACGTTTACGTTTATTAGTTATTATCTGAACTTTTTAATTCTATTTCCAAGCACAGTCAGTAAATGATCTTCCACCTCCCCTTTATATATATTACATAACAATATACCAAATAAAAAAACCAATACTAATGCAAGGATATAATCCTGACATTGCCTATATTCACAACAATCGATAATATACTACCTGCTGATAGCTATACTTTTTTTTTCAAGATGCTCATCGATTTTTTTCTCACAGCGAGGAAAAAATGTTAGAATGCTAACACATAAAGAGGATTCACAACAAATACTACTTTCACCAGCTGTCATAGCCGGAATCAACGTACTTGACACATCTCATAGGACAACAGTATTAGGTGAACATTGGTAGACGCGATTCATATTAATTTCCCCCACAACTTATCCTGGCAGTTTTGAATTACGGACATTGTCATAATTTTAGTGACAGCGAAGTTGAACTTCAGTTTGGAAAGATTTATTTAGACTTATTGCGAAAGAGCTTTGGATTATCGAAGTAGTGCATATTTGGTCAATATTATCTTGGAGCAATTTTCATTTTGCGAACCCTCACATACTCAAGAGCTCTCAGGTACCAAGATGTCATTTGCTGGGTACTCTGGTAATTCCAATTCGAACTCCCATTTCAAGAGGCGGAACACCACGCAGACCGATAGAGATGGTGCCAATACACATAATAAGAGGTCAAGGCCGAATAATTATAGTAAAAATGCTGATTTTGCGAAGAGTAACGATATGAATGATAGGAACAATAGCAAACCAGAGTTTACAGGCTCGAGGTACCAAGGTGGGAAAGCCAGCAGGTTTCCGAAGAAGGATTATGAAGAGAGTTCGAACAAGAACAGGAATAGAAATCAAAATACGAAGAGGTTCCAAAGCACAAAACCAAACAGAAAGCTGAATGTTAATGAGAGTCGATTTAGAGAAGACTACAACAATAAACATGGCAGAATCTCTACACGTTACAACAATTTCACAACAGGCAATACAAGCGATATACGGACTAATGGTAACAACACGCCTTTACGACAGGATGACAGAAATACTATAACCAGGCCATCTAACAATGCCAATAATAACCAGGATTCAGGCAGGAAAATATTTGAACTTCCCAAGGGACCAAAATCAACAATATCTAGATATAACACTGGAGAACCATACAAAGGTACAAAACCTCAATCTATACCAACTCCTACTCTACCTACTACTTTCCTATCGAGACCCATGAACGACTCCGTGTATGAACGATTATTACAAGTTGGTGAAGGTACATATGGTAAGGTCTACAAAGCTAGAAATACAGTTACGAAAGAACTTGTTGCACTCAAGAAGTTAAGACTACAAGGGGAAAGGGAAGGATTTCCAATCACTTCAATTAGAGAAATCAAGTTATTACAAAGTTTTAACCACGAGAACGTGTCAACAATAAAGGAAATTATGGTGGAAAGCCAGAAGATCATATACATGATCTTTGAGTATGCCGACAATGATCTTGGGGGGTTGTTACTAAATAAACAGATCAATATTAATGCGGCACAATCGAAACACATATTCAAACAAATTCTTCACGGTATCGAATACCTACACGATAACAACATACTACATCGTGACATAAAGGGCTCTAATATTCTTATAGACAATCAAGGCTCACTTAAGCTCACGGATTTCGGTTTAGCTAGAAAAATAGATTGTAACAGAGATGCCATCCGAGATTATACAAATAGGGTCATAACGATATGGTATAGGCCGCCCGAGTTGTTGCTAGGTACAACAAATTATGGACCTGAGGTAGATATGTGGGGTTGTGGGTGTATACTTGTCGAGTTGTTCAACAAGATGGCAATCTTTCAAGGTACAAACGAGCTGGAGCAACTTGAGGCTATTTTCAAAGTCATGGGCTCTCCAAGTATAGAACAATGGCCGAATATTTTTGATATGCCCTGGTTCTTCATGATTATGCCTCAACAAGCTACCAAATATCCAAACGTTTTTGAGGAAAAGTTTAGGGCAGTGCTAGAGACAGACAATTGCTTCAAGTTGGCACAGGGTCTACTACGTTATGATCAAGAAAAGAGGCTAACAGCCAGCGAAGCGCTACAAAGCGAATATTTCAAAGAAGATCCTCAACCGCAGCCTCTAATATTGAATGACGCTATAAGTTGCCACGAGTTTGAAGTAAAGCTGGCCAGAAAACAACAAAAAAAGAAAGAACAGAGCAAGTCTACCACCTCTTCTGCTTAAATGTGTCTTCTGCATTTTTTCAACCTGAATAGTATATGTTTGCGTTGCATCTTTTGCATACCTATATATTTCATTTTACAACTAGCACCAATACCGCAAACTATACCGTTTCTCCGCAGGCATAGCACAGATTCATGGATTTTCCCATTAGGTCGAAACATATTTTATTAATTGCATCACAGTTAATTATGTGTCATATATAAATAACGAATATAGAACTAGTTTTATATTAATAATACAGCACGTCCTTCCCCCATCATCGGTCCATTTTGGCCACAAATAGTATCAAAAAGCATGGGAGAAACGCCAAACAAGAATTGAAATTGTAGAAACGTCACCACCCCCAGTTTCATTTTTCACCTCCACCAAGCATTTGGTCCTCAAAACACCGACTACTACCGATAAGCCAACTGCTGTTCACCTTCCCCAATTGCCCGACCAGGTTCTCATTGCATTGTTTAGACATGGTATCGAGATGTCTCGTTGTCTCCTTCAAGTTCTGGTTCAGCTCTTCCAATTGCTGAGCTAAATGCGCATACTGTCTCTGTTTAGTATTGTTCATACCGAATTCTTACTTAACTTCACGGGTTTGTAGCACTGTTTAGCATCCCAGTTGATATGCTTCTTGATCTATCAAAGACAAAGATCATCGCAAAAAGTCTTTAAAAAGTGCAAAAATTGAAAACATTGCTTTAAATTGTAGTAGTGCTGGCAAAATAGGTCTAATACAATGGAATTATAATGTGTTATATATATACATGAATGCATTTGATTTGTAATTAGCTTAGATACAGATATTTGAATTATTAGCTTTTGTAGCGGTTCTCGAGCTCGGTTTTTGACCTGAATTTGGACAATGAGGTCGCACCCTAAGGTTTTACTAAAAGAATTGAGGGTTGCGCCTAGCTGAAATCTTAGTCCACTTTGGCACCTTGTGTATACCTTTCCTGTAGCCTCTGCTCTTCTTGTCAAACACTGTGTATTTGTCCTTTGCTGACATCTGGTACTCCTTAGGGAAGAACGACGCTTTGTTCAGCAGACGCATAATGGCACTTCTGGGCTTGTACTTGCGTTCTTCCAGTGCTTGTTCAAACTGCAACCCTTTCTCCTGACAGCGCTGTACGTGCAATCCAAGTGTTAGGTTCTTCACTACATCATCAACAGCCTTTAGCCTCTGTCTTTGACGGAACTTCTGGGGACCGGACATCCTCCATGGAACTTTCCACAACAACCCGCCTTGCAGGAACTGAGTACCTCTGAATGGACCAAACATCTTAATTACGGTTGCTTGGAGGGTTCTTGTAATGCCTAGACTACTATCCAACAGTAACTTCTTTAATAAATTCTCCAGGAAATCCTCCTTCCAAGTGTCTCAAGAGTGACTAAGAACGAGGAACCGGCAGAGGACAAAGCACTGGAGGAGACAATTAAAAGTGCTTGAGTACAGCTTATATTGAAACCAACTCAGCTTGAAACGTTGCTATTTGAATCAATTAGAATAGTACTGAGAGAATAGTTGCAACAATGTCTGAGCAAGCAGCTAGCGAAAGCGGGCGTAGAGTGCCCTTGTGGGTTTTGAATGCTAGGGAGGAGAAGGAGGCCAGGACGAACTTGAAGAACATGGCTTACAAGAACTGTGATGAGTATGTGAAGGCTATGGCTGATTGTGCAAAGCAGAATGGTCTCAAATGTTTTCCGGCTTGTGATCAACAGAGAGCAGACATGAGGCAGTGCCTGCTGTTCTACCAGACAGATCATTACTTGGATGTTGAGAGGGACAAGATTGTTCAGAAGAGAATCGCCAGGCTGGAAGAGATGGTAAATAAGCAGAAATCGTGATATGCTGGCTATCGACACTAACATATATTCAGGTTCCTCTCTTTTTAAAAGGTACAACGTTTGTTATGAAATGCAATACAATAACTTTCACTGTAAATAAATTTAATGACCATTACCCCCATACAATAGACTTTTCTTCTCCAGTACATTCCAATAAATATTTAAATCAAATACCAGATTTCAGAACGTATTATGCAATATTTTTCACTATACTAATCTATGTATATCGATGTTATATAAACTATGAATAAAATCTTAAAAATGATAATTTCTCATAGGAATTAAGAAAGTGTCAAATCCTTTTCTGGCGCCAAATTGATACAGTTCCATTAAAACAGATCAAGTAAATCTTGCGTCGTCGTGCTCTTTTTCTCATTAATGTTTAGATTCTCAACTTTCTGTGAAACGCTACCCACAGTAGCATTTGTAGAACTAAAACCAAACAAGTCATCGAGCTCAGAAAGTGCCGACGGTTGCGGTGTACTGTTGTTATTGTTACTTGTAGACATCATATCATCATCTTCGTCACCGAAATCCAACAAAACATCATCGTTAGCTTTATTTTCTAATTCATTCTTAGCTATGTCTTGCAACTCTTCTAGCTGTTTGTTGTTAACAATATTTTGCACGTACTTCACTCTTTTGTTGCCCGAGTCTAGTTTGAAATTTATGGAGCTGATATTGCCCAGCTGTCTTAGCAACTTTTCTAATAGCTCAGGAGAGAATTGGTCTATAGTAGAATTTATCTGAGGTACTTGACTGGAGCACAAAGAATTTATTAGTTCATCAACATTTGGTAGAGAAAGGGTTCTCCAGTACACCATGGCCATATCTCTAACATCCAATTCCTTTGTTTCTTTAGTAGATGTATCTAAAACAGATTGAAGTAAGTCACTCGGCAACATATTATGTAATCTGACCGTTGTAATTAATATTGACATTTGTGTGGACGTGTTCTCATTGACAAAATTATCTACAAAACCCTTCATTTTACTTTCCAGTGATGAGAACAGCCTAGGATACTGACCCATGATCCAAATATATTTACATTTAGCTGCATCTGTTGTCAGTTCTATTTCAGGAGACTCCCAACTATTAAGCACTGAGCAAAGTTGCTTTGCGAGCTCGGCATTGTTATTCGTGTGTCTTAACAGATCAATTGCTGCAGAACAGCAATCATCCTTGGACTTTTCCCGTACTTCTAGTAGTTCCACTAGAATATCCATTACTTTCTGAATAAACGGCAAATCTGAATACTTGATTGCTAATTGAGACAAAGCTAGGATAACTCTGCTAACGAATTCTGGTTCAAAATCCATAGCATACTCCTTCAGTTCGGCCAATAGTAGATTACATTGTTTCAAGTTAGATGGATCAACCAGTCTAACTAGAATATCAATCTTCTCAACTTTAACATATAATGGGTCATTGAACTTAATATAGAATATTCTCAATTCCTTGGTCAATAGTTCTGGGTATTTTTCCAATACAATCCTAATATTCTTCAATGCTACATATTGCATCTCTGGAGGAGTAGACATTAGAGAAACAAGTGCAGAGGAGAGTTTCTTCATTATTGATGCCCTCTTGCTACTGTTATCGGCAATGATTAGTGGCAGGTTCTGAATGATAACTTTAATTGTGGCCAGCACAACAGCTGGATTTACGTGTTGTAAATGTGCAGTAACTCTATCAATAATATCCTGTGCTTCAACACCATCTCTTGCGCTGTACTCTGCCAATGCTGTCAGTATTGTGATTCTGGCCCACTCAGTACATTCATTTAGTGCTAACAAAAACTGAGAGACATGGCTTTGAATTAGTTGAGGTAATTTCACGGCCGTTGGGTCCATATTGTTTATTTCCACTAGTGCGGCGGTGGCATTGGCCACCACCATTGGGTTGGAATCATCTAGGGCACTCTGAAGATCTTCTAACACGCCCAGTTCGACACATAGTTGTTTGTTCAATTGGAACAGCTTGGCAACACAGATGACTGCAGTCTTTCTAACGTACGGGTTATCATCCTGCAACGTCTTCCTCAGTGGTGTCTCGATATACTCTAGGATTTTTTCCACTCTAATCAGGGACATGGTCCTGATCGCCATACAACGGATCAATGGGTTAGGGTCTTGGGCATCCTGGATAAACGTATTGACAGCCAGGATACAAAGCTCTGGGTGCGTCTCTGCGTAGTTCATCACGTATAAGTACACCAGCTTCTTTTGTTCCACATCATTGGTAGCAATGTTCTTTAGCACATCCGGGAACAACGAGGAGACATCCTTACCCAGAGTCATCTGCTGTATGGTCTTCTTGATAGCATCCTTTCTGGTCTGCGAGTATGGTGACACCAGTCCGGCCCTCAATTCAGCCAGTTCACCTTTGCTGGATATTTTAGGTGCAACTCGTACCGAGTCCTTCAGGAACTTTTTAATCCTCTTGTCCAATGGTGGCATGATATGTGCAAGCGACTATTTCCAACGTGATTATTGTGTGGAGTTCAATTGCCTTGTGTATTATTCCAAGTGAACAAAGCCCTTTTTGATTTCTATTTAAAATGGTATTGCTGGCAATTTGAGGGCTATGAATTGTTCTAAAAACCTGAGATTACGATCACACAAGAAACCGTGGTAGAAGATACCACCAACAATGCAATAATAGCAAAAACTAGACTCGATGTGGATGTGAACAAGACTACATAAACTTTACCTTACGCTTAATCTACTAAAGACACCATCCTGCATTCCAGCTAACTCGAACCTATCAGAAGAATAAAAGACAACGCCACGGAATTGCAACTAGCATCTACAGATACAGAACAATTAATTCCCAAGTAGTTTGGAACAACAATGGCTATAACCTCTATAGCAACTTAATATTTGAATGGCACTTATGCCAATAGTGTTCAAAGAGTGCCTGGCAGCTATACACAGAGAGCCCAACAGCGAAAGAAACCGACAGCACTGCGAACGTCAACTAGGCACATGATGACATACCGTATAGTGAGATAACTCGTGACTTTTGTATTGAGTTCCAGAATATACGCAGAGAAATGGCCATCTCCAAGCGTATAGCATGGAACGTTTGGTGAAGATGCTCTCAAAGCCCAATTTTCATGAAAAATTTTCAAGTTTGACCCAAATTCTGTTTTGCAAAGCTTTGAAGCATTGCGGAATGAAAAAAAAAAATTCGATGAGGTGGTTGAGTTGTCTGTGCAGATGTTTTACTGGGTTAATTCAGTTTTCTTGCATTTGCCAATTGGAAATTATTTTTTTCTTTGGTGTAAAAATTTTTTCTCTCTACTTTTTGCAACTTTTTTTTAATATATAAGAGCTTAGAATAATTCTTTTTTTATTTCTTTGTATTTCTCTTACTAGTTCATATTTCTTCTTTATATATTTGAAAGTCAGACATCCAGGTATAATATAATAGAAATGGCATCTAACGAAGTTCTAGTTTTGAGAGGTACCCTAGAAGGTCACAACGGTTGGGTTACATCCTTGGCCACTTCTGCTGGTCAACCAAACTTGTTGTTGTCCGCTTCCCGTGACAAGACTTTGATCTCTTGGAAGTTGACTGGTGACGACCAAAAGTTCGGTGTCCCAGTTAAGTCCTTCAAGGGTCACTCCCACATTGTCCAAGACTGTACCTTGACCGAAAACGGTGCTTACGCTCTTTCCGGTTCTTGGGATAAGACTTTGAGACTATGGGATGTTGCCACCGGTGAAACTTTCCAAACTTTCGTCGGCCACAAGGGTGATGTCATGTCCGTTGCCATCGACAAGAAGGCTTCCATGATCATCTCTGGTTCCCGTGACAAGTCCATCAAGGTCTGGTCTATCAAGGGTGACTGTTTGGCCACTTTGATCGGTCACAACGACTGGGTCTCCCAAGTTAGAATCGCCAACTCCTCTGACGACGATGACAAGGTTACCGTTATCTCTGCCGGTAACGACAAGATGGTTAAGGTATGTTAAATTTTATTTTCTTCACTAAACTAACCGATATTGAATTTTTTCCTTTGATTACACTACGGCTCCTATTATTGGAAATTTGTGCGACATTTGGGTTATCAAACTGATTACCGATCATCTAACTGACACATACATGGGTATCAAATGCTGAAACAATTAACACTATTCAAATGATGTATTACAAATATTTGCTACTTCGGACGTTGCCTTCCACGGCTTCGAATGAGACATACTAATTATCACCAAGATCTCTGATGAATTAATAAAAAATTGTTTCTAGCCTTTGAAATCCTGATATGCCAGGGAAATGAATACTATGGTATTTCGATACACTTTGACAACATTATGGAACACAATCCAAAGTAATGGTGAATGTAATTAGGCAATATCGGATGGTACATGATAAATTTATGAACCATTTTTACTAACAATTTATGATACAAATTCTCTTTGTTTAACAACTACATTTCAAGTAGAGTCATATGACTTTTTTTGAAAACGTATGTTATTTGCAATATTGAATATGTAACAATTGCAACAGTCCTGGAACTTGAACCAATTCAAGATTGAAGCTGACTTCGTCGGTCACAACTCTAACGTCAACACTGTCACTGCTTCCCCAGATGGTTCTTTGATTGCCTCTGCCGGTAAGGACGGTGAAATTATGTTGTGGAACTCTGCTGCCAAGGTCCCAATGTACACCTTGTCTGCTGGTGACGAAGTTTACGCTTTGTCCTTCTCTCCAAACAGATACTGGTTGTGTGCTGCCACTGCCTCTGGTATCAAGATCTTCTCCTTGGACCCACAATGTCTATTGGATGACTTGAAGCCAGAATTCGCTGGTTACACTCAATCCGCTGAACCACATGCTGTTTCCTTGGCTTGGTCTTCTGACGGTCAAACTTTGTTCGCTGGTTACACTGACAACGTCATCAGAGTTTGGCAAGTCATGACCTCTAACTAAGTTTGAATAGAAGATAAGAGTTATTTAATCTCATCTTTTTATTTAGATATTTAGTTACTGGTCAATCACCATAAGAATTTTTACTTCTTAAACATGTTTAGCATCTATAAAATGGGCCCATTAATGGCTCCTTTTGATAGATTAGTTTTTCGGACTACATAATGTATAATAATGAAATAATATTAATCGGATACGTACAAACTTTTTTGTGATTATTGTTTCACGAATTAATCATTGATAAACTATATTTGTATTATCAAAATCTTTTAGAATATATATGGGTAGTAATCAATATATACAGTCGGAAATTCAAAAAGAGGTCATACTGGGAGAAGATAGCTTTCTATAAATCTTCAGAGTCACCAATATATGTCATAGCCTCAGCGCCACCTTTGGCTAAATCAGGCTTTTCAAGTACATCTGCAATACAACTCCAAGGGTTTTTCAGTCCACCCCATTTTAATACCCTTTCTTTGAATTTCTCACCTCCAGTTCTGTTGAATGGATCGTCTTTAAAAAGACTGTCCCAAACTTTTGAGGCTATGGCTCTATCAAATAAATAACTATAGTAAGTCGCACCATATCCAAACAAGTGACCAAAGCGACCACACCAGTTGCTCTCATCATCAGCAAGAACTTGTAGTCTCGTTTCTAGTTTCTGATAAATCTTTGCACTATCAATGCGTTCAATATCTGAAAGAGAAAAAGAACCGTGCAATTTTTGATCAAGCATAGCCATCTTGGCTTGTGAATATGTTTCACAGTGTTGCAAAAATTGAGTTTTATCAAGATAGTCGTTCAATAATGCCTCCGGAGCAGGTTCTGATGTTTCGTAATGACTTCCAATGGTTCTTAGAACTCTGATATCACGAGCAAAGTGCTCCATCAATATGCTAGGCAATTCAACAAAATCTGTAGCGCAACGTGTCCCACTAATATTTTGCAACCTTGTTCTACCAAGCATTGAATGCATAGCATGCCCCATTTCATGAAATAGTGTCTCAATTTCATTCATATGTAGAAAACATGTTCTATTACCATTTGGCAAAGCGACTGTACTAAAGTTGCATACTAATGAAATCACAGGTAGCTGAAATACAGTACCATCGGAATTTTGCCCTGTCTGTATGGTCGTAAAGTCATTTTCATCCGGGTACACTTGTCTTGAACAGCATACCGTGAAATGAGCAGGATTTGATATCTTTCCAACGCGTTCAAACAGATCACAATAAATAACACCAACCAATCCCTCTTCCTCGCTTATGACATCGAGTCTACGAACATCTGGTGACCATGTTTCCCCGTTTTCAGTTCTTGATGGTTGTAAGGTGATACCATATATCCTCTTAAACAATTCAGAGAGACCGTTGATTACATTCCCTAATGAGAAATAATAGCGCAGTTGTTCATCACGTATCATAGCCATCTCATTATCGGAATCATACTTGGATGAAAAATAATTTTTGTCCCATGGTTTAACAATTGACAAGATTTCATTATCTGACATATGCCTTGAATCAGGTGCATTCAACTTATCTCTTGCAATAAACTCCAGCTCTCTTGCAGCCAAAGGCTTAGTGACATTCATTAAAGTTTTGATAAAACCCTTTACATTTTCTGGTGAACCAGCCATTTTATTGTCCAACTGGTAATCCGAATAGCTCTGCTTCCCCAATAAATTCGATAATATTACTCTTAATCTCACTAATTGGTTCAAACGTTGAATTTGAGCTTTAGGGCAATTATGTAAGGCTGCCCAAACTTCTTTTCTGATGTCTTCATCAGGACAAGATTTTAAAATCTGTAATGGTATTTGACCATATGTTGGGATCTTATAGTATTTTCCCGTTAAATCTCTATTCAATCTTGCAGTCAGTAGAGGACTAATACCACTCTTGTCCATTTCATCTCTTTTAACTTTAATAAACTCTTTAGCCACATAATCGGTGTTATTTATAAACTCTTGCCCAATAACACTGATCTGTTGAGAAAGCTCGATAAATTGCTCTCTAATACCAGCTTTCATATATATACCAGACTTTTCGAAATCATCTAGAAGAATTTCACCAACTTTCCTTTCTTCCTCAGATAAAACTTTCAATATCTCGGGGTCTTCAAGGACTTCCTTCAATTTATTACAAAGGACAACATCTGTATTCAGAACATTCATAAATTCAAACATCTCCTCGTGACACATCTGAGCTGCTTCCACATAGCTTTGATCAGGATGGGCAGATCTTAAGAACTCACACAAATCAATAACACGGCACAATGTATCACTTAATTGATCCAAATTCATAATATAATGTACTTTCTCTTCCTTACTGACGCTATTTCTTAGAATCTCAGCAAGTTTGTGGGCTTTATGCAAAGAATCGTGACTGAACTGTCTCAAACCATCAGTAGAAGTCAGATACGGATTCTTGAATAAACCTGTTTCTTTTGTATATTGAGTAGTATTTTCGCTTAGGGATTGCCAATATTTTGAGTCATCGAATATTCGTTGGAGCTCTGTAGTATTTCTCCCAGATGAACCGGACAGCCATCTCAGCCCTGTATAGTTTAATATACTGAGGATTCTCGGTAGTCTCGAGATTTCTTTGTTTAACAGTATCTTTTGGATTAACATCTCTCGTTAACTCTGTGCTGAAATCGGTATTTGTAAGTCAAATGGTGTACCTAACGTTACAGCTTGATGAAACAAGCAAAATAAAACGAAAATATTCAAAGTATGTTAAAATCAGCTGAAAATCGACTATCTGTGTTCTTTACTATCCTACTAAAAGACCATGTTTCATTGATTTTAGCTTATAAATTGTATATGCATACATTTTTTTCACTTTCGAAACTTTCAATCGGCTCTTAGAAAAGGGCCGGATCAGGCAGTCTCTTTTAGTAATAGAACATGTGTAATTATAAGGCAAGACCAGGCGTTGTGCGATTATTATATATTTTACTGACATTTGGTTTGTATAGATATCAGGTATAATAAATTAATTTTCTTGAGCTTGCTAAATAGAATGTGTATAATACATACAATAATTATAATTGGTTGAAAATAACGAATGTGATCAAATAAAGTAATGGCATGAGCAAGATGGCCATTCTATAAAATATACATATCCCTAACCGATTGAATATTAGTAATAGTGACAATAATGATAATAATGAAAATTTGATACTGAAGTAAATGGAATCTCTCTTTCATCCAACTTTCTCTTGCTTTATCATCTTTCTGACTTTTCTCAGTTCCTTTTCTGCCTCCTTTAACAATGAATCAAATGAAGTCTCTTTTGCAAACTTAGCTGATTCTTTCAGAAGTTTCCTAGCTTTCTTTAAATTTCCTTCATGTATATTCCATACCCCAATACCGTATACGGCCAATGCTGCTGCCTTCATCGATAGTGGATCTAACATTTCTTCAAAATTATCAGTAATTTCAGCACTGTTCAGAACACCTTGGAAGCATTGTAAAGAAAGCTTCACGTATCTGTCATGATTGCTATGAAGTAAATTCAAATAATAATTTTCTTCATTATCCTTCGATGTATCAGTAGCTACTTCATTCTCTAATGAACTTTTCTCTTTCTCTAGTTTATACAGTACACCTTCAATCTTCTCAGCTTGCAAATACAGGATAGAACCTAAATTGGCCTGCGAAAACAAGATCTGGGATTTTTTGACATTTGCCAACGACATTAACTGCACTGTCATCAATTGATTTCTCAGCGCTGCAGGTACATCGTTGGATTGTAGACAATACTGTGTGAATAAATCAAGAGCAGTAAACAATTCATCTTTGAACAACCCCACAACATCATCTAACATCTCTCCGCTAAGCTTCTTACCGATGGCAGTTTGTGAACCGTCAGCCAAGTCTATAAATTCAAAGGGTCTATGTTCAGATGTGGGTTTCACAACCGTGTCCAGCACAGCCTGTTGTTCTTGTAGAAATTCGCTTATCTCAGGATATCGAGTATATATGACATTTTGCAAGACACGTAAGTGATGAAGCAACATCGTCTTACCTAAGTACTTGTCATCCCTATGTTGTAAGTATTTTATCAGGACGCTGAGGTCCCTCTTAATATATCGCCCTACTTTGTCAAGGTCGGAAACACTAGTTGTGAGCAGGTAGTCTAGGTACTTCTGCATTATGTGATCGTATATCTCACAAGCATTCTCCAAATCATCCAACCGTTCGTGCATTTCGGCGATCTTGATCTCTATCCCAGTATATTCGTCAGACAAGGGGTCTACGCCCAGCTTGTCACACTCCTTCAGAGCATCGCGATAGTATTGCAAACCACGGTGGTAGTTCTTACCAAACTTTTCAGTCTCTTGCCACAGACCTTTTCTCAGTATCGTGGCCACGCTGCTCGGGAAAGTGTGATGAGGCCAGTAAAACCACCACAACCCGACGCCAATCACAGCAGCACCCACCACTCGCATAGCTAGCCGACTGTACCTCCCGCTCTTATCACTCTGTGGTGCCTCATCGATGCCATTCTCAACCGAGTACGCACGGTTAGCACTCGCACTGATCTGCCTCCAGCGACTCGATTGCCCGAAACTACGCACACCGAAACGGCTCACAAGAATTACTCTCCGTAGCATCCCTGATAGATCGTTTGCTTTGGAGTTTTGATATATAGACCAAAACGTTACTAATAGCACATACACCCTTATATATAAAGCTAACAAATTGACACTTTTTGATGTAACATTCCCCCACTTCTTTCCCCTTCGTCACACCCAAGAGGAATGAACTCCAAAAAAAAAAGATTAATTAGAACCAAGAAGTGGAGCAAAGAGTCATACACATATGTATCCTTGGAACATGTTGGAGAATAGCCTTTTTTTTTTGAGACCGCACAACAATCGAACCAATTGGTAACCCTTCCTCCAACCTGCCCCTGCCCATTGTATTGTTATACAACAGATTCCCAATACTGGGCCTGTAAGATACATCCTATCTCATCGCATCGCACATCAACTACAAGATAAGGAGGTTACAGCCAAGACCAAGAAAAAGCAATAAAAAGGAAAAGGTGGGAATAATGCATTGTGCGGCTACTTCTGTAGGATTTACGCCAATTACTTCAATTTCTGTAACTCACTTCCAATTAATTATTTTTTTGGAAGGATTCTCAAAATGACGTCATAATCAAAATAATAAGACACAATAACTATCACTCTAAACTGTGTGTGTGTGGGTAGTTGCACACGTAACCGTCATGTGACTCTTCTATAATTTCCTTGAATTTCTCAAATTTCACTTCTCAATCTCATCGCTCCCTCTTCCAGTAACTACTGAATGGAAGGCAGTATAGCATCGAGGTGTGTGTGTGTGTATGTGTATGTATCCGTTTGTGCGTTATCTTACAGATGGTGGCTATTACAAGCCATGGCCTTATAGGTTGTATTGAATATACGTTTATATACCAAGTAGAAACTGTACTAAGTTAGACACTAAAAGCACAATAAGATGGTTTCCACACCTGAACTGAAGAAGTACGTTGATAAAAAGATCCTCTTACAACTGAATGGGTCCCGCCAGGTTGCTGGTGTTCTGCGAGGATACGATCTGTTTTTGAACGTTGTGCTGGATGACGCTATAGAGTTGCTGAAAGACGGTGAGAAACAAAAACTGGGCTCCCAGACAGTGGTACGAGGTAGCTCGATTCTATCATTGGAAGCACTAGATACTATTGTATGACAAAAGCAAAGAACTTTATATGTATGTAAAAATAAAATAATGACCTACTCATCTTTTATCTCTTTATTTATGCGAATCAATAAATATAATTAAATACATCAGACTATTAGCTCTATAATCTGCATTGCATCTCTACACCTGCTCTCTTATAACCACACTTCTCATAGAAAGCCACATTCTTCTCGTCACAGTCGAGGATAACTTTGTAACAGCCAGCGTCAAAGCCAATCTCAGTCAATCTCTTGATCAGATGCTTACCCAGGCGTTTCCCTTGGTGGTGCTTCGAGACAGCGATGTCTTCTATATGCCCACACATACCGGTGCCATGTATGATCTTTCTCTCAATTATTATATTACCACACGCAGCAACCGATTTGGTCTCAGTGTCGTAGATTACCGTGGGGTTATACATCCTGTACTGTTTTTTGCCTTCGTCCTCGGGAAACAACAAACTGCTGTCCCAGTACTGGAGCAACTTGTCAAACTGCTCCTTAGATACTTCACCCACTGCAGTAAGCACTTGCAACGCGCCAACTACACCTTCGTAGTCCTCAGAAGTCATACGCCTGATAACATAACGTGGATCCAACGCCATCTTCACACCATTCAACTTGCTTGGTGGACCTCATCTGTTGCACTAGTATTGTCCAATGGTCTCTGGCTACTCACTTTAAAGCTCTAATTGGCCATTGTTACACCCAAACCGGCCTGCCCCCTGCAGCATTCTCTACGCAGAAATTATGGGTCATTCATTGCCAAAAAAAAATTTAAATTAAACGTCGAAATGCTCAATCATAGCAACGGTCGGGCTCATCGACAACTAAACTAGTTGAATAACCATTGATATAGTGTATTAACAGGCTCTATCTAAGACTCAACATTTATCAGAATTTAACCAGTCCAGTGTCAGAATAAGTATAGTGGCTAAACTGGTGCAAGATCAAATCAAAAAAAGCTTTTATAATTTTGTTTTGAATAATAGCATTACTATAATCTACTTGGTCCGAGGGAAGAACAATGTCGACCAAGGAGTTTAAGGAGGAGATCCATACTTCTACCTCTGAGTTTACCAAATATGACTCTCAAAAGCCGTATTATAGTTCCGGCGAGTCTCCGGAACCAGTCGTTACCAAGAGAAATATATTCCAAAGATGTGTCGATTCTTTCAAGCCACCAGTGGATGGTTCCTTCGATACTAGTAACTTAAAGAGAACACTGAAGTCTAGGCACCTGATTATGATCGCCATCGGTGGTAGTATAGGTACTGGTTTGTTCATTGGTAGTGGTCAAGCGTTGGCCACAGGTGGCCCACTAGCAGTTATCATCGGTTGGACTATTGCGGGATCTCAGATTGTCGGTACCATACATGGTCTTGGTGAAATAACTGTGCGATTCCCTGTTGTTGGTGCATTTGCAGACTACAGTACCAGATTCCTTGATCCAAGTATCAGTTTTGTGGTTTCTACGATTTATGTGATACAATGGTTCTTTGTCTTACCCTTGGAAATTATTGCCTCAGCTATTACCATACAATATTGGAACTCTTCTATTGATCCCGTGGTCTGGGTCGCAATTTTTTATGGTGTCATTGTTAGTATCAATCTTTTCGGTGCCAGAGGGTTTGGTGAAGCCGAATTTGTCTTCTCTACCATTAAGGCTATCACAATCTGTGGATTCATTATTCTATGTATTGTGCTAATTTGTGGTGGTGGTCCAGACCATGAATTCATTGGTGCCAAGTACTGGCATGATCCAGGTGCTTTGGCACATGGATTCCCTGGTGTCTTGTCTGTGCTTGTTGTTGCATCTTACTCCCTAGGTGGTACGGAGATGACTTGCCTAGCTTCGGGTGAGACTGATCCAAAGGAATTGCCAAGTGCCATCAAACAAGTGTTCTGGCGTATATTATTTTTCTTTCTAGCTTCATTAACCCTAGTCGGATTTTTAGTCCCATACACAAATGAAAATCTTTTAGGTGGTTCTTCCGTTGATAACTCTCCATTTGTTATCGCTATCAAGCTACATCACATCAAAGCTCTACCATCGATAGTTAATGCTGTTATTTTGATCAGCATCCTAAGTGTCGGTAATTCATGTATTTTTGCTTCTAGTAGAACTCTTTGTTCCATGGCACACCAAGGATTGATTCCTAGATTTTTTGGTTACATTGACAGAGCCGGGAGACCTCTAGCTGGTATTGTTACCAACTCTCTATTCGGTCTACTGGCATTTTTGGTCAAGTCAAGCTCTGTCAGTGAGGTGTTTGACTGGTTAATGGCAATTGCCGGTCTAGCGACTTGTATTGTCTGGCTAAGTATCAATCTATCACACATCAGGTTCAGACTGGCAATGAAAGCACAAAATAAAACTCTTGATGAACTTGAGTTTGTCAGCGCCGTTGGTATTTGGGGTTCAGCTTACTCCGCACTTATCAATGTCCTGATTTTAATCGCACAATTTTACATTTCCTTGTGGCCAATTGGAGGGTGGACTGATAGTAGTCAAAGAGCAAAGAAATTTTTTCAAAGTTATTTATGTGCTTTGATTATGCTTCTAATCTTCTGTATTCACAAAGTATATTATAGAGTAAGCTTTGGTAAATGGTGGGACGTAAAACCATTAAAAGATATCGATTTAGAAACTGGTCGTAAGAATGTTGATATCGACGTTATAAAAGCTGAGATCGCCGAAAGAAAGATGTACTTGAAGAAGAAACCATGGATTGTTAGATGGTACCATTTCTGGTGCTGAGTTATTGTACAATCACCTGTTTTTTCCTTTAAACAAAGCTACTTATTTTGCATTACCTCTTTAGTACTAATATTAATTAAAAGTGAATTCTTTACACATTTGGCATAAATGAACGAATTAATGATTCCGAGTATGATAGTAATGAAATCTAAAATGTTCTAATTTTAGAACAATGAACACTAATATATCACGTCGTAATAGTTGCATTGACTAATATCTAAAAAACATATCAAGCATTTGACATAAATTAACACTCATTTTCAATCAGAACTCATAACGCAAATTTTTTTTATATTTGACCTGTTTCTATTTTTATATGCTAGCTAGTTTAAATATTTTAATAAAATTATACGCTTTATTTCATATTTAAGTATTTTTATATTACTATAGAGGTCTCTCACAGATTATGTATATTCCTGCATTGCAAATGACTTTGAAATCCAAGTTGCTACTCTAAACTAAAGTGTCGCTAAAAAGCATCAAATCAAGAGGCCGATCAAAGAAAATAAAACTGAAAAAACGCAGTAGTTGATGACTAGCAATCACATAAGCAAAAGGATGCTTGATAAGCTGCATAAAGATGGTTAATGTGTATGGAACAAATAATTAGATGGAAGGCATATCAATAGAGACTTCACTTCTGGATATTAAGGATGGCATTGACAAAATAATTGCATCTGGTGAACCTTGCGATGTTAATGAGGTGATAGATAAAATTGATCTCTTTCAACAGGATCCTGAAGTGCTCGATAGAGAGTTAAATGGACTGATTAAGAAGCTCACAACTGGGTTCTTTCAATTGGAAAGTGATGATAAGAAAATTCATATTGCAAGCGTATTCTATACTTTGTCAAAGGTATGCAATGTGAAGAAAACGTACATTCATCTTGATGCTAACGTTTATTTGCTTGAGCATATTGAGAATGCGGTGCGTACATATGATAGTATGGAATTGTCCACCCCGGTAAGCTCCAAAATACTTAAATGGCATTATCTCTATCTTGCCTTTTGTTGGCTCTGTGTAATTGTTAAGGCGCCATTGAAATTGTCCAATGATTCTCATCTTCTACAATTTATTGATGACAGTATTACAAAACATGAAAAGGTAACGGTATTGCAACCTTTATTTGCAGAGATTAAAGCAGAACTGTTGGTCAAGAATCGGATACTTCTACATAAATTTTGTGAACTACTGCATGAGACGACAAATGATGAAAATGTTATTGATTACTTTGAGATGCTTTTAATTTATAGGATCTTAAAAGCCATTGTGAAAAGTCCTAAGCAATTTAGTATCTATCGTGATGATGTAGGACTCATAGAACTGCTTTCTTGGATATGTTTGTATCAATCTGATCGCTTATTATCATTGGAGAGGGGAGCAATCTTGATGACAAAAATATTCCCCAAACTATTACCATTCTTTATATACCATCACAATATCGAAATGATTGAAGATATAATAAGTTGGTATCTCAATAACATGAACTCAAAATTTTCCGAATTTAGGTTTGCAATTGCCAATTCCTACAAAAAAGTGGTAGAACAGCTAACAAATACATATGAAGATAAGGATATACTTCCTCCACTTATATTAGAAAGATTAACAGATACTTCTAATATACTGAACAACAGTTCCTGGGATACAGTAGACTCTGATAGACTCCATACTTTGCTTTTGATCTCGGCGTTCAGTATTGATATGATTTATAAAAGACTCCCTAACCAAATAGAGGAAATAATTGTTAAATTAATTCCTCTTGCCTCTAGATTTCAACAACGTAGCATATCTGTTATTAGAGGTAACCAAGTAAGAGATGCGGCTAATTTTATATGTTGGTCATTGGCAAGATGTTCATTAGAGAATAAAAGTACAATTGAGAACATCATTTTCTTTCTACTAACAAGATCTATTATGGATAGTGATTATTTGATTAGAAAATCTGCCAATGCTGCCTTACAAGAGGTCTTGGGTAGGCATGGTTACAAAATTTTCGATAATAACACGATCTTGGAGTTCATACAACTTCCAAGTTTTAACCTTGAGAAACATTTATTTAGTAATTTAGAAAGCATATTTGAGATTACCAATCTAAACTATCCTTCCTTTTTGTCCAGGCTTTTATTTTGGCTAGTTGATTTTGGTATTTTGGACAATGTCGACTGCGAAACAACATTGTTATGTATTTATGGACTGAGCCATCTCGCATATAAATCTGCAGAAAAAATATTAAAAGACTTTGGTATTACCACAAAACTCAAACAATTACTCAGCATTGCCTCTACTTTAAGCACGGAAAAACAGACCAGACTGATAAATCTATGTCTCCATTTACCTTCAGCCATTAATTTGATTGAAGTACTACCGATTTTAGGTAGTATATCAGAAAAAGTATTATCTTCACAACATAAGTCGTTATCGCAGGAGGATATTTTTCTTCACCTTACAATCCTAAAATTTTGGTCTGTTGCGATTAATGAGAGCAAACCAGTCTTGCTTACACACCAAGATATCCAGTTATTTTTTAGCATCGTTAGAGGCGCGCAAGCTACAATTTCGAATTTCTCTAAGTTCCAAGAGTATTCCAACATTATTGTTAGTCAAATTTCAAATCTGGGATCAAGCATATTCTGTACTGATGATATATCACGATTATTTTGGACAGAATATAAGAAATTTATTCGTTTTGATAATATTTTAGCTTGTGGGTCTTTACCATATGTACATGGAGAGATGTTTATTAACATTTTATCTGAAGTTTTACCTTTGTTGTTCTCTCAAGCAAAAGCTTGTATCATAAAATCTATAGATGATAATACTCAGCTGCTCAAACCCTTCATACAAACCAAGGACTTCATGTACATCATGTCAGATTTTTTAGATGACTATACTGTCACCGATCAAGGTGACATTGGTCGTCATGTTAGAATGCAAGCTGTTCAATTCTATATGAACAATATTACAATGTTTCATCACATAGACAATGTCATTCTTCAAAAAGTTGAAACATCATTGGTCAGGCTCATGGCTGAGCCTTCCTTCTCTATTAGAGAAATGTCTTATCAGCTGTTATGCAAGATATACAGCTATAATGAAGTTCTTGAATCTAACAAGTCATATGAATATAGTATTCTTATTTTCCAGAAGAATATTTTTAAGAACGACAATATCGATTTCTGGAAAGGATATTGCCTAAACGGCGGTGCCATTTACTCTACTGACTTACAAATTGCTACAGCAATTGATGAATTCATAAAATTCTATACAAACGAAGGAATTGATGAGAAGATCAAGCTATGTAATTATCTGGCGAAAATAATCCCAGCAGCTCAAAAGATCTTGGATGAAAGGATCAAAAACAAGAAAAAAAGCATAACAGGTGGTAAGGAGTATGATATAGTTAAGTTCACAATATCAGCTACTATATTTTGGAGAAGACTAATAGAATCTCAATTGGAAGTTCCATCACATTTCAATTTCAATGGTCTTTTTGCCAGGGTATACAATATACACTTACTCAATATCAATAAAGTGATGAAAACTAATTGCATAAAATTGTTTCCTCTAATAGCTATTGCTGCTTCTAGATCGCAAGCAGATAATGAGAAACATCTAGCAAACAGTATTTTGAAAAAAATGATTATCTTGATGAAACGGCTACCTACCACCAACAACCAACAGCCTCTGTATAAGAAAGCATACTTGGAGGGAATAATACAAATACTTCTATACTACAAAGCGGATTCTCAAGTTGAATTATTACAAGCTACAGGTGATACAGATTATGAACTTACCAAACTGAAAGATGAAGATATATTACTCAGTTGACTTTTTTTAGGACACAGACCTATGTCAAATTATGTATTTTAGATAACTTCAATACCTCACTTTGTTCAATTATGAGATTTTTAATGCAACAGAAAATAAGAGTAGAAAGTATGCATTGCTGGTATTCAAACCATTATTTTGTTAGACAAGAGCTTATAACGTTCCTTGTCATCTGCGGTCAATATATCTTCCCATTTAGTAAAAATATGAGCTAACTGTCGTATACCATCAGGATTATTGCACGTAATAAACTCCGCTAAAGACTTGATAAGTATTGGTATGAATATTGCCTTTTCTGCATTATTGAGGATAACATCATCATTACCAATTGAAGAAACTAAAGTCTGAATTGTAAGTTTCAATTCAATGTTTTGTTTGGTATGCAGATACCACGCAATCTGGAACCAGATCTTAAGTAACTTATATTCCTCTGAGTTAAGTTCTTTAATGACTTCATTGTATAACTGCTTCGAATCAGCTTTACTTATCAACTGTAAGCAGTCTCTGTAAAATACAAGACCTCTTTCATTCTGTTTGAAATTTCCTATATCTCCCGATTCCATTCTCTTATATGATTTTATCATGCCAATACCCAATTTTGCGAATGTCACTTTAGAAGCTTCATCGTCTATGCGATTATTAATATTCTTTAGCATTTTTATGCATTCATGGTATAATTCCTTTGGAATCCTACCTTTTAATGTTTTCCCAGAGTTTGCTATCCAATCAATGTTGGATGTATTTAAGAGAGTAAGAACTCTAAAATATATTTTTCTTCTATTCTCATTTCTTAGTTGTTGTAGTTTTTTGATAATCATCGACAGATCTAACGCGCTATGGTCTTTACGATCGTCTTTTTCTTTTAATTTGGAAAAATCTATGTACTTTGTTATCCACGCCCTTGTATCGTACTGAACTTTTAGAAACTTAGATCTTTTAGGTTGTGGAAAGACATCAGTGACCAATTTTGATATTGAATTATCTGACTGGTACCTTTTTGATGTGTAACAAAGTAATTGATAATTTCTTATATTTAAGCCAGGTGTGTATCTTTTTAGCATCATATCACAGATAGTTCCATTATTATACAGGACAATCTTA
Organism: Nakaseomyces glabratus; assembly: GCF_010111755.1. Lineage (NCBI taxonomy): Eukaryota > Fungi > Ascomycota > Saccharomycetes > Saccharomycetales > Saccharomycetaceae > Nakaseomyces > Nakaseomyces glabratus. Next base: position 238,991 of record NC_088954.1, read on the forward strand.
GGAGCATTAAAACGGACAATGAAATTAGGATAACAAAATTTATGAGCTGCAGTGCTTCTTTTCGACTAATCTTTTATGAATTTAGTTACCATATGCACTTTTTTTAAATCTCGGATTTCTCTTATTTTCGAGCAATGTGTGACAAGAAGCGTAATAAATCACAAGAACTTTCACAGCCGAAAACCTAATGAACTAGTTATAAGTGTTCGCTAGTAAGCTAAAATATCACTAAGAAATTCAGAACTATGCCACAATTCCTTTATGGTTTATTTTTTCTTCTATCAGATACTTAGTTTCAAGTTCTGTTTTTGGCTGACCCATTTGATTTTTCTCCGAGAATCGCAATAGCACTTTCTTTTCGTAGATTTCTTTTAGACTTTTTTGGTGTTTAGATATCCATAGATGGTTAAAGCACTGTTCGCAATCTAAACGCTTATCCACATTTACTTCAAGAAGTTTGCTAACAAAATTTTGTGCCATGATATCTATTGTACTCCATTGGCTTACATTAAAGTTCAATATACCCGCTTTTGCGTTTTCTACAATGCTTTGCTCAGTCCCATCGCCGTAAAATGGTGATATTCCAGTAAGCATTATATGTGTTATTACACCTAAAGACCATAGATCGCATTTGCTGTCATAACCTTGTTGCTCAAGCGTCGCGGCCCGGAAAAATGAATGGTAAGCCTTTCTGTTTGCTTTGAAGCCAACTTCTGGTGCACAATATTCGGGCGTCCCCACTACAGTAAACATTCTAGATTTCATTGTGGTAACTGTTCTTGCGATTCCAAAATCAGCTAAAACAATTTTTGTAAATGGCTCAGGTGTGCATAGTAAAATATTATCTAACTTTAGGTCTCTGTGTACTATTCCTTTGGTGTGTAAATATTTAAGGGCGTGCAATATCTGATAAACAAACACTAGGGCCTCAGTTTGTGAAATAGGCATTAGACAATCACCTTTAGCTAAATACGAGAAAAGGTCACCCCCTGGTATAAGTTCCTGAAAAATGTAAAGGTTATTGCTCTTATCAGTATGTGTCTTGAACACTTTAATAATATTTGGATGGTTCAATTGCATAAGAATCTTAGCCTCTTTATCTAGTTTTGAGAGCTTCATCTTAACAATTTTAACTGCATAACATTTGGGAGTTATCTTCTGGGAGCTTTTTCCCGAATGTGCGCCAATGCCCATATACGCAATCAAGACATATCCAAATGTTCCATTTCCAACAACAATGTTTGATATATTCCAATTGTCCACATTTTCTGTATAATTGATAGTTATTTTTTTGGGCAAAGAAGGAGTTGACGGCTGACAAGAAAATTTTAGAAACTTGCCACCATTTTCACATAGTTCTATCAAGTCACCGTCGTTTAATATTGCTACATTTTCCTTTAATAGTTTCGTTCCGTTTATGTAAGTGCCATTCAATGAACAGTCTCTCAAGTAGTACATGGGTATACTTGTCTCATCGAAAAGAATCATCCATACCATACAATGAATCGCGGAAATAGCCGGGTTGGATATACACATGCAATTTTCCTTCGGACTTCTGCCTATTTTAATGGGATTATGTAGCTCAATGTATACTCTCGGTCTAGGTGTACCTGCTAAGTTATGACCGACCACTCTGTGTCCCCACTGGCCACTCAACAGCACTTCCCCGGGCTTAAAATCACCAATGACTTCTAGATACGAATCCATCAGTACAGTGTAGCAGTTTATTTTTATTCTTTTTTTTTTTCTTTATTGAGCACCATGATACACTAAACCGGTAGAAGAAGGACAGCTAGTGGAAAGAACCGGCAATCTTAGCCGCCTTTTATACTTTTTTTGTTCTTTGAATTTTAAAGGGGGAGAAAAACCATTCCCCCCTTTTTCTTTCACCTCCCTTGAAATTTTAGCCGCCGAAATATACTTTTTCGTCCTACCTTTTCTTAGAAGAAAAACTTCCTTTTATTTCACACAAACCCAAATTACCCATCGGCGGCTAGCACTGCACTACATTCACACCCGTTGTACACGCACTTCAATAGAAACAGCACCAAAACCACCAGATCTAAGTATCAACTGCTATAAATAGTATTATGTCATCATATTCAGTGCTGGGAGTGGGGGGACTGGGTACCCAAAGAAGTCGAACGTCAGAGTACAAAAACAACTTCTCAGAACTGTCCGTACAAATTTGGGAAAATCTCCTTTAGACAATGGCAGCTTCTAGCCGCCGAGCCTTCTAATCATGATATTTTTAGTGGACACTTGAGTAAAGGTCGTAGAAAGGATTCCAGAAGAGACATGTGCTTGTTTCGCTCAAGCCCTTCCCCTCCGCTGCGTTGCTGACAAGAATACGCACGGCTGTAGCAAAGAGAAATGCCAAAACGCATGCTAGCTTCTGCGGGGGGGGGAAGGGGGGATAATATAGTGAGCAAAGACGCTACGGGGAAATACTAAGGCCAGAGCAACTTGCAGACAAAATAGAACAAGGAAAACCAATGAGCGTTACCTTGCAAGAGAAACTGCCGTACAAGCACTCTACGTGCATGGTCCCGTACAGCTAATTCTCTGGTCAAGCTGTAAGAAAATGGAAGGGATGGTGAAGGAGGAAGGGGTTGAGGTGGCGAGAGGGATGAGTGGGATGAGTGGGAGAGCACACACACATGAGGGACAATTTGGGATTTTCCCCGGAATATAAATAACGATTGGTGCTTCCCTTTGCGTCTCACGAGGGGAAAATTTGGAAATTGAAGAACCCATACACCATCGTAGGAGACGGAATTTGTTATATAATACGAACATCACACATTTACACGTGATACAGAGCTAGAGCTACAAAGAATACACAAACTAACCCTTTAAAATAAGGTATTTAGAAAGGTAAACAGGACAGACAGGACACCGATTGCTGAATAGCAGACGGGAAAGGATTATTAGTGCACGTACAAGACAGTGTAATAAGCCATTTAAAATGTCAGAACCACCTACGCCAGTGCATGCTGGGCCCAACGAGCAGCTGGATATTGATGACATCAAGGAGCTGAGCGATGAGGATATCGAAGAGCTGGATTTGAAGCCGGACATGGACACTGATTCGTTATCTGAAAAGCATCAAGGGGAGTATGTACAAGAGAATGGGGCTGTGAAGCGAGAGCATAGCATATTGTCGAATGAGGAGCTGTATGGGGAGGACGAGCGCTCAGATTTTCAGCCTCGAGTTAACATCAATTCACCATTTTCTTCCTATGCCAATCTGCGAGCCCTTGACGATAGAGCTAGACCTAAGCCGCAGAGACGACTGTCTATGTCCCAGCAGTCGAAGTTTATTGCATATTGTGATCAAAAACTCATGGACATTCAACGAAAATTTGTCCAATCTCGTGGGCTTAACACACAGAATGGGTACCAAGGCCTGGAGCCCTTGTTACAGGACGTTAAATGCCTGGTGGACTTCATATGGTACTCATTAGATGGATCCCCCAATACTGATGTACTATTAACAGAGGAGCTTCAATCCGATGACTCTATGGGAATGAAGATGAACAATAACAATATGGCTAAAGACACTTACTTCGGCCAGTCCTCTTATCTCATCAAGATAGCAGATGATTTGCTAGACTACATAGAAAAATTTGACTTAAAGTTTTTATCTGGTGAGGAATTACACCAAACGTTATCGAAACTGTTCAAACTACTGTTTATTCTGGATAGAATATTCTCCAAACTGATCGACGGTGACATACCCGGTGGGAAAAGGTTAAATGGTACAGAATCCGTAAGAGTTAATGGTATTGCTGAGAGGACTAGGATGAAATTACCTGTCATTTTTGAAAGTCAGGATTTACACGGCTACCATTTTGAAGTGAGTAAAGTGTACGAAAATACATTAGAGAGATGTTCCAGATAACGCACAGTAAATATCAAAAAAACTTCTCGATAAGACTGGACTTAATCAAGACCATACAATTTCCTAGCATCGCTTTCATGCCACTATATTTTCTAATGAATTCCTTAATTTGTAACTATACTAATAAGACGGTTTTTTACTAGCAAATTCTTGCTAACGATAACGATATTATAATCGCACTTTATGATATTTTCCTATATATAACGCTCTATAAAAGAATGCATTTGTTGAATATGAAATTGGCATTGTGTTGACAGCAACAAGAATCAGAAACTAATGGGGCCATATTTGTTTACAGATCGTATACTTTTTGCTTACCTTATTACTGTTGGTCGAATGGATCCCTCATATAAGCACTAGCAGCCTGTGGTGTAAACAGTGGAACATTGGCGATGTCTGTATGACTGTGATCACCACTTATAGCCGATTCGTTTACTGGCGATTTGGAATCTCCAGATTTTGTTTCAGAGTTGTTATTGTTATGCTGTAGAGCTTCTTGATTTGCTGCTGCAACAGAAACTGCTTTATATGAACTCAAATCTAAAATCACCGTAACATCTTTGGTTATCTTGGCTAACGAAGCAAGTTGTGGCCTTACTTCATTTAGACTTGGCAAATCAGCCATTAAAGTCTTTGCATTGGCAAGAATTGAAATAATTGCTTTGAGGAAGGCATTGATACTTTCCCATGTTTTTAGCTTTTCAGAGGTCGTTGAATACTTTTCAGCAGTTATTCCATCACCAGTCAGAAGCCGTAACCTTTCACCTAGTACCTGTGATAATTGCAATAATTGCCTACAGGTATCTGTTAAATCTTTTATTTTGGTAGCTAGTGTATCGGTCAATACCTGATGTCCTGTTGAACTAGCCAAAGCAACTTTAGATATTTCAGATGTAAGTTGATTATACACCATTGTCACCATCTTAACTACTGTTCCCAATGTTTCGTGAAGTTGCTGATCAATATCTACATCCGTTCCAGTCGGTGTTGAGATTCCACCCTTCTCAGTTAATGGGGGTTGCTGTACTTGCTTTAGTTTTGGTGCTGTAAGAGACACATTTCCATTTTGAAGTTCATTGTTAATCTGTTTCTCATCAGGTGGATTCTTGAAATTACCACCTCTATTATCTGCTGTCTTAGCTAAATTAGAAATATTCATTTTATGTTTGTCCGAAGAACCTTGCTCTTGAGTACTGTTTGTAGTAGCAACTGCATGAGTAGGTAGTTGTCCTTGAGTTCGTAACTGACTAACACCATTAGGAGATGTTATTATATTAGACTTAGATCCATTAACATTCAAAAGACTACCTGTTCCTCTACCTTGTATGGTATTACTTCTTGACCTGGCTACTTTTGGAATGCCTGATTCATTGTGTTCTACTGAGCTTTCTTGATCAGATACGGCATCATGATATCTAGTTTTTTCTTCATTTGACAATCGTACTCCAGCAATATCTGGTTTTGAAACATTAGTTAGCGTTGGTTTTCTGCTTAATCCGACATGGTCTGTCCTACTGTTCGCTTCGCTTTTACTTCTTATTATAGCCGGATGACCATCACTCTCAGGTTGAATTTTATTGCTATTGTTACTGGCACTTTTCTTATGTAGTAAAAGTGTCTCCTGTGGTGTAATAAAGCTCCATGCATTGTACATTTCAGTATATGAACACACTAGTGACATGAAAAACATTCTTATGAAACATAAATCATCTTCCTCAAAAAAAGCTTTAAAATTTTTCTGTAACAGCGCAATAATTTGTTTAAATATTGAGATGATAGTCATACAAAGTGTGATCAAAGGTTGGTCGTTCGAGATTTCTTGATTGTCAGACTGTTCTAAAATTTCCACAAGATTATCAATGTGTGATCTAACCGAATATAGAAGAGATACCACATTCACAGCAATGGACTTTTCTTTACAAAGTGAAGTGATCTTTCGTATTGCCTGTTGACACTCTGTAAAACTAAACAATAATTTGCGACAAGCAACAACCAAATCAGTGTGTGATACTTTATGCTGTTCCTGGTTAACCTCTTCTGGAAGAATTGATAGTCTTTTGAAATAATCGTTGTATTTAGTATGGTTGTAGAGGTCATTTGAAGACAGAACATTAGGTGTATTCATATTCGTATCTGTGAAATTCTCTTTGGCAATAGTAACATTATTGATATGTTCTGATATAGTGGCAGATGAGATGCTAGAATCATTCAATTGTTCATCAGTTACTGGTATGGTATTAACAAACCCCATCCGCTTTGCCGCTCTACTCAATTTTGACTCTAGCGACTGTACTTTCATTTTTGGGTGATTGTTAAGAAAGCGAGGAATGGCAATTGCCCAATACTCATCTTTAGGTAAGTTTTGTTGATTTGGAACATAAGATAGTACTTGATCAAGTTCTTCTTTCGGTATAGGGTTTCCTTCAATTTCTAGAACTTTTATATGATTTAGTTGAAGAATAGGAGATAGTTTCCAAATTGAGGTAAGTCTGTTGTTCTTCAGAGATATAACCTTTAATCTAGTAGAGAATACGCTTGGAAATTCCTCTGGAAGCTGAGAGATTTTATTGGATGATATATCCAAAATTTCCAACTTCTGGCAATTCAGAAGTTCAACCGGGATCTCTCGAAGCCCATTACTATGCAGATCGAGGTAGCGCAGGTTTTTTAACTCACTAAAGTTTTCTGGTAAGTATGTTATGTTGTTTTTCCTTAGTGAGAGTCTTTCTGCATTTGCAAGTAGTTTAATATCTTCCGGTGGTATTGTTTTAAGGTTCAGTCCTATAAGTTTAACAGTGGAGCTATTTTTTGATTCCTGTTGTGTTAACTCATGATCTATTACTTCTCTCATTTCATCTATACTTAACTCATTCATAGCTTGAGACCCCTTTGAACTATCGTCATTGTATTTTTCATTTGCTAGTGGCATATTCTCATGCCCTATTTTTATCTGATGTTCCATTGATGCAGAAACTTGACACCTTTTCAATTCTAATCAGTATCTGACGCAACTTTAATATTAAATAAGGAATCCAGAGCTGGACAAGATAAAATTTGTCTTCTTTGGATACACAAAGTATATTTGGATTGAGATTTGTTGAGATATTGCTCAACCCTAGTTGCAGAATTGTATTTCTAATGCTAAAAAAAATTACAGATGAGAAATACTCTTCCTCATCAACTTGCTGAGTTAGTAACTCTAATAACTAGGAATTCGGTGAAGTTCAGCCAATGGATATTGAAGTGTGAATGCTTATCGTTAAAGAATCAGCTATAGGCTTTTTGTAATACTTGGAATTGCTATATTCTTTGTATTTTATCTTCCAATTTCTAAATCATTGAATTTTTCAAGAAATTGTAATCGGATTTATTTTTTTTTTGTTTTGATTTAAGAAGCTCCAATTAAGCGAAATTCTGGAGAAAAATCAGTATCGCCCATATATAAGATGTTAATCAATAGTTGTGCATCACTCTTCACTGTATTTTCTGATAAAATTTGTCGGATAACAAATATAATGATACTCTTAGATTGTAATATCCTGTATTGATTGATTGATGATATGTGACCTGATATTCTATGTATTTATCTCACTATAAATCAGTCTGAGCAAGATCATCATGGATAAAAAGAGATATAATATTGATAAAAAATATAATTATTTACATTATTTACAAATGATAGATTGAAGGAGTAAAATCCGGTGTAATTAAAAATAATACTCTGATATTTACATGAAATTTTATTTTCAAGTACTGCTTTTCTACTTCATGATAATTGTGAAAACATTTGTTTTGATAGTTCTTGGAAGTATCAATGGTTGCAAGCTCTCTTTCATAAACTCGAATATATTTGCATTATTTTTATTTTTCATTTTTTTCATTTTTAGATTCTCTGTGGTGAGACTCATAAAAGTAATGTTCATGTCGAAGTGGATTTTAGCTTTGAGAATGATTTTGCACCAATTTTTTTGAACATAGCTATGTCATCATTTCTAAACTGGTAATTGAAATCGGGATCTATTGCAGGCAACTTTTCGATAATGAATTCAGAGAATTCCAGTAGTTCTTTTGGGATAGTTTTAGTACTACCACTTCTAAAGACCATCCTTATTGTTCTCAGAACCTGTTCCATCCAATTAATAGACATATGAACTTCTAAACCAGGAAGCATTTCTAGGTACTTGGATAATTCTGGATATAGTGACACGTCGTGTGTTCTACCAATAACCTGACAAAGACCCTTTATCATTGTACCCATTAATTGAGGTGAGTTGATTCTCATGGGTTGCGATACTTTGTTGTTGTCAGTCTTCATTAATTCCTCAAATATTTTCTCCGCATTCTGAACATCACCATCCGGTTTACGGAATTCACTGAACAAAATCTTTTTTTGTAAGGTGAAATTCAATTGGTAAATCCCTCTTTGCTCAAATAACACACGGACAGGAATAATCGAAGGTGCAATATCGATGAACTTTTCTAAAATCAAGTTGACCTCTTGCTTCCACGATTGAGTAGAAATTTGAGGCTTTAGTTTTAGTACTTTGCTTCTAACATCATTAGCGATAACATATGTCTCATCGTCCGTCTTGGTTTTGTATATGTAGTCACCATATGTTTTCAACGCCAAAATGGAGGTATTAGACCCAAATGAATCCAAGCTGTTCTGTTGGTAAAAATCATCAAATACTTTGCTATCATTTGGATTCTCATTAAAAATTTTTAACGCTATTGCTTCAGCTAGATCAACAGATTTTAGTTTCCCAAATTTCGTAGCATCTATTCTGTTTTGAATTTGTGAATATGTGATCTTTGTTCTTCTGATAATTGCTAGTAAAAAGGCCTCAAAGACAACTTGGTTATTCTTATACTCTGTAGGTATCTCTTTTTCCCATATATTCTGTAATTCTTCAATATTTCCAGATGTATTTAAAGCTTTGATCAAAGAAGCATATGCTAGAGAGGCATCGATTCCCACTTTACCAAATTCTGGTTTCAAATATGAATTCCAAACAGCCAATAGTCTTTGCAGTTTTTGTATTTTTGAGGGAGCTGGATATTTTGAAACAATGTCGAGTAATCCTAATTTTAATTTAAAACCATCCGCGTCGCTAAGTTTATCCTTATACTCGTTGAATACTTGCATTGGAAAAGAGGAGTTCGCATTCAGTTTATTGAATTGCTCCATAAACTTTGTAATAATTTCAATATCGCAGTTATTGATATCCCTTTGTGCAGAATAGATATTATAAAAGCTTCTTAGTCTAGATTCTGTGTAACAGATATCAAGTTGATTTATGAACCACGTCTTGTTTTGTGTTGCATATAAATTTAAGAGATATGCAAATCTGTTGGATAATTCTTGGTCCCTTTTCAACACTTCATTCTGTTCAACAATGGAAATTATTCTTCCGAATGGAATGTCGGTATGAAATCTTTCTGTCTGTAAAATCTGTTGTAACATGCTGCAATCTGGTTCGTTCATATCAGGAAGTTTCAAGTATGCTATTGTGGTATATGCCATTAAGTTTTCATTTGATGTTGTGAATTGCTCCAAATATTTAACCCACAGGGAGATAACATCTTTAGGAGCGTCCTTCACAAGCAGGTAGTATCTCAATATCATCTCATATTGAGCAGGACCTATCAAATTATACTTCGATAGTTGTTCAAGCACAACATATGGGTCTAAGCTAGAAGTATTCTTCGCATTTGTAATGCTTTGAAAAAGACGGTTAATAAAAGACAATGATCTGCTCCTGCCATATTTTGGTGCCATTCCTTGTCTTCCGTTTGAAAATTCAGATATCTTATCTAAGTCATTTTTGAACTCATTGTATAAAGATTCAATATTTGCCTTCCCATCAGGTTGTGCCAATTTGCCTGTATACTCTTTGTTCAACTCAAATAACCTTCCTGATCTTCTTGGTGTTGTCTCAACATTTGACTGTGTGCTAGACGATAAAAATCTTAAAGCCGTACTTTTAAGGTATTGGTACTGGGCATCTCTTAAGGAACGTACTAGTAGTCTCTGGTTTATCCTTAACATTGTGGTAGAATTCTCAATTTATTAGTTTACAGGTCCTTTATACGCTTCCCATGAAATCAATTAATAGGACAGGAGTCAATTACTATGCTATGATCCAGCGGGAAAGTATAGGGATACAGATTCAAACTAGAGCCACTCAAAACAGGGATTCGATTACAAAATTAGTTGTGCTCTCCTATTTCTATAATACTCATTAAGAATATTTATTTGATGTTTCGAGAAATATCTTTTAACTTGGTTGTAAATGCCGTTACTTTCTCTGTTTCCAACCCTTCCGAGACTGAAAAAAAACTGAGCTGTGAAAAATCATTGAAGTGACTTCGAAATGAACAATACACATTTTATGGACAGTATCCTCATACCGAGGGAGGTCTCCTATAGTTTTGGTGATTAAGCTGTTTTTAGAGTAGCGAATATACTACGTCAGAGACAATTGAAGGTTAGTTGTAAAAAGTCCAGTATATTTTGAAGCAAATTATTAGGGTGTTAGCAATCAATGACGTATAGTTTCAAATGCTGTGATGACGGTTCTGGTATAGCAAGTGGGTCTATACTTAGATTTGACAATGTTACAATTTTATTAGACCCTGGTTGGAGCTCATATAAAGTCTCTTACGAGGATAGTGTGGCATTTTGGTCGAACATTATTGCTGAGGTTGACATAATTCTGATCTCGCAACCGACTACAGAATGTTTGGGTGCCTATACCTTCCTGTATTACAATTTTATATCGCATTTTATTTCACATATTCAGGTGTATGCTACACTGCCTGTAGCCAATCTAGGAAGAGTATCAACAATTGAATTTTACGTTACAAAGGGTATCATAGGTCCTTACCAAACAAACCAACTTGATATAGATGATGTTGAGAAAGCGTTTGATTTCATAGATGTGCTTAAATACTCTCAACTCGTTGATTTAAGATCCAAATACGATGGTTTATCATTATTTGCATATAATTCAGGCTACGCACCGGGTGGTGCTATATGGTGTATAACTACTTACTCAGAGAAATTAATTTATGCCCCAAGATGGAATCATACTAGAGATACGATCTTGAATGCTGCTAATCTATTAGATAATACAGGAAAACCATTATCATCACTAATGAGACCGTCTGCAATAGTTACAAACTTCGATCATTTTGGCTCCTCACAACCTTTTAGAAAGCGTGCAAAATCTTTCAAGGATATACTTAAGACTAAACTAAGCAATAATGGTAATATTTTGATTCCAGTAGATATTGGTGGTAAATTCTTAGATCTTTTTGTTTTGGTTCACGATTTCCTTTATGAGAATGGCAGGAATAATAAGTTAGCAAATATTCCAATTGTACTCCTGTCCTACACAAAGGCAAGATCACTAACATATGCAAAATCTATGACGGAATGGTTTTCTAGTATCTCAGCTAAAACTTGGGAAAATAGAAACCAAAAAACAGCTTTTGATCTGGATACGCCATTTTCTGTTGTGGACTCAAATGAATTGGCAAATTTGAAGGGTCCTAAAATATGCTTTGTTTCTAATGTAGAGACATTGGTTAACGATGCATTGTCGATTTTAGGGTCAGATAATAATACATTGTTAGTTTTGACTACAGATAACAGACAGGAAGTTCCAGCACTTCATACAATATATGACTACTGGAAGGAGAATAATACTGAAAGTTCAATTGAAAGTGCAAATGTTCTAAAACTGAACCAAAAAATTACCATAAATACCACAACATTCAAGGAATTGCAGAACGAAGAACTTGATGCTTATCTAAGTAAATTAGAACAAAGGAAACGGAAACAGTTGATAACAGAAATTACGACCAGGAAGGGGCTCAAAAAGGGGGCCGCCGTTGCCCTTCCTACTAATTTAGCATCTGATGAAGGTCAGAAAACAGAAGTTGATCTGGTTGATGACATTACAAACACCGAAGATCTGGAAAAACTATTAGAAGAAGAGGAGGAGGACGAAGACGAAGATAATGAAGATAATCTTATTAATATTTTAGAAGATGAAGATAGAGCCGACGGAATTGAGGAGTCTATTCCAGTAGATATAATAATTACGCCTGGTGTTAACAACAAGCACAAAATATTTCCATTTCAGCCTCTTAGACAAAAAAAAGATGATTATGGTATTGTAGTGAAGTTTGATCAATTTGTTCCAGCTGAAGACAAAGATGATATTACGCCATCAAAGAGACATATAAATGGAGATAATGAGGAGGATATGGATGACGATTATGTTATAAAGGAAGCTTCTAATAAGAAGATCAAATCAGATAGTGTTAACCAGCCCACAAAAGAGACTAAATTTTCGGATGATATTAATCACTTGCGGAATAGCAACAGACCTGGTATACGAGAGTTTAAAGCAACTGAGGTTAACTTAAATATGAGTTTAACGTTTATCAACATGGAAAGTTTGGTGGATAGAAGGTCATGTGGTGTGATATGGCCACTTTTTAAAAGCCGCAAATTAATTTTGATGGGACCTTCAAATGTTCAAGACAAGCATGTAACTGGCATCATCACTAGTAAAACCATGGAAGTAACCAGCCTGGCATATAATCAATCAATTGATTTTGATACTACCATCAAGGCATTGGATATAACGATATCTCCAGAATTGGATGCACTTCTCAAATGGCAGAGGATCAGTAACGACTACACACTTGCGCACGTAACCGGTAGACTAGTCAAGGAAAGTGCCCATCAGTCCTCGGCTGTACCAGTAACAGATAACACCACTTCTAGTGGAAGAGAGAAATATGTGCTAAAACCATTAAATGGCAATGTCGGTGTACAGACCAATGGCTCACTAGCTATTGGTGATGTCAGATTAATCAAACTGAAACAAAACTTAAACGCGACTAATCATACTGCAGAGTTCAAGGGTGAAGGTATATTGGTAGTGGATGATAAAGTAATTATTAGAAAGATAAGTGATAGTGAAACTATAATTGATGGTCCCCCATCGGCACTGTTCTATTCTGTGAAAAAGCTAGTGATGGATATGCTAGCTAAGATATAAACGACCTAACTCCTTACACGCAAGTAATTATCTTAAGTACAAATGGTTTCATATCACGACCAATGAGTATATATTCTGTATGGATACGCGCTACTGTTAATTTACATTAAAACAGAACTGAATGAAAACTTAATTGATAAAGGATGATTACTATCATGATACTATTGTCTTTATACAACAATTTTTCATACGTAATCACGAAACCGGTATCGCCTACTTACTTGAACTGTAATTTTTCAGTGTTCTAGCTTGCGATGAGGTGAAAAAAATACTGCATATAACTATGACTACAGCAATAGCTTAAGTTTTGTAGATTTGAAAGAGTTGATTTGGTTTCTATCTGGTGGATACAAGCGAAGCTATATATTACTTAACATTCAATATTTAATTACAATTTAGCTGGGCGTTAAATCAGGATTCACAAGAGCAATAGAAGTTGATAAAATATTTCCAGATATTCAATTATGAGTGAGCGAAGAGAAGAAGAAAGAGGTAGAACTGGCTTTTCTATGAAAAAGAATCACAACTCCAATTTTAATCGAAGGAATCAAGAACAAATACACCAGAAGTTGCCAACGAAAATAAGCGGTCCATTAACTTTAGAGCAGCTTTGTGCATATCAGCATATGTTCAGGATACAAGAAATATCTTCAATTATAAAATCCCATAGCTTTGAAGTTCCAAACGCTAGAAATCGTTCTCCATCACCTCCTCCAGTTTATGATGCAGAAGGTAAAAGAATAAATACAAGAGAACAACTTTATAAAAAGAAATTGATGAATGAAAGATTCAAACTAGTGGAGGTCGTCTCTAAGTTAATTCCAGGATATTCAGCTCCTAAGGATTATAAGAGACCTACCACTTTTCAAGAGAAATATTATATACCAGTTTCTCAATATCCACAAATAAACTTCGTTGGACTATTATTAGGACCCAGAGGGAAAACACTAAGAAAAATGCAAGAAGATTCTGGATGTAAGATTGCTATCAGAGGTAGAGGTTCAGTTAAGGAAGGTAAGACCTCATCAGATCTGCCACCAGGAGCCATGGACTTTTCTGACCCATTGCATTGTTTAATAATCGCTGATAATGAAGAGAAGATAGAAAATGGTATCAAAGCCTGTCGAAATATTGTAATAAAGGCAGTCACATCTCCAGAAGGACAGAATGAGTTGAAGAGAGGACAACTACGTGAACTAGCGGAATTGAATGGTACTTTAAGAGAAGATAATAGGCCTTGTGCTACTTGTGGTCAACAGGGTCATAAGAAATACGAATGTCCACATAGGGAGACATTTGCAATGAAGATTATTTGTAGGCGATGTAATCAACCAGGTCATACAATAAGAGACTGTACTTCAGATTCTAACTATGGAAAACAGATACACTCTTCGAGATATAATAATGAAATGCCTTACCATAGAACCAGCACAGCTGTCGATCAACCGAGTGCGTACTCGAGATATGGATATACACCAAGAAATCATAATGGAAGTAGTAGATTCAACGATAATTCCAAATATCTGAACAATGGTAACAAAAGGGCTACTCCACAACCCGAGCTTGAATTAGAAACTAGTCATAAGAGGCAACAAATTAATCCTACCTCAAGTTCTCAGGATACCTTAAGTCACCAGACTAATCATATGACTATGACAACGATAGAAGATTCTGGAATTGATAAGTTACAACTTCCTGCTGGTATGTCTAATGAAAATCCTATACCACAGCCTGTTAATTTCAACGAGATTCAAATAAATGACGTCTCTGGACCAAATGGCACTTTAGAAGCGCCACCGGGCCTTGACTTGGGAAATAATGATTCTAACATAACCCTGCAAGGACCACCAGGTCTAAACTAGAATGCATACTTTTGTATTGATAATTTATATAGTTATTTAGTATAGCTATCGGTAATGAATTATCCATAAATTCTAATTCATATTCTATTTTCCATTTCATCACATTGAGATATGAATACGAATCTCAACAAGAATGGTTATCTGGATTTAGCTTCTTGGCTCTCCTTCCATTTATGGGCAAGCGCTAATATATTCGATGTGTCAATGTTGCTTTTATTTTCATCATCTGGAAAGGTATATGTAATATTCTGAGTCTTTAATCCGTCGATATCTTTGATGCCATTTACAATAGAGGGTAATCTCTTTTCAATTCTTTGTCTACTGGATATATCACCATACTGTCCTTCAAAGTCGACATAAGATTGTAAAATTCTTGCTCTATCTTCGTCTCTCTTAATTTCTTTGAAATAATTGAGAGCTCTTTCAAAAACATCTCTTGCATTATCTTTATTATTATCAGTAATCTCAAATTCAAATTCGATCTCTTGTTCATCTAAAGCACTACTATCCTTCAACCTTTCTTCTTTCATGATTTGGAAGTTTTGAACTTGTTCCTCTGTAGGAACTGTTAATTTCTTCATTGCATAATCAGTCCAAGCTTCTACGGTAAAGTTAGACAGCTCTACTTGTTTTTTTAATAATGGTTCAATATTATCAAAATTCTGATATTCCATTTCATAGTCAATTAAGATTTCAAGCAGATGTAACTGGAATGACTTTGAAAACAGCCCAATGTTGTTTTGAATCGGAATCATGCAAACACTGCGTACCCTGACTTCATCTCCCAGACTGTCTTCAAATTCTACATAGGCTCTCCATGTATCGAGATTTAGCGGATCGAATTTTAAAAAGTTTTCATATAATATTCTAACGCGATCAAATTCCCTAAGTTTGGTCTCCAGATCAATGTAATACTTAAAAGTCTTCCGTTTTGGACATAGTCCTAACGAACGACCCAAAATAGATCTAGCTTTCTCCAGGTTATCTTGTCGAATTTCAAACTCAGCGTATAATATCCATATTTTTGAAAAAGTAAAATCATCATTAGGGATAATATTATGGATCAGTTCTTCAAATTTCTGTCCACATAAGGGAATATCATTAATTGTTAGCTCAAGAAATGTTAAGTATTTAATCCATATCAGGATATACTGCTTCCAATATTTGTCTTTAGTCCTACTAGTAGGAATGGCCGCATTTAGCACATTACTAAACGCCTCCATAACTAATTTAGGATAATTATTTTCAAGTAATTGCAAATACAACAGCCATGTGTCGTAATCATATACTTTTTCATTCAGAATATCTTCATAGTGTTTTTTACGATTAAGTATGATGGTATTCTCTAAAGTTTCGGCCGTTCCATGTTCTCTTTCAAATTGAAGAAGTGCATTATTTAAAGTATTAGATTTAGGCCATTTTTGAATAGCGATCTCTAATAAGGATTTTGATCTTATATACTCCTTCTGAAGTGCCTCCCATTTAGAAAATTCCACGATTAAATTAATACAGTCGTCAACTAATTCATTTCGACTTTCTGAATATGCAATCAATGCATCCAATGCCAGAGAATATACCGATCTGACAGTTTTGGTTGAACCATACCTTACCTCGAAATTAATCCATTTTCTCCATGTTGAAAATTGAGGATGTATAAGAACATATTTTGAGTAAATATTACGCACATCTTCATACCTTTCTTGTCTAACCTCGAAATCGGTAAATGAATCCCATACGTGAGCTGCCGGTTCTAAAGAGCACCATTTCTGAAATAAATTGCGCACTATGTCAAAGTGTGCTAAGGATTCTTCTACAATTAAATACTTGTACCATAGTTTGTCAACACGTGGAAGTTTAGTAATAGCCCTTTCTAATATGTTTCTCGCATGATTGATATATCCTAGCTTCAACTCGGATTCTATATACCTTATCCATAAGGGAACATAGCTGATATGTACCCTAAGTGCACGTTCAAAAATAGACCTTGCTCTTCTCATATCATGCTGTTCAATTTCGAACACTGCATAACGCATCCATTGCTTGACATCCAGTCTATTCCTTTTCAAATAGCCTTCAAACTCTGTCCTTTTCCTGCGTTGTACATCTTTTAGTTCTTCGAGATCAAGAATATCAATGGCATCTATGGAAAATTGCTTATTTTGAGATTTATAGACATCCTTCAGTATATCATTATCTGTAATCTGTTTTGCAGGTATCTCAGTCATTCCCACTACGCTAGAAATAGATCTTATCTAATGTTGCTCTAGCTGACTTCTTCTTTTCGAAGTATCCTTTTCACTCTGTAATGAATGCAACAGTCTAGAGTTCACTAGATCTCAAACACTAAGAAATTTGATTTAAATAAAATGTTTGGTGATGATTTTAGGTGATACCTTATTTTAGTTGATAATATAAGTAAGTGTAGCTCATCGAGCATTAAATATTAGAGTTTTCATATGAGAGAATATTCTCAAGTTTGTACAGTCACGTGATATATTTCATAATACATGAAAGGTGTTATATTAATTGGGATCTATTAGTTGATTTGAAAGCTATATGCTACTCATGTATGTTTGGTTTTCTATATCTCTATGACGTGTTTTACACCACATTATACATTCCGGTTTATAACTAGCTCTTTGCCCAAAGAAATGGTTGATTGCGAGATGAATACTGTAGCCATTTATGCATCTTTTGAGTAAACATTTGACTTTAAGAACTCAGCTAAATCGTTCAATTCTGCAGGGTCAGCTGAGTGGCCAAGACCTCTATAGCTCTTAAAAGTGTAGTTCTCAAGTTCACCAGCGGATTTGAAGAACTCCGCTGTTTGTACACCAATTGGGAAAGGAACAACGTCATCGCTTTCACCGTGACCATGGAACACAGGAGTGTTTGGGTTTAAGTTCTTTCTGGTCTCTTGAAGTTCATTTCTAAGGTAGGCAAACCCAGAAAGACCGATAAATGCACCTATCTTATTATTTAGAGTAACTGCTGATGCTAATGCTAATGCAGCACCTTGGGAGAACCCACCAACTATTATATTTTGAGGTTCTATCCCATCGCTAATACTACTATCAACATATTTCTGTACTTCCTTTAATGATTGCTGGAATCCGACGGTATCGACATTAGAAGTTGTCCAGTCCCACACTTTAATATCAAACCAAGAAGGCATTGGCATACCACCATTGGCAGTAACTGGCTTTATGGGTGCATTAGGAAATATAAAGTTAGTGCTCTCAAAACATGGATGGTATTGCTGCAGGTATTGAGCTAAAAATGACCAACCTTGACCTGTGTCACCTAAACCATGCAGGAATATTAGTGCATATTTAGCGGGTTTCTTAGTACTGGCAATTCGAACAGCAGTAGACATTGATGTAGACTAGTCTTATTTGTGTTATCAGTTAAGATACTTGATTATATATCTTCTCTTTACCTCGAAGTTGAACTAATACCACAGTATTCCTTTGTCTTGAATCATCTTCAACTTTTAAGAAGGTGGAAATATCCGATGCGATGATATGAAATTGATTGTTAACCTATTTAGCAGTGGATAATATATTGAGCCCGAATAACAAAGTTCTAATATCTGAAGTAAAGAACTACCATATCGTTTTGATAGATAGCTCAATCATACCTCGATAACAATTTATAATGGATAAACCACCTATTCTTCCGCCCAGAGAAGACGCAGTTGCTCTAGAGCCAGCTAATGATCAGCCAAAACTGGATGTCAAATTACCTGTAAATATTAATCTGCTCTCATATAATGAATTACTAGAGCTTATAAATCAGCACAGAGATAAGCTGCATTGGTTTTGTGCTAGCATGGATTCTTTTGAACCGATTACAGAGGAGGTTAAGAGACTGAAGAACCAGTTTAAGGAGCTGGAGGAGAAATTCTCGAAATTGGAGGACGGTAAAGTTGTTATTCAAGACCAAATTGCTGAATTGGTCATCTTAGAAAGCGAATATACGAAGAAATATCAGAATCTACAACAATTAATCCGCTCGAATTACTCTAAAGATGTAGCAAAACGGACGATGCTCAATAAAATAAAGGAAAACGAACAAAAGTGCGATGAGTTAGAGATAAACGCCAAAGGCAGTTTAGATCTGGATGTGTTTCTTAAATCGTATATGGATTTTAAGCTAGATTATCACATGCAAAAGCAAAAGCTGAATGTGTTGTCCGCTCAGAATAATTTCTAAGGATGCAACTGAATAGTATTGAAAATCTATAAGGATAACCGCAATCAGTATCACTGAATAGGTATATAGGATATCAAATTATATGCAGGCATATAGTAACTCTATAGCGTTGATCTCACTCCAATTGAATGTTTATTATTTAAGTAGCGTGGCTAATAATATATGGGTGAAGTAAAACATCGATACTCATAATTGCAAAAAAATAATATGCCTTAGTTGTCACCATATATAAGTTAGAAACGATGTTATAGCTAGTGTCTACAAAAAAATAATTTACAAATAATAGGAAGAAATGAAAAGAATAAAGGCAAAACAGAGTAATAGTTGCATAAATTGGAAAATAAAAGAAAAAATGAACTGAAGAAATGCTTGTTTTCACCAGGCTAACTTAATCAGATTTAAAGAAGTTAAACTACTTTAATCTGAAGGAATCATCCTTATTCCATGATAATGCAGTTGGGTCAGCAATTTTTCTGCCACCCATAACCCACGCCAATGCAAGAACAATGGCCATGGCAGCACATATACAGCCACCAATCAAATAAACTTCACCTAGGAATGGGTTTCTGCCACCAATAGAGGAGCCGTGTGTGATGAAGACACCTTTCTTACCGTTATACTCAGTAACAGGCCAGTGTAGACCGATGTCAATTTGCCATTCGCCCGCTGGCAAGGTATCGTTAGTGTTTTTTCTAATCAGTTTTGTTTGCTTGTCGAAAGCGGCTGGTCTCATCCAGTTTTGAAACTCTTCCCATTCATTTATGTTTGGCATGTTGGTCTCGTTGTAACCATTTGGGAAAGCCTTTGCCCAGTATGGAGGTGGGACGACTTCTGTGTGGTTGTACTTGGTCTTCTTATATCTTTTCTTATCAGAGTGCCAATTTATTCTCTTGTTGGTCAAAGGGTAATTCTTAGTGGAGTCCTGGACGTTCTGTAATTCAAATGGATAAGAGTCATTGAACATCGAGTTCGCAATCAGCCCACAGGGGTAAATCAATTTACCTTCGCTGTCATGGCCCAGTACTTTACAGTTGATACCGGTGTTTGAACGAACATCGTGCAGCGAAGGTCTCTTACCTCTTATTTGGTCCTCACTGAAAGAAAGCACATATCTTCTGTGGTTTGCGGCAAATTTCTCGAGCACATAATTCACATAGACTGTTTTCTTCAAGTCAGCAGGGGTGGTGAACCTGATCTGGCAGGTACCACGTTCATTAGAGTCATCCGATGGATCGTCCACAAATCTCCACTGTGGCTTTGTATTGAAATCCTTATGGTTGTGGAAGATGTAGTTGAAATGATCATCGGGCATGTCCTGGAAGTTATCCTTTGGCGCGGCAGTGACACAGTCCTGGTAAAACATAGTGATCTCGTCAACTCTAGAGGATTGCGCCAAGAGACAGCCACCTACAATGACAAACACCGCGGCGACAAGCAAGTATATAGGCAAAACACTCTTTGGCGTGAACACAGGGTTGATGGACGCGAGACGCTGCTGCGTGAAGTTATCCTCTTTAGGCCTCCTGTTCTTCGTCTTCACCGGTACATAGTCATCATCCTCAAACTCCGAAGCATCAACATCCTCTTCTTCGGGCACATCTTCTTGGTACTCGTGTTCTTTCTTTCGAAACACATTATTCACTTGCGTCAAATCCAACTTCACCATTTTTTTTCCCTATCTTGCTCTCCTTTCTATGTCAAACTCCAGAACAAAAAACGGCTATACCTTTAGATTACTATCTTCTCAATGGTAATGTAGAAACTGGTGCTTTTTGGAAACGGCCTCGATGTCTTATGTAAAGACTATTCCTGATTACTGGGCACTTTTGGTGTTATTCGACTGTTATTTTTTCTTCAAACTGCGGAAAGAGCGATTTTCAAAGCCCATCACCGAGAAAAATAGGGATTGTCACAGGAATGCCGGGTAAGTGATAAATTTGGTGGGTTTCCAGAGTGATCTTGCACCATAGGCTCTATATCAGTAGCGGCTTCTGGCATGTGAAGCATAGTGGGTGTATGTTCGACCTGGGGACGTGGACTATTAGAGGTTTTATAGAGCTGTTCTTGAGGCATTGGGTAATTTGTGATGGCTGGTGGATATGAGTCCTACAGCGATGCTGGCGAGAATTTGGCCGATGTGCGGGAGGACAGTCCGATGAAGGATGTTGACGATGTTACAGTGGCTCAAAAACCTCGGTCTAGTAAGTTTGTTTTGAGTAAGTTTACCATATATGAGGCGAAGGATAGGATGTATGTGGTTGGGAGTAACAAGCGGGAGAGTATGTTCCGGATCATGGAGATTGATCTCACTGTACCATGCGAAGAGCTGAGTCTCTTAGAAGATAATGTTTTCTTCACTCGTAATGAGGTTATGGATGTGCTCTCTAGATTGGAGGATGCTAGCAGTGATGGTCTCACGAAAATACTGACGTGCGATGCTTTGCTCGGTTTTATAAGGTTTACATCTTGCTATTACTTAGTCGTGGTGACTAAGATAAGTCAGGTCGCGGTCATCGGAGGACATTCCATTTATCACATCGATGGAACAGAACTGATACCGATAATGAGTAAGAAAACATTTAAAACACCGGAGAGAAGCTCACCAGAAGCTAGACTAATGAATATTTTTAAAGATTTAGACTTGACCAAGACTTTCTATTTCAGTTTCACATATGACATAACAAACACATTGCAGACAAATTTATTAAGGGAAAAATTGAAAGCAATTGGCAGGACCGACATCAGTATACCTTACGACATATTTGGTTACAATGACATGTTTATGTGGAACAATAACCTGCTTGAACCAGTTTTGTCATGCCTTGAGAGCGTTTATGACTGGTTCCAGCCAATAATACATGGCTTCATCGATCAGGTCAACGTATCTGTTCTGGGGAAATCCGTGTACATCACTCTTATTGCAAGGAGGTCGAGATT
This sequence comes from Nakaseomyces glabratus, assembly GCF_010111755.1. Taxonomy (NCBI): domain Eukaryota; kingdom Fungi; phylum Ascomycota; class Saccharomycetes; order Saccharomycetales; family Saccharomycetaceae; genus Nakaseomyces; species Nakaseomyces glabratus. Next base: position 260,986 of record NC_088954.1, read on the forward strand.
CTTCGCGGGCGCTAGATTCTTGAAAAGAGGTGTAAATAATAATGGCTATGTGGCCAACGAAGTGGAAACCGAACAAATAGTGGCAGATATGGTACTAACTGCGTTTCACAAGTCAGGTATGGGTTATTTTGATAGTAATAGATATACCTCATTTGTGCAACATAGAGGATCTATTCCTTTGTTTTGGACACAGGAAGCCTCAAATTTAACTGCCAAACCTCCAATTGAAATTACTGTGAGAGATCCTTTTTTTAGTGCTGCCGCCATACATTTTGATAATCTATTTCAACGTTACGGCGGTGGACGGATTGACGTTCTCAACCTGATTAAGACGAAGGAAAAAGTGCCAAGAGAAACTAAACTGTTAAAAGAGTATGAGGAATGTATAAAATATCTGAACTCACTGATATATGATAATAATATGATATCATATACCTCTTGGGATATGAGTAGAGAATCCAAACAAGATGGTCAAGGTGTCATTGAATTTTTAGAAAGCTACGCTATTGATACCATAACATCCACTGGCATATTTCACAATAGCAAAGACTTCAAAGGTACGAAGATCCAACAAGGTGTATGCAGGACAAATTGTATTGATTGTCTAGATAGAACAAATGCAGCACAGTTTGTCATAGGCAAGAGGGCATTAGGAGTTCAATTGAAGTCTCTGGGAATAATTGATGATTCTTTTCTAGAATACGATTCTGATATAGTAAACATTCTAACAGAACTATTTCATGACCTGGGTGATACCATTGCTTTACAATATGGTGGATCGCATCTAGTGAATACAATGGAAACATATAGAAAGATTAATCAGTGGAAGTCCCATTCAAGGGATATGATTGAGAGTATTAAAAGATTCTATAGTAACTCATTCATGGATGCACAAAGACAAGATGCTGTTAATCTTTTTCTTGGCAATTATGTATGGAAGGAAGATCAACCGTCGCTTTGGGAAATGAACACAGATCATTATCTTCATAACGATTTTGGTCTTGAGGAGACGAAAAGAAGTTATACTCATTGGTGGAATAATCACCATGTCATTAAACTAGGAGATCTGATACGTAATGAGGTAACCGAAAAGAATAATGATATTTCAAGAGCAAATTTGATAGCAAATATAAGAGGTTATCCAGCTGCTTTTGATAATTATTGGAATGAATACTACACGACCAAGGTAGTTACTTGGCTCCATGAACTTTTTGCATACAACATGAATTCTACTAGGCGATATCATCAGCTTAAGAAATATTCAGGAAAGGATTCTTCGCCATTCAAATCTCGAAAACAGAGTTGGATTAACAAAAAGGTGAAAGGCAGTGTTATTGATAGCCCCATAGATCTTAATTCACCTGAAGATCGAAAGCTTGATGTGATTAAAGATGAGAAATGTTTAAGGATAACATCTACTGATGAACTGCTCTTTGGTAACTATCAACTGACTAGCTTAGTCAATAAAAGAAATCACATTGCAAATTTACTACATGCAGATGAAATATCATTAGAAAGAGCTACTTCTACCGGCTACGAGGATGAGCATTGTTGCTCAACTATTGAAGACAGGTTTGAAATTGAAAGATATGGTAATAATGACAACCTTTATTCAGTTATTGATATCACCACCTCCATCGGATATTATAAAGAAATTAGAGTAGATTTTGATTATTATACACGTCTAGGACAAGTTGATAGATACAAGGAGCTTGAGAACTACGAAACATATTTTGATAATCATAGCTGGGAGCCTATTATGTAAGTGGTTCCAGTTATAGTTTTGAATGTTTTTTATAGAGCATATATTAGTTTAATATTCAACATTTGCAGTCCGTTTTTAGAACATTTGTTTGCGGCTCATAAATTAAGTCTTTTTAATATATATATAACTTCGAAAATAGTTGATGTTACTGTGAAATATCAATAGAGTGACCATTAGTTGATATCTCATTTCGGTTTTCCCGCATTATTACGTGGTATGTCGCTCAAATGCCGGTCTTAAAATAGGCCATTTGAAAGAGAAGTGATGCCTGAAAAACTGACAAAAAATTGAGATGAGTACCTGAAAATATAACTTCATGTAAAGTGGCAAATCAGTTTAAGAAATACAATTATGATATTTCTAGTATTGCGCAAATGTTATTCAGCCAGTCAAGCTAGCTACTAAGTCGCTTTTTATAATTTTAGTTGCTTCTTCTGTCCTGGTTTGATTATACCTATAGGGAACAAAATATAAAATGCAATCGAAAAATGGAGTCAAGAGGCCGAGACCTTCACATGTGTGTGACAACTGTAAGCGTAGGAAACAGAAATGTGATAAGAATAGACCTAGCTGCCGAAGATGCTTGAAACTGAATCAAACATGTGTCTATCCTGACTCAAATGGATCAAACGTGTCAAACATATCGCCAGTATCTGATAGTTCGATAATAGATGATATTAAAAATAGCAATGATGGTAACAGCAGTTTGATACATGCAGTGAATAATCAGGAGGGTAAAATAATGTACGATAAGAATAGGCATTTTAGCATTAATTCCATGCTCGACCATAGATCAAATCACTCACAATATCTTGGAAACAACATTAGGACTACAGATAGCGGAACCAGTGAGAATCCATCAACAGAAAATAAAGAAAGAACAAAGGAATTGGAATTTTCCAGCACAATGAACACAACAGAAAAGAATTACTCCGAGAATATTGCTAATATGTTAACAAACTCAAGTGCATATCAGCCAATTAATGAGATTACGCCAGAGAGTCTTTCAGCAAGTGGAAGAAAATCGCTAGAATGTAATGGAGAGACTGCATATGATAGCATATTGGCTGAAAACGATCTGGATGATATGATATTAGAGCTATTCAACCCCAACAACATGATAGTTGTATATGGTAATATGACATACATTGATTCACCATTTGCCCTTCATACTCTAGCACAACTAGATGCATTTGCAAGAGCTTTATGTGGAGCACTTCATGGTAATACAATGATAGAACTACATAGCAAGCTCTTGTTGTGCCCACAAGCTAATAACTATGCCGAGATGTTATCACAATTACAACCTCCATCTCCTGTTGCAGAGTTGAATTCAGAACTGAGTACGCTGCCTTATATTAAACAATCTATTATAAAGTGGGTTGAATCATCTGAGAAAAATCAATATTGTGCTATAGCCATTGGACTGTCTCATAAAACGGTTAGTTTGGATGAAACCATGTCTCCTCAATTGTATGCAGGTCTACAATTACTAGTCTATGACATTGAAAATAAATTCACTACAGTGGTTGAAACTGAGTATATCTTAAAAAATTTCTTTGAGAATATTTACCCTTTTTATCCATTCATGGAGCTTTGCAGCTTTAAAAGTAACCTGAATAAAATATGTGAGACGAGTGAGAACGGTAGATATAAATTCAATATCATATCAAAAAATAACACACAATCAGACTTTGAGACATTTTGCTTGTTCAATGTTGTGCTAGCAATATCTTTTAGGCAGCTAATGGTTGAGTCAGATGTTACTTTTCTAAAATCTAAGGATGTAGAGAGTGTCATTAAAAACCTTTATTCCAATTCTCAAAAGCTGTTAATAATGTTAGACACATATAAAAATACGAATGAATCGAGTTTCTGTTGCGAATTGTACGCCTTCCTATTGAGCTACCTTGAGCCAAATGCAGAATTGACATGTCTGACGCATGAAAAAATAGGCCGACTAAAAAGTTTAAATGAGATTGCTCTGACTTTGGGTTTGCATCATAACCCATCGAAATACACAAGATATTTCAACGAATTAGAACCTGACCCAAAAATTTTGAAGTTTAGGAGGAAGTTGTGGCTTGGTTTAAACACGCTAAAAATGGAAATATTAATACCAAATGGGGTGGCCAATAGACTTGACATAGACTATATGAATGCATTCATATCACCTGAAAGAAGCTTGGCAAAAATTTTACAAAATGATTTTCACTCTATTGGGGAAATTGATGCCAGCATACTACAGCGCTATGATAATAAATATCAACTGCAATTAATTTTAAATGAATTGGTTATTAGTTGTACACCAGTTAGTAATAATGTCCATTTCGGGGAAGTTGTACAAAATCTGAAAAGAGCTAAGAATTTTTTAATTGCTAATTTTTCAATAACAGACTGTGAAATGTTAGAAGACCAAACACTATTATACAAAGTAGATCCTAACATAGAAATTAATCTCAAGTCGACAAAAAATGTAGAGTTGATTATTAATTATATCAATGGCTATACGTGCATCATGTGTGTTTATTTTGTCTTAGCTACGAAATTTGAGGAATTGAGTAGACAAGACTGGAGAAAGTATGAAAAGTACTATCACAAATTTTTAATAGAGGCGATTGAATCCAATGTCAAACTGGATACCCTAGTAATGGGTTATCTTGAAGGCAAATATGCTAAGTTCATTGACACTAAGCATAGATACGTGCTAGATAGAATTGTATCAAATTTAGTGATTAAGTTATGGACTTTGAAAAGTTGTTTTTTGACAAGATTTTCTTACAAACGTTATGTCACTGAACGCTTAGAGCGCAAATATAGAGCAGAAAAAATGGCATATCCTGAAGCAAATCTATTGCCAGTACTCATTAGAATAATCAATTTATTAAATGTCCAAATGTACAGATCAGTTGAACTACTCAGGTCTAATATATCTGCAGAATATTATACACGTTCTTATTGTTCTCCCATGTTTCAATACATCGTCAATATAATTGAGAAAGGAAAACTAGTTGAAGTGGTGAATAAGTTTTGGGATAGAACTTTCGAAGCTGCAAATGTGCCTTCATTACTTTTAAAAAGTGTGAATATGAAGTGGGGCCTTGACATGAAGAATCCACAAATAATAAAGTACCATTTAATAAGCCCTGAAGGGCTACAGTGTATGAATAAGAAACTTCTAGAAGGTATTGAAAATGTATTAAATGTACATTTAGTGGATTGTCGTGACTGTGAGGCCATATGGGATTCCAATGAAGTTGCAGATACAGCCTCCACCGAAAGTGGAAACTTTGATCAGTTTTTTGAAACCAACTTTGATTTATTCTTGGGTGCTTTTAACAACTCCCTGGGGGATTTTCCAAAAATAACATTTGACTAAAAAATGCTAACAACCTCTACAAACTATATTAATTAAATTATACTAAGTATCTGCCAATATTTATTTTTTATAATTCAATGTGAATGAATTTTATGACTACTCTAAAGTTGTTGTGCACTATAGTAGTTGGTAATCCATCCTGTTTTAATTTTGAATAATGCACTCTTTTGTGCGTGCTCATCTCAAAAGGTCTGAAAATCACCAAAATGGGAAGATGTCAAATTAATGTGATGAGAAAATCAACATTGCATCGAATAAAGGATTACATGCAGATAAAGATTCAGAATTACATTATTGTAACGTCCCAAACTTAAATAGCAAATATTACAGATTGTTGGCACCAATGATGAATACTCAATGATGAATTTGGTTAATAACTTTAGTAAACTGTTTCCAAGATGTCTCACGACTGGGTTATATTTATGGTCATTATATGCAATTGTGGTTTGTATACACGTCATTAGGGCAAGAGTGGTACTTCCATTGGTTTTCACGATTGCAATGGTTGCTTTGTATACTTATGCAAAGCTCATATATGTTGGACCTGGTACGACAAAGGAGTATTCGATATTGAGAGTATATGACTTGAACGCAGCAGAGAGTGGATTTGAGTTACCACCAGAAATGCTGGTGAAAAGAAGTTATACACAAAAGAGAAATGGTAGATTTAGGGTTTGTAAGAGCTGTAGTAGTTGGAAACCGGATAGATGCCATCACTGTTCAACTTGTAATGTATGTGTTCTAAAAATGGATCACCATTGTCCGTGGTTTGCGGGATGCGTTGGTTATAGAAATCAAAAGTTTTTTATCCAATTCTTGATATATTGTACTGTTTACAGTATATTAGTGCTGATATTAAGTTCTATGGAAATTTATACATGGTTTAAAGGAGAGTTCTTTGAGGTAGAACTCATAAACTTTACTTTACTATCTCTATGGTTACTGGCTCTTGTTGTTTCGATATCTATAACAATATTCACAGTATTCAGTATTAGTCAAGTGTGCCAAAATCAGACCACAATTGAATTATACAGTTTGAGGAGATACAACGAAGAGGTCGCATTTTTAAATGAATTTTCTAATGAACCGATAAAGGGAACAATCAATATATTTGATCTTGGGAAGAAGCTGATAAACTGGGAAGAAGTTATGGGGTATTCTCTCATTGAGTGGGCCTTGCCAATTTCACGGAGACCTTCTTCACTCGATCTTGAGGGATCTCATAGTCATGGATTGTTCTTCAATGTCAATAAAAACGTTAGTAAAACTATGAATGAGAGTGTAGATTTGCAGGATAGGTTACTCCGTCGACTGACTCCGAGATCTTCGCTTGATGTAGATAGATCAAATTTTGTCTAACTGGTTTTTTTATTTCTCGCCTTCATATTATATGCATTTTCTTGGCATGATTAAATAACATTCTTTCACAACAATTATCTTATCAGTACAGTTTTATTGGGTTGATTTCTAAATACAACGCAATAAATGAAATTTGTCTATTATTATTTGATATATCTATGAAGCAATAACTAATATTTAACTGATTTGGCTAATAATACAATGATAATGAATGTCTTACTATTAGAAATTTAAAGTAAGAATGCAGAGAGTAGGCCTATTCCTTGAAACTTCGCGAGTTGGAAAGGTATGCAATAACGGGAGTACTTTACCAATCATAGCAGGAGAGCGATGAAGCCAATGATTATAGTTGAGAACTGAATAGTCAAGCTTGATGATCCGCCTTGGTAGATACTTACAACATGAGAAGTCGTTGTATTGCCTGGATGTACTGTTGATAACGTTGATGCTTGAACAGAAGTGTATAGGGAAATTATGGCTGGTGCAGTGGAGGTTGTTTCTACTTTACCAGACACAATATTGTTCGTTGGTTTAGGTGAGGAGCTGGATTTCAAAGTAGAAACTGGCTCCAGAACACCAATATCAGTTACAACAGCAGATTTAGTACTCAAAGATTTGCTAGCTGATACTTCAACAGAATGGGCAACAGAATTTGAAGATTTTGAGGATAATGTGCTCACAGCTTCAAGATCACCATACACCGATTTAGATGCCGGCTTGGTACTATAGTATACTTGCTCAGAAACACTCAGTTCTGTTGATTTTACCTTAGAGGATGTAGATGCTTTTGTGCTAGAAGTCTGCTTTGTGGATTGAATAGTTGAAGCAGCTTCCAAGAATTCGTATTCGCTCAATTGCTCAGAAATGGTGCTTTGATAAACACTTGCAATTGTTGAAAGTTGTGTTTCGTTATCTGCTTTTTCGCAAGTAGGGCACACAGTTTTGGTTACTGTTTGTTTCAAGGATTGTGTGGTTGTAGTGTTTGTAAATTTGGAAGTACTGCTAGAGATAGAGGAGGATGTGGCTGCGCTGGAATAGTCCGTTTGACTGCTTGAAATAGTCGTAATTGTTGAGTTGTGGTACATTATAGATGATGATGATGATGTTGAGTTTGTAAATTCATCCGGTCTAGAAGTTGGCGTAGCAGTTGGAGTTGAGGTGGTGGTATCATTTCTAACAATCTTCGATTGTATCATCATCTTTGAGCTCGTTGTACCATTTAGAGTTGAAACTGGAATCCATACACCATACTCACTAACAATAGCTGAAACAGTAGAATGGTCTAGACTGTATGTTGGGATAACTTCAAGTGATTTAGTAACATTGGATGCTGTACCATTAGTGTATGCTGGCAATGGTGTCATGGTTGAGTTCTTAGAAACATCAGGATTTGGAGTCGAAACATTGATGTGAGAAAGATTGTCTAATGGAGCTGCGTATAAGTTTGTATTGATGTTAATTTCCGATGGGTCAACAACATCTCTCTTAGATAGGTCATTTGCTGGATAACTAATATTCAGGTTGTTGGAAATAGTCTTTGAATATAGTTGAGAAGAATAGTAAGTGATTCTCACATACTCTCCACCACTGAAACTAGAGTTAAATAGGACGTCGATTTTAGAGTTGGTGGAGTAGTCGTGTACAGCAGTCAATGGCACAGTTGCCAAAGGTTGGTTAAATTTGTTCAGTTTGGTAACAACTTTGAAGGTGGTCTTTGAAGCATCGAATTGATAAGCGTTGGGAACAGAGGGCGTAGATTGAATTCTGATAGGTCTTTTAAACTGAGAGATTGGAATATCAAGAGTAAACCAAGCAGTGTTGTTAGTTTGGTAAATGCCACCATTTGTGTTAATTTTGGTTGGATCTGTTGCTAAGTAGTTGATGTTACGAACAAACTCGACATTGTCGCCATTGGTAAAAGTGTAAGATACAGAACCGGGACTTCTTATTTCTGACAAACCCTTTGAAGAAAGCTTACATAAGAAATTGAAAGTGGTACTAACATTTTGCAAAATGTTGCTGTCAACCAATTGAATGTCAAAATTGTTGGAGTCGTCGGCTTTGTTAATGGAACCAATTATCTTGGAGTTATAAGACAATGGAAAATCACCAGAAGGAAAAGAATCAAACTCATCAGGAACTGTGAATGGAATGGAATTTTTAGCATCTTGAGGGACAAACACTTGACCTTGAATCAAAAACCAATGACTAGGGTCTGTGCTGTTGTTTGAGCCGGAGTGTGTATCGAATACTTGTATATCGGTTAGAAAGCCTTTTTGCGCATTGGCAAATATAGATGTACTAATGCTCATAAAAGTGAGCAGAAATGTAGTTGTAAATTTCATTGTGTTATTGAAATATGATCAATAGATGTGTGTTGTCTGCTTTGGTAGCTTTGAATTGGTAAGGTTTGGAGTGATATTTATTTAATTGTAATGTTTTTTGTTGTGTATTATTTGAATAGGTTAGATAAGGCAAACTGGAAAAGAAAGTATTTCTTATGACCTTCTGAATTGAGATAAAATCAGGTTCTTTATATATGACTACAATAAAATAAATCTTTTGCCAAACTTGGTTAATTTCTCAATGCCAGTATATGCTTCAGATGGTATTCATTCCTACTTAGGAATACCGTACCAGTTTTCTGATAACCAATGCAACATTCCTTGTAAAAGCACGGGCACTTTCTCGATAAATGCACATAGCTCTTACCAGCAAATTCCAAAGAAAGGTAGAAAAAAGAGGAGGTCTTAATCAGCGATCTCGAGGACCTGTTCTCATTAATGGGCACGCATTAACGAACACCGATATGTATTGCAGGTACAGTGTAAAAAAACGGTATTTAACTACCAGTCTGAATAGTTACTGTTTGTTACCGTACTTTAAACTATCATTGTACGTCGATTTCTAGGGTAGATCTAACTTCACGCAACAATGCTGGTAAAGATTTACGCTATTTGACTCAATTTAGAGAATGTGAGACCAGCAGATCTACAAAAAATCGGGTTCTGATAAATCTGGCACAGCAGGTTCTGAGGAAATGCCCTCTTCCTTGAAAGTTTAGGGACACCAGAATAACACTGCATAAAGGACTGTGCACTATTCGCTGTGGACTAAACTAATTTGTGCAGGATTTGTTTGGAGCAGAGCAACTAACCTAGAAAATGCTGTACATAATGATTTGTAACTTTTTTATTTTTCTCTGGGAGCTCCCAGAAAACATTGCACGATTAAGTCCAAACTGAATGTATAGAAAAAATAAGATGGCTGGAAGTTGCTGGCTAGTGATAATTGAGAATCTTAAAATCATTGCTGGGTTACTGATTTCGATGGGTTTTTTTGCAAGCCAGATATCTATCAATACAAGAAGAACTAATTTGTAGGCGGTGTTATGTTCTCCTTCAAACCTCTTCGCCATTTAAATTGTCTATTCTTGAATGGCTGACTCTTAGCATGTATTCTGGTCGAGTGAATTGGTATGAATGAATACGTTCTGGTGAAAAGTCTGGTGCGTAATTTCTGTTGAATCAATTGAGTTTGTTGAGCCACAAGCGTAATTGGTAGTTAGTAGGAGATAAAATTCAGGAGGCTGTGCTTGGCCTTGTCTATTAGCAGAAGCAATTTTACTTGTAGAAATGCTGTCGATACCATCAGCAGTATGACAGGTCAACCTTGTTCAGCATAGGCCTATTATTGCCCTGAACCAAAAATCAACGGCTGGATCATCAAAATGTGTAGATATATGGAAGATAAAAAGACGACATTGATTTTGTGGGTAGAATTACAATATTGAGAGAGGAGTCTAGATTGGATAAGTCTATAAGCGTTTCTTGTTCAAATCTTGCAGTTGTATATGCCTGTTCATCTTTCTAGGTATATTACACAATTACAAATAGCAGAATAAGTAGTCTTTATGTCTAGTCGAGCTGGTACAACAACTTTTCTTTTGGATAGTGGCCATATGTCATAATTCCTTCTTCGAATACCTAAAAAAGTTTAATTTTCGGATAATTATGAAGGATCCGAAGCTAGTTGACAAAAAGCTCGAACCAATCATTATTCATCTGTATAGTTGACCACCAATATCCGGTTTTAGTAGGCACTAATAAAAAAGAACTTAAGATTACATGTATAAGTGATTATTATTCATTTGCCCAGCTCATAACATTTGAATTGTGCATACAAAGGAATCGAGGATTGAGGATACTACATACCGAGAGTAGTGTTGTTTGATGGTTCTCCCGATAATAATTGGAGTTGGTGTAACGCTGGTAGCATGGACCACCCAATCGGCTCTCCGAGCTTGGCAGATCTATAGAACTCTTACTCCAGGCATGATAGCAGCTATGAATGGGATCAAACTAACAAATTTTCGCTCGAAATACGCATCAAAATTTCACAGTGACAGGTTAAACCCGGGGCTGAAAATGCAACTAAACAAATGGGAAGGAGGATTTTATCATCCAATGTCAGAATCAGAGGCTTTAATGATACTAAATATTACTCAAAAAGAAATTATGAGTTTGAATGCTCCATTACTAAAGAAAAAGCATAGGCTAGCAATGCTTAAAAATCACCCAGATAAAGGTGGAAGTCCATATTTATCAGCAAAAATCAATGAAGCAAAGGAATTATTAGAAAAAAGTGTACTAACTAGGAAATAATCAACGGTAGATCGTCTGCATGAATGGGTCGCATGCCGGTATTCTACTATTAGAATAATTGCACAAAGTTTCATATTTTCTAGAAGGCAACTAGCCTTACAAAGGTAACGAAAAGGCTATGTCATGAATTTAGAGCTCTTGATTCTTTTTTTCATAGCATTACAAATTGGTAAAGGTATATGTAAACCGTCCAAGGATATGCAAAAGAAATACTCATACACAACAACCTTCAAGACACTATTCAATGTAGTAATGTTAAATATTTTTTAATTGAAACTATGATTGTATTTTGAGTGGAACTAATTCTTTATTCGAGTTCATCGGTTTCGTTAATGGATAATGTTTTAATTGTTAGTTATCTTACCTTAACTCGCCATCACTAAATACGTTGTGTGGTGCATCGATTAATGTTTGAGTCGGCATATCATTTTTAACTCCGAATGTTTGTTCAAAGGATGGACCAGTGGTTTCTGAATCATCTCGGCACTATAAGATTGAAGTATGTATTTTATGTAATAGGTTTCGTTAATATAACGAACAGATTCTTGAAAATATTTATCTGATAGTTAGCCTTTATCAGTAAGTGCAGTGCAAGCCAGAGTTGATATTCCTGGGTGAGACCAATATAGGTCAAGACTTTATGATGATTACAGCGGATCTAATATGGGATGAGAATCTTGATAATGATTGTGAAGTGTCAAAAGACATATGGGAAGACGATACATTCATAGATAAGAGTTATTTGAAAGTTGTATTGCCTAGCTATGATGGGGTTGATACTCCGATAGTATATCATTTTAAGTTGAATGATGATTTGAAAATAAATTCAATCAAGATACCCACAAATTCCATCGGTAACCTTGGTAAGTTCGGTCGATTGAATACTTGTTCCTTAGAAGCTGTATCAGGAGAACCACCTGTTCTTAAAGAGATTATTATTAAGATTGATGAAAGATTGTATGACAAACTAGCACTTCTACCTAAAGCTAATGAAAAAAAACAATACTTTCAAATTAAGTATAATCTGGTGAACAAGCAGTCTGTGATACACGAAGGTAATATATGGGGGCATGTTTGTGAAGTAGTGGAGACTAAACCATTTAGTCAAGGTGTTATCGATTTTAGTGTTACTGACATTGTATTAATTAGGAGTAAAATACTGTCAGTAGAAAATAAACATGATAGAAGTTTAGTTAATTTACAAGCATTTCACGATTTATCAAGGATACCTTTAAAGTGTCTTCATTACCCTGTTGAACGCTCTCTTCTTCTTCCTGAACCTCCTTTTGATGATGATGACTCTATTTATGTATTTTTTCCTTTTGACTTGTTATCAAAATTGAAAATATCAAGCGGCTCGTTTGTACGTCTATCAAACTCTAAAAATTCTGTATTAGTACGAGCCTTCCTTTTACAGTCCCCTAATCATTATGCTGTTGATGGCATATATACAACACCATTTGTGTTGGCCCAATTTGATGAATTACCACTTGTTGAAGTTGAACCAGTATATAATAATGAATTAGCCTTTCCCACAGCATCAGAGGTAGTCATCTCAAAAGTTGGAAATGTATTGCACACACAAAAGAGATATCAGGAGCTTATTTTACAAAAGCTTAGATATTACTTTTTAACAGCAAGAAGAATACTCAGTAATGGTAGTTTAATACCAATCACTATTGATTCATCATTTGATGAAATAATCTTAGAAGATATCGATTTGGATGTCAACACTATAAAATCAGATGATGATTGTATTGTTTGGTTTGTTGTAAGTAACAGAAAATTTGAGAACATTTCAAACTATGATCCGAAAGCTGAATTTTTTGTTGATCCGAAACATACAAAATTAATTACGTCAGCGATGGAGAATAGAAGTTTAAGCTCAAACACTTTTAATTCTGCTTTGAAATACTATGGTCTTCCAGGTGTATTTCACTACCGTCCTGATATATTTCCTGTTGTGAATGATATTAAAAATGTAATCAATACACATGCGGAAGCTAATAAAAAAGTACCTAATCTGCCAATGATATTAAACCTATCTTCAAATGTGCCAAAAGTGGGTAAAGCAAGTATCCTAAGAAGCATAGCTATCGATCTTTCATATCAGTTTGTTGATATTGATACTTTATCAGTAGTATTTTCGTCAGGGTCATCAGATATTGCTACAACTTTTTTGGGATATCTTAAAGGCAAACTCGAAAATCTGCTACCCTTCACTGGAAATACGATTATACTAATCAAACATATTGATCACATATTGAAAAAAGTTGATCAAAATCAGGATATACAACAATCCAGACAAGTTAAAGCACTAGAAGGTGACCTAATATCTTTCATTAAATCTTACTCAAGGATATATCCAGGTGTTGTATTTGCGTTTACATCAGCTAGTATTGATAACCTACCTGAGGGCTTCCGATCAGAAATTAAGTTCGATTATGTTGTTCATCCGCCCAATGAAAAACAGCGGCGAAGTATAATTGATGAGCTTTTGTCAACATCAGATCTCTTTCAAAAGTATGGTAACAGGAAATTACGTATTCAGTGTTCTAATGAGATAGAAATTTCTACATTATCTTTGCATTCGGCGGGGTTGTCGCCCTATGATATACAATATATTATTAGTTTGGCTGTGGCAGATTCGTTGAGAAAATGTAACAACTATCTGTTGTGGAGACAAAATAAAATAAAGGTGGATATGATATCTATACAAAATGCACTAGAAAAGGTGAGAAGTGATTATTCCGCTTCAATTGGTGCACCAAGTATACCGAATGTAACCTGGGATGATGTTGGTGGGTTGAGTTCTGTCAAGGATGCTATAATGGAAACGATTGACTTACCATTGAAACATCCAGAATTATTTGGGTCAGGTCTGAAGAAACGAAGTGGTATTTTATTTTATGGTCCACCAGGAACCGGTAAAACACTTCTTGCAAAAGCAATTGCAACAAATTTCTCGCTGAATTTTTTTAGTGTGAAAGGTCCAGAGCTGTTAAATATGTACATAGGTGAATCTGAAGCAAATGTGAGAAGAGTATTCCAGAAGGCGAGAGATGCCAAACCGTGTGTAATATTCTTTGATGAAGTTGACTCTGTTGCACCAAAAAGGGGAAACCAAGGAGATTCCGGGGGTGTTATGGATAGAATAGTCTCTCAACTATTAGCAGAATTGGACGGAATGAGCTCTGACGGTGATGGTGTTTTTATTATAGGTGCAACGAATAGGCCTGATTTATTGGATGAAGCACTTTTAAGGCCGGGTCGTTTTGATAAACTAATCTATTTAGGTATTGCAGATACCAGAGAAAAGCAGGCTAATATAATGAGGGCTTTGACAAGAAAATTCAAAGTGAGCTCTGACATTAACTTTGATGAACTTGTGTCTGATTTTCCATTTAGTTATACAGGTGCCGACTTTTATGCTCTTTGCTCAGATGCAATGTTGAAGGCCATGACTAGAATATCGAAGGAAATTGATGAGAAAGTTGACAAATATAATCAAGACAATGGTACTAGTATATCAATACGATACTGGTTTGACCATGTATGCTCTGATGAAGATACTGATGTTATAGTTAAGAAGGAAGATTTTTTAAATGCTAATAAAGAGCTGATACCAAGTGTTTCCCAGCAAGAGTTGGAACATTATAAACAAATCAGGGCTAATTTTGAGGATAGTAAGTAGTTTTTTTTACTACATCAGATATTTCATACAACACTTGTATAAAGCAACAAAAGAAATAGCTCATATTCATAAAGAAGATATGTTGAAAGATATCATATATCCAACAAGATAAAAATTCATTGTTGGTTTTGTAGTGCCAAAACTTGTAATGTATTGTTTTTATTTATTCGGTTACGAAATGAATGACAAGTGAATACAATGCTACTATGATCGTAGCTCAAAAAATTGAGGTCACTAAAGATAATGGAATCAAGTTAAGCGAGTTTACCTACAGTATACGAAATGGCATGGGATATGCATCATAATATGTCTATATTGTTGAAATTTGAACTTGATCAACAAATTAATGTTTTATTAAAAGATATATGTATATTATATGTTATTGGTTACATTTCTATATGTGAAAGTAGCGCTCTCTTACTAAATGTGAAGGTTACTATAATGCACATTGATAGAGTAAAATTAGAATGCAATATCTGTTACAGTAGTTGAAAAATGCAATGCAGTAGTGGAGTTTTCGTTAATTATTTGGATACCCATTTCTTTGTATCTCTGTAAGAATCGTGAGTGTCCTTGTATAGTTGTCTTTCAAATTCGTCCAGTTTGAGTAAGAATCTAGTAGAAGCTGCCAAGTTAGTAGCCTGGCTAGTACCAACAGATGAACCAATTCCTGAATTGTTGGCAGATCTAGTTGTTAAAGAAGAAGTACCGTTAATGGACGCCAGGGGTCCTGATCTATCCTCGTTTGCACTATTCTGCTGAAGTCTTAATGCATCAAGCAAGGCACTTCTGTATTTGTTCCCGTACTCGGTATCTATCGACACACTGCTGGCATAGTTGTTTATCTGCTGTGCTCTTTCAAGCAGCAGCTCATACACTATTTCACCTAGGTCTTTGTCACTATAGAGCGCTATCCATTTAAGAGCCATGTCCAAGAAGTAAGGGTTTATCGCGTGTAAATCCAGCGACTTGGGATCTGTCTTAATCGCATTTATTACTTTGTTCGAGAACATATCAGGCGTAAGCAGCTCTACGAAGGCATCACCGCCATCCTCTTCCTCTGCATTAGGGTCCATGTCCTCCTGTTCCTGGCTATCCGCACCTACAATGGCCAACACCCGCGCCAACCACAGTGGCAAAGAAAGCTTTGTATTCTTCCGTATCGGTTTCCCTGGGTTATTCTCCAAGTACCCTAGCCCCGGAATCTCATAGTTAAACTTACAAGGAACTTCAGTAGAGTCCACTAGTATGTCATCTATATCATAGTAGCCCATCAGTCGACTGTCTGTCGTACTTAGTCCCCGTATGTATTTCGATACAATCCCGTTGAAATAGAAATGTATTGCCGCCACTGGCACGATTCGCAGTTACTACTGTATAACCGAAATGAAACTATAAGAGTGTGGATGACGCGTCAGCCGTTATACTTATCAGAATTAAAATGAACGCGTAAAAGTCCGTACACCACTATATTACACATGTAGTTTCCGTGCACAGCTATGACATATTAGCCCTTAATTGAAGTCGAAGGGTGAACAGGCTTTCATATAACGAATAAAATAGTACTCTCTGAAGTAAATACAATGAGGACAGAGCTGCTTTGTGGTGGTACTACAACGTATAAGTCATAATCGATGGATTTTGTCTTGTTTATTTGTGGCCCTCAAACCGCCATCGAAGTGTGAGCGTTCTCGGTGTTTGTTCCATCCGTCCGGTCCCCGATGACTCGTAGATGAAGTGCTCATCATTCTCCAGGCCTCTTGTATATCAATGAGAACCTCACCTATTGCTGTCAAAGCAAAAAAAGATGAGCATCCCTTTCTCTTGAAATGTGTGATCTTTTGGGTTTGTAGAAAGGTACAGTGTTTGTGGCTTTTAGGATTAAACCCCGAATACCCAGATGTCCTGTTCTAAAGAATGGGCACACGACTCTCCACCTCTAATTCTCTTTGACGTTGGAGTAATGTGATGAGGGGACTTGACAAGGAACTTGTGTATGTTTAGGAGGAATATATATTGTGTAACAGATTCTTGGAAAGTCCGACTTTTCCCACCTCGTCTTGCTACCGAAGCAGCTTGTCTGTCTCACTCTTTCTCGCCTTCATTTAGGAAATCTAAAAAGTGAAGGACAACCTATTACAATACAAATAAGCAATATCCTGGGACTACAGGTATAAAAGAGTTCATCATCGAGGAAAAACGAGGATAAGATGGTTTGCGACACGTTGGTTTACCACCCTACGATTACTAGGTTAATCAAGTTTTTGGATACCACCGCAGGCAGGGAGAAAGCACTGCGTTTATTACAGTATCTATGCAGGTTTTTGGCTGTGCAGCAGAGTTCCGCGTTGGCGAAGGGCCTGCAGGTGCAGTTCACCATGGTTCGTAAGATTTTGCGTTTCTTGAAGCCATTGAACCACTTGCAAGCTGCCTCGAAGTTTTACGATAACAAGCTCAATGGTGATGATATTCTACGTGTCGGTAATGTCATAAAGAACCTTGCCTACGCCGGGTACTTGACTTTTGATCAAATAAACTTGTTGCGGATCTTGAAGCTTGTGCCAGTGACTCAGTTCACCGGCAAGAAAGTGCCAAAGCTGGCTAATTGGTTCTGGTTCGTCGGTTTGATATCGGGGCTGGTAATGGATGTCCGTAATATACACACATCTCAAACTAAGATTTTGACCATTGCATCTAAGGCTAGTAGTGTTTCTCCAGATGGCTCAGATGTCGAAAAGCCATCTGATGCTCAATTCGCCGAAGAAACCAAGGCCGCATACGTCACAGCATGTAAGCAAAGATACGCTGCGATTAGAAGATTAGTCTGGGACTCGTTCGATACCTTTATTGTGTTGAACAACTTGGGCTACTTGTCCAGCAGTGAGGATTCTATTGGTCTGGCCGGTGTTGTCACCTCTCTACTAGGCTTAGAGGACTTATGGAAAGGTACGAAATAAGGATAGGGAACATTATGGACAATATAATTTGGTTGTATATATGTAAATGGCTTCGAGCTCAACATTTCTTCTTAATTTGTATAAATTGATTTAGTTCCTTGGTTTAGCAGTTATGATGAAACTCAAACAACAATAATTGCTTAATGCGCAAAATAATATTCAACAAATAAAATGAACAATATTTCTAGATATTGCCGTCGCAATCATATATAAACAATCAATGCCATAAATCGTACTGGTGCCAAATAGTGGGTTATGTAATTTTTGTAGTATATGTTTTGGTTGACTTTGTTAACCATGGAATGGTTTTGAGAAAGATAACTACGACAGGAAAGCGTAGACAATAACAACACTGAGCAGAGCATGGAACTGAGTTAACATTACAATAAAATCAGCATATAAAAGTTGCAGTGGTTCCTCTAATGACATAGTGAATTCCAAGTGATAAATAATGAGACTAATTATTTGCTGTTAATTAGGGATATATCACGACAATTGAGGATCAAAAACACAAAATAGAATACTACTACTTAGATTAAAGATGTACTTACTATACAAATAGTACACACACTAAAGCTACGCTTCAATAATTAGTAAAACTAGTAAAATAAAACAAAGTGAAAGTACATACATAATAGTACATGACATGCAAATATTAATCCTGGAGTAGAAAGTGTCGATAGAGCAGAAGTGAATTGATCTATATTAACCTTGCATTTCTCTTGAGTTGAAAACAGCTGAAGATGGCATTGATTCGAACGATTTGTGAAAGCGACTAGAAAGAATGGTTTTTATTTCAGTTATATCAAATATGTGTCTTATTAATCCAAAAAATACTCTAAAATAATTATTGAGTTTTTGACTTATTATAGATTATGCGGCATAAATTTATTAAATATCTATCGAGAAAATTGGACATGCATTATAATCGGGATGGAGAGATAAAATTTTTGAATAACACTGAGTTCTCCTCGATCATAGTGCTCATCATGAAATAGCTTATTAATAGTTTACAAATATGAGAGTAAGTGTGGACTACTATTCCAGATGCTCCGATCGGTTTGTCACACTGTATAAACAATCCAAATCAGTGTGTAAATACTTATGAAAGTTATTTAGGTCTACTAGTGTATTAGTTCAAATTTTAATTGCACTGCTTTAGTGCAGCTTGGGTTTGAGTATATACATTCGAAGTTTACCTAAACACAATATATAATATTATTATTCTTTATTCCATCGGGTGCTCTGTAATCCTCATGAAATAAAATATACTATATCAGCCAGAAAACATAGTTGGTTCGATAGCTTTATATTCACATAATAGCCAAATTATGACTATTTAACCTATGTGTCCACAATTTGAAACTCACTGAATATGGTTTACTATGTAGATTTGACAATCATTTCATGATTAACATATCCACTTCTACACAGTTGGAATACTACAATATTAATCTTGCCCAACATCTGGCTTTATATTTGATCCTAAATTTGAAAGACTAGTTTTAATTTTGCTATGTTGACTGGTTTTTCTCTATATGTAACATACACGGTTAATTTAACCTTGAAAATTTAACCAAATAATTATAATGTTGTAGCTGTTATAAGAATACATTAGTTTTGGAAAGTGTGCTCCTATTAAGTCAAATGGTTATTAAGTTATATGCTTGGTAAAAAAAAATAATAATAGGGTAGTACTTAAAAGGCAATCAATGAGTGCAGCAGTTTTTTAGCGGCATTTTTGTTATTACTCGATAGCTCTTTTGTTTTGGTTTTTTGAATTCATATTCGATATACCTATTACTGGAATATGGTACAAATCTGATAAGGCTCTCCTCAAGATAATACCTTTGAAACAAGGCATCCGTAATTGTTGATTATTTTAGCCCACTTTTCTAACACAGGACTGAATACTATCATAAATCATCCAGATTCTCTGAAAGAATTCTGGCATTTAGAGTTACTAGTAATTATTTTTATATTATCTTTGATACTAATCTGCGAAGCGAATTTACCATTTATCCTTTATTGAAGTACAACGACGGAAGCATAACAAGGAATATATTGTAGTTTCAAATTAATGGAATTCTAATATCAATAGCGGAAATTAACAATTTTATTATTTTCAGTAGTTCTACGAATTTGATGACATGTATTAACCTATTTGAACTCTTCACACCAAAATTAATAACCGTATTTGTAAGCAGCTACCCAAATTATACAAAATACAGTCGGTTCCATAACATTGCCCTTTTATTTGTAATTAATACAAACTAAACACACCAAACTAATTCGTAGCAATATCATACATACGATAAGAAGTAAAGAGCCAGTAGCAATGTAATATTGGTTGCTTAAAGAATTTGCTATCATTCGAAAAAGTTGGCCTTAAAGCACTAGACTACTGTAAAAGAGATAAGGATATATGTTAATATATCCAGCCTGAATACCGTGAGGCCATTAAATAAGTCACGAAAATCTATGTTAATGGTGTAACATATAATACTAATATCGGTATTTATTTGAAGACCGGCACTTTCTTAATTAAACAACTGTCCCTTTAAGAATCGAAATACAGGAGTTTGAGACAAATTATAGCTAATTAATTATCTGGACTTGCAAATTCTTGATTCTAGACTACTTTTCTCCATTCAACATATTCTAAGAAAGATATGTTTGAGAGCCTAATAACTGCTTAGCATAATACTAGAAAGATATAACCATGTATTGCAATTTTCTTTGATACTGCCGCCAATTTACAGTAGAATATCCGGTTTGTGATTCAAAATCTTTGATTTTATTTATTCGCTTTCTGGAAGAGATTCAAAATAGTCCTGCACTGGTCGTGTGATGGTTTAATCATCTTCAAGTTTGTGTAGTAGCCATTTATATCTTGAAGTGTAAAAAGATAAACACTTAGTCAAGTTTCACTGAATAACAGTGCGATATAATTAATTAGTGTGCTGGACATTACTGCTAGGAGTGATCCTGTGGCTGCCATCTTGCCCTTTATGTTGATTCGTGGTGTCTACATTGGTAGTGTGAGAGCTGATAAGGAGACAGCGAGAAGGTGAGAAGCAGAAGATGCATGTGCAGATAGTTTAGAGTTGCTGTAGCATATATTGCCAACACTCACAGTAGACAACAAAGGATAGCGTTGACCTCTCTTCTCAAATTAGAAAGGACTGCAGGTCTGGCAAGAAGGCATGCCCAACGCCATGCTCCTACTACTGGCTAGTAAGACGGAACAGGCATACGGCACTAAACCTAAGGAATTGTTTGGGCTTGCCACTTTTATTGTTGTTCCTGGATGCCCCACCTAACCCACTTAAACATGGTGGGGGTGAGAGTCCAAGCGAGTTTGCAATTGCCTACTAGAAGGGGTTTTCCCAGATGCTAAGAAGATAAAATTAGACGAGGGGAAGGACAGCTTCTACACTTGTTGGATTAAGAAGTTCCACTTGATGTAAGAAGGCCCACGTAAGGATCTTATTGTAAGCTCTCTTGAGAAAGGACTGTACCCAATTGATCCACGCTGAAAGAGGCCTTGAAGTGGGGAGGGTTGCAAACAAATTACTACTGATTTATCCGGTACGTTTTTCTGAGACCCCTTCATGTATTTCTGCTTTCAAGAGAAACGGTGTAGTTTAGCTGGGCTTATTGTGCTGTAAATTTTTCCGAGATTTGGGCACAGAGTAGCGAAAGGCGCAAAATGTAGTGCCGGAAGACAATGTGCCCCACTTTTGCGTCTCTCTTGGATTTATGTGGAGTTTTTCCGGATTCTTGATGCATACTGGGGGAGGGCTATAAGGTGAGCAGCAGAGAAATGGGTAGAACCAAGTTGCAGTAAATGGTCGTAGCTAGGTGGTTCAGATGGTTTTTCCGAGTGATTGACGTAAAAATTTGGCTCCCATTCCAATTTAGGGTGCCCACATACAACTTACTGTCTTCCCTTTTTTCGTCTTAGAGTTGTTCCTCTAACTAGCACTGCAGGGCCAATCTGGGAAAAAAGGAAAAAGGGCACTGAAAATTAGCCTTTCCTGGACTGCAACGTAATACTACCAAATAACGAGGGTCCCCAGGGCTCCCCACCTGAGTCAAACAGGAAATAGGTATTAGAACATGAGTGAAATGAAGGCCTACAGAGAGCTGGAGAGGGAGGGGAGAGGAGGATAATAGCTATTTGAGGGTAGTAAGTGAGGAGGAGTTTTCATTCTGTATGGCAACGAATAACACGCACAAGAGCAACCAAGAACTGAATGCACACAATGATGTTGTTGGGTACTAGTCCATGGACAGTAAAAGACGGCAGCCATGAGAACAATACAGACTCATTTCGAGGAAGTCAAAAACTTTATCTCAGTTGCTAAATTTTTGTGCTAGTACTATTGCCTACCAATACTGATAATCATAGCGTAGATTGCTTCTTTGTGCCCCTCAGTAGTACTCTAAGCTGGATGTGTTATTGGGTACTTGGAACTCTGCATTGTTCTCTGCCAGGAAAGTATTCTTTTCAATTTACATGTCAAACTGTTAAATGACGTAGACCACATTTTAGAGGGGACGTTTGTGGGACCCTGACAAACTTTTTGGAACTCCAGAAAATCCACACATTTTCCGCAGAGAGCCAAGGCAAAGAATTAATTTCTTATGTGCAAAGTCCAGTAAAATGATAACGAAGGGCTCTGATCCATGCATTGAGAATATAATAAAAATAGCATTTACAATATCAAGTGTGTGGGGCCGGTGCACAAATTAATCGCGGGGTAATAAGAACGTTCAAACAATCGCCAATCTCTACGAGCAATTAGTTAGTTTCCTTTCTTGAACTAGTTTACCACCTTGTATATCCCAAAAGAGGGTTGCTGTTCTAAGACAAACTACAAACCAATTTGCAAATGTAGTGTAGACGCAAGCAGAATTGATGTGAATTCTATACTTGTCAAATAATGTGGGGATGCAGTAACAGAACAAGAATATTTAGCAATAGCTTCAAAAAAAAAAAGTATATAAGGACCTCAAAGTTCTTATTGAGAGAGTTTCAATTTCCTATTCTTATTTCTCATTATTGTTTCTTAACTTATAAATAAAACATCAACAATAATCTCTAGTGAGAATAACCAAATAAAAAATCAATATATTTTCACTATTACTATTCCTTTATTGTGATAATAATAGTGACCCACACCTACTAACTGAATTTATTTAAGAATGTCACAAGCTCAAAGTTTGTCACCTTCTGAAAGCGCCGAAAACTCCCCAGTCAGGGAAGTCAATGTTGCTAACAGCTTCAAAGATGATGACTTCATTTTGGAGCAGAAGCAAACCGCTGATGTTTCTGCGATGTCCCCAGAAGCAGAAGCACCACCTAAACCAATCTCAGCCTACTTTACTGTGATCTGTCTATGTTTGATGATCGCATTCGGTGGTTTTGTCTTTGGCTGGGATACTGGTACTATTTCTGGTTTTGTTGCTCAGACCGATTTCAAGAGAAGATTTGGACAACAAGCTGCTGATGGTTCTTACTACTTATCTGATGTGAGAACTGGTTTGATTGTTGCTATTTTCAATATTGGTTGTGCCATTGGTGGTTTGACCTTGGGTCGTCTTGGTGATATGTATGGTCGTCGTCTTGGTTTGATGGCTGTTATTACTGTCTACGTTGTTGGTATTGTAATTCAAATCTCTTCTACCACTACCTGGTACCAATATTTTGTTGGTAGAATTGTCTCCGGTCTTGGTGTTGGTGGTATTGCTGTGCTATCCCCAACCTTAATTTCTGAAACTGCTCCAAAGCATTTGAGAGGTACTTGTGTGTCATTCTACCAGTTGATGATTACTTTGGGTATCTTCTTGGGTTACTGTACAAACTATGGTACCAAGACTCACACCAATTCTATTCAATGGAGAGTTCCTCTAGGTCTATGTTTTGCCTGGGCTTTGTTCATGCTTGTTGGTATGTCCATGGTTCCTGAATCACCAAGATTCTTGGTTGAGAAGGGTAGATTTGAAGAGGCCAGACGCTCTCTTGCCCGTTCTAACAAGGTTTCCATGGATGACCCAATTGTCACAGCTGAAATTGAAAACATCAGCGCTGGTGTTGAAGCTGAGAAATCTGCAGGTAATGCCTCTTGGGGTGAATTGTTTTCCACCAAGGGTAAGATCTTGCAACGTGTTGTCATGGGTATCATGATCCAATCTTTGCAACAATTGACTGGTTGTAACTACTTCTTCTACTACGGTACTACTATTTTCAAGGCTGTTGGTTTAGAAGATTCTTTCCAAACTTCTATTATCTTGGGTATTGTCAACTTTGCTTCCACCTTTGTCGCTTTGTATGTTGTTGACCGCTTTGGTCGCCGTAAGTGTTTGCTATGGGGTTCCTCTACAATGGCTGTCTGCATGGTCATCTTTGCTTCAGTTGGTGTCAAGAGTCTATATCCTAACGGTAAGGACCAACCATCCTCCACTACTGCTGGTAACGTTATGATTGTTTTCACCTGTCTATACATCTTCTGTTTTGCAACTACTTGGGCTCCAACTGCTTACGTTATTGTTGCCGAAACCTACCCACTACGTGTTAAAAACCGTGCTATGGCCATTGCTGTTGGTTTCAACTGGATCTGGGGTTTCTTGATTGGTTTCTTCACACCATTTATTACTACTGCCATTAACTTCTACTACGGTTACGTCTTCATGGGCTGTCTAGTCTTCTCCTTCTTCTACGTCTTCTTCTTTGTTTGCGAAACTAAAGGTTTGACTTTGGAAGAAGTCAATGAAATGTACGAAGAAGGCGTCTTGCCATGGAAGTCCGCTCAATGGCTACCAACTACCAAGAGAACCAGTGGCTACGATGTGGACGCTGCTTTGCACGATGACAAGCCATGGTACAAGAGATTTGCTTAGAGTCTTGAATTTCTTTCTGGATAGCTGAGCCATCCAACATTAATCCTAACAAAAAATAAGAACTCTTTATTTTACAACTCTATTTTCTCTCTTTGTTTCACCGTCTTTGGCGCCATCGTGCATGCATCTCCATGTACAGAACTATATGATCTTTTGAACGCAGGCGTCGAAGGATATTCTCTGTGCTCTTTCTTATTAATATTATTTTCTTTCTGTACTTTTGAGCTACATATATACTCTCTACGAGTGAGATAAAAAATCTTTATATACTATATTCTAATGATTTTATGAAATAAATTCCAATTTTGCTAATTGCTATTCCTCAATTCTTTCATAATTTTAAACATAGATTTTCATACTTACTAGAGATGATTAAAACTTTCTAAGAATTGACTTATTTTTTTTCTAATGCAGCTTACCACATTTTGAATTTATAATATTGAATTTCGCGCTACATTGCAATGGAACATAGAATTTCTTTTAGCATATTTTAAAGTTTCAATATCTGAAAATATAAAATATGAATGTTCACGAATTTTGTTCCGTTAAAGTAAATGAATGTGGTCCATTTTAGATAATGTTACTGTGTAGTTAATTCTTTCGAGATATATGAATTGTGTATTGTCACAGTATGAAATGAGCATGTGATACTATCATTACATCCACCAAACCTGTCACGATATTTTCTATAAATTCTTAACAAATTTTAAATAGGGATATATTACTATTCATACTTAATATATATTCTTTCTTTGATGTTGACCATATGTATATCTCACAAATACTTCGAATTCTTTAGTCAGTAATTATAACTATTCATGTACTATTTTGAGAGTTTTGAGAATAGGTATATTAATATACAAAAGACTATACAATATTGAATAATTATCATACTTACTACTCTTAGTAAATTTTGTATGGTAATGTAATATTTATAAAGTGGTATGAAAAGAAGAGTTTATATACCTGTGCTATGAGTTCTCTTGAATCCAATATCAATCATTATAAAATTCATAAAAGCAAGATTAAGATAAGAATAATGCTGTGCAGCCTCAAAAATTTTGAAAGTAAAATATTTAAAGTGGTATTCATATGCATTCGAACAAAAATTCTTATTTTTTTTTCTTTTGTGAGAGTCTGTCACATAAGAGAAATTAACAAGATATTCTCCTGAGAATAATTATATTGGCATTATGAGTAAATATTACGAAAGACCTAAAACAAAAGAAACATAGCCTAATTGCTTGTATTAAGTTAATATTCATCACCAAAGATTAAAGGAATGAACATTTCAAAAATATTACTATCTAAAATAATATGATTTAAGGGGCACAAAAATATGATTTTAACCGAAATCAATTTTTAGTCAAACAATTCAGACCTGTTAAAAAGTTGTGAGTCATTTGATTGCTTATCTAAGGCATTTATTTTTCATTTCATTTTTATCTGATCACATATTTCCGTAGTTGCAATCTGTAGCTAAATACTCAATAAAATATTACCAAAAGATTTAATTGGTCAAGAAAAATATCAACATCTGGTAATGGCATTCCTTTTGGATAGCATCTGTTTTAATTTTACCATAATTTCCTTTGCAATAAAAACAACGAGCACATTTATAGAAAAAAATATAAAGATAATACTTAATAATATTTTATCGTAAGTAACTCATACAATTCTTAAGTCAATTAGTACATATCCTAAAGTACAAGTCACAAAGAACTAGTAAGCAATCTCTGAAAATAGCAAAGGACTGGATTTGATTTTCCTTTTAAATTAAAATTATGAAAGAATTGAGGAATAGCAATTAGCAAAATTGGAATTTATTTCATAAAATCATTAGAATATAGTATATAAAGATTTTTTATCTCACTCGTAGAGAGTATATATGTAGCTCAAAAGTACAGAAAGAAAATAATATTAATAAGAAAGAGCACAGAGAATATCCTTCGACGCCTGCGTTCAAAAGATCATATAGTTCTGTACATGGAGATGCATGCACGATGGCGCCAAAGACGGTGAAACAAAGAGAGAAAATAGAGTTGTAAAATAAAGAGTTCTTATTTTTTGTTAGGATTAATGTTGGATGGCTCAGCTATCCAGAAAGAAATTCAAGACTCTAAGCAAATCTCTTGTACCATGGCTTGTCATCGTGCAAAGCAGCGTCCACATCGTAGCCACTGGTTCTCTTGGTAGTTGGTAGCCATTGAGCGGACTTCCATGGCAAGACGCCTTCTTCGTACATTTCATTGACTTCTTCCAAAGTCAAACCTTTAGTTTCGCAAACAAAGAAGAAGACGTAGAAGAAGGAGAAGACTAGACAGCCCATGAAGACGTAACCGTAGTAGAAGTTAATGGCAGTAGTAATAAATGGTGTGAAGAAACCAATCAAGAAACCCCAGATCCAGTTGAAACCAACAGCAATGGCCATAGCACGGTTTTTAACACGTAGTGGGTAGGTTTCGGCAACAATAACGTAAGCAGTTGGAGCCCAAGTAGTTGCAAAACAGAAGATGTATAGACAGGTGAAAACAATCATAACGTTACCAGCAGTAGTGGAGGATGGTTGGTCCTTACCGTTAGGATATAGACTCTTGACACCAACTGAAGCAAAGATGACCATGCAGACAGCCATTGTAGAGGAACCCCATAGCAAACACTTACGGCGACCAAAGCGGTCAACAACATACAAAGCGACAAAGGTGGAAGCAAAGTTGACAATACCCAAGATAATAGAAGTTTGGAAAGAATCTTCTAAACCAACAGCCTTGAAAATAGTAGTACCGTAGTAGAAGAAGTAGTTACAACCAGTCAATTGTTGCAAAGATTGGATCATGATACCCATGACAACACGTTGCAAGATCTTACCCTTGGTGGAAAACAATTCACCCCAAGAGGCATTACCTGCAGATTTCTCAGCTTCAACACCAGCGCTGATGTTTTCAATTTCAGCTGTGACAATTGGGTCATCCATGGAAACCTTGTTAGAACGGGCAAGAGAGCGTCTGGCCTCTTCAAATCTACCCTTCTCAACCAAGAATCTTGGTGATTCAGGAACCATGGACATACCAACAAGCATGAACAAAGCCCAGGCAAAACATAGACCTAGAGGAACTCTCCATTGAATAGAATTGGTGTGAGTCTTGGTACCATAGTTTGTACAGTAACCCAAGAAGATACCCAAAGTAATCATCAACTGGTAGAATGACACACAAGTACCTCTCAAATGCTTTGGAGCAGTTTCAGAAATTAAGGTTGGGGATAGCACAGCAATACCACCAACACCAAGACCGGAGACAATTCTACCAACAAAATATTGGTACCAGGTAGTGGTAGAAGAGATTTGAATTACAATACCAACAACGTAGACAGTAATAACAGCCATCAAACCAAGACGACGACCATACATATCACCAAGACGACCCAAGGTCAAACCACCAATGGCACAACCAATATTGAAAATAGCAACAATCAAACCAGTTCTCACATCAGATAAGTAGTAAGAACCATCAGCAGCTTGTTGTCCAAATCTTCTCTTGAAATCGGTCTGAGCAACAAAACCAGAAATAGTACCAGTATCCCAGCCAAAGACAAAACCACCGAATGCGATCATCAAACATAGACAGATCACAGTAAAGTAGGCTGAGATTGGTTTAGGTGGTGCTTCTGCTTCTGGGGACATCGCAGAAACATCAGCGGTTTGCTTCTGCTCCAAAATGAAGTCATCATCTTTGAAGCTGTTAGCAACATTGACTTCCCTGACTGGGGAGTTTTCGGCGCTTTCAGAAGGTGACAAACTTTGAGCTTGTGACATTCTTAAATAAATTCAGTTAGTAGGTGTGGGTCACTATTATTATCACAATAAAGGAATAGTAATAGTGAAAATATATTGATTTTTTATTTGGTTATTCTCACTAGAGATTATTGTTGATGTTTTATTTATAAGTTAAGAAACAATAATGAGAAATAAGAATAGGAAATTGAAACTCTCTCAATAAGAACTTTGAGGTCCTTATATACTTTTTTTTTTTGAAGCTATTGCTAAATATTCTTGT
Source organism: Nakaseomyces glabratus (assembly GCF_010111755.1). Taxonomy (NCBI): domain Eukaryota; kingdom Fungi; phylum Ascomycota; class Saccharomycetes; order Saccharomycetales; family Saccharomycetaceae; genus Nakaseomyces; species Nakaseomyces glabratus. The sequence continues at coordinate 289,765 of NC_088954.1, forward strand.
TCTGTTACTGCATCCCCACATTATTTGACAAGTATAGAATTCACATCAATTCTGCTTGCGTCTACACTACATTTGCAAATTGGTTTGTAGTTTGTCTTAGAACAGCAACCCTCTTTTGGGATATACAAGGTGGTAAACTAGTTCAAGAAAGGAAACTAACTAATTGCTCGTAGAGATTGGCGATTGTTTGAACGTTCTTATTACCCCGCGATTAATTTGTGCACCGGCCCCACACACTTGATATTGTAAATGCTATTTTTATTATATTCTCAATGCATGGATCAGAGCCCTTCGTTATCATTTTACTGGACTTTGCACATAAGAAATTAATTCTTTGCCTTGGCTCTCTGCGGAAAATGTGTGGATTTTCTGGAGTTCCAAAAAGTTTGTCAGGGTCCCACAAACGTCCCCTCTAAAATGTGGTCTACGTCATTTAACAGTTTGACATGTAAATTGAAAAGAATACTTTCCTGGCAGAGAACAATGCAGAGTTCCAAGTACCCAATAACACATCCAGCTTAGAGTACTACTGAGGGGCACAAAGAAGCAATCTACGCTATGATTATCAGTATTGGTAGGCAATAGTACTAGCACAAAAATTTAGCAACTGAGATAAAGTTTTTGACTTCCTCGAAATGAGTCTGTATTGTTCTCATGGCTGCCGTCTTTTACTGTCCATGGACTAGTACCCAACAACATCATTGTGTGCATTCAGTTCTTGGTTGCTCTTGTGCGTGTTATTCGTTGCCATACAGAATGAAAACTCCTCCTCACTTACTACCCTCAAATAGCTATTATCCTCCTCTCCCCTCCCTCTCCAGCTCTCTGTAGGCCTTCATTTCACTCATGTTCTAATACCTATTTCCTGTTTGACTCAGGTGGGGAGCCCTGGGGACCCTCGTTATTTGGTAGTATTACGTTGCAGTCCAGGAAAGGCTAATTTTCAGTGCCCTTTTTCCTTTTTTTCCCAGATTGGCCCTGCAGTGCTAGTTAGAGGAACAACTTTAAGACGAAAAAAGGGAAGACAGTAAGTTGTATGTGGGCACCCTAAATTGGAATGGGAGAAACAAATTTTTACGTCAATCACTCGGAAAAACCATCTGAACCGCCTAGCTACGACCATTTACTGCAACTTGGTTCTACCCATTTCTCTGCTGCTCACCTTATAGCCCTCCCCCAGTATGCATCAAGAATCCGGAAAAACTCCACATAAATCCAAGAGAGACGCAAAAGTGGGGCACATTGTCTTCCGGCACTACATTTTGCGCCTTTCGCTACTCTGTGCCCAAATCTCGGAAAAATTTACAGCACAATAAGCCCAGCTAAACTACACCGTTTCTCTTGAAAGCAGAAATACATGAAGGGGTCTCAGAAAAACGTACCGGATAAATCAGTAGTAATTTGTTTGCAACCCTCCCCACTTCAAGGCCTCTTTCAGCGTGGATCAATTGGGTACAGTCCTTTCTCAAGAGAGCTTACAATAAGATCCTTACGTGGGCCTTCTTACATCAAGTGGAACTTCTTAATCCAACAAGTGTAGAAGCTGTCCTTCCCCTCGTCTAATTTTATCTTCTTAGCATCTGGGAAAACCCCTTCTAGTAGGCAATTGCAAACTCGCTTGGACTCTCACCCCCACCATGTTTAAGTGGGTTAGGTGGGGCATCCAGGAACAACAATAAAAGTGGCAAGCCCAAACAATTCCTTAGGTTTAGTGCCGTATGCCTGTTCCGTCTTACCAGCCAGTAGTAGGAGCATGGCGTTGGGCATGCCTTCTTGCCAGACCTGCAGTCCTTTCTAATTTGAGAAGAGAGGTCAACGCTATCCTTTGTTGTCTACTGTGAGTGTTGGCAATATATGCTACAGCAACTCTAAACTATCTGCACATGCATCTTCTGCTTCTCACCTTCTCGCTGTCTCCTTATCAGCTCTCACACTACCAATGTAGACACCACGAATCAACATAAAGGGCAAGATGGCAGCCACAGGATCACTCCTAGCAGTAATGTCCAGCACACTAATTAATTACATTGATCTCGGTAGTGGGCTAGGCCAACATTAAGTCGAAAGCCGCTATTTGATAAATATCAAAATATTTAGGATAAATAGGTCAAATTACTGTTCGTTCGATCATAGAAAATAATGCGATATAGAATAAGAATGAATATTACATATTTTAATTGAAAGAAATCGTAGAGGATATATAATTTCCACATACTAATCATCAGTCTCACTACTTTCTGTAAAAATGAGCTCGTTTAATCTGTTTGTCGAATCCTTCACGGCAAATCTTAAACTATGGGCTTCCTTAATCAGTTTCTGGATTTTTAAATTCAAATCACTTTTAAACTTAGAATGCTCATTGTAGAGAACCTCTTTTTCATTGAGAAGTTCCGTTACAATACGCTCGGCATTGGCAATTTTCTGCTCTATGTTTTTATTTCCCTCAGTTATTTGTCGCTCCAGCTTTTCAATCTCCAAGCTCTGTGCCAAAATTTCGGCACGGTTCTCCTGCCTAACATTTTTCAGATTTAGGTTTAAATCAGATAGTTTCAATTCTAGGGATTCATTGGTAGAACCTCTGGAATTAATTTCTTCAGTTAACATGCCTATTTCACGTTCTAGTTCTTGGTTATCCGTTTTAAGTGTCTCAATTCTCTTCATTATGTCAGAATTAATAGACAATAGCATATTTTGATAGTACTCAGGCATTGGATGATCTGTGGGGAAGAGTTTATCCATAGTCAATGCATTTTCTGAGTTTGGAACAACAACCTCATTTGGAAGTGTAATCTTCAGTGGTTCAATTTCTATATCATGACCTAGCTTTCTTCTTGAAGTTAAAAACTCTAATAATAGGTCATTGTATTGTCTGATACTGTCTTGAAATGTAACGAAGACTTTTTCATTATCAACCTTAGTTGATTTTATTAGGCTTACAAATTCATCAGCTTTTTCAGCAATTTGATCAATTTCTTTTTCTAACTGTAACTTTTGCTCATTTTTATTTTCAATTTGTTCAACTGATAAGCCTTTTCTTTGTAAACTGTCTTGTATCTGACTAATCTCTTCTGTTATCAGTTTAATGTTTTCTTTTTTCTCATTCAGTTCATCCTCTATTTTGCTTAATTTTATTGGCCATTCTTCACTTTTTGCTTTCATTGAATCAACATATTTTTGGAATTTTACCAGATCTCCATTTAATGCCGTTGATTTTCCTCTTGCCACTTTCAACTTCTCAACCCTATTCCTACTAATCTCAAATTTTTCAAACATATTTTCATTTTTTGATTGTATATTATTGACATCCAACTTTATTATATGTAAGTACCTTTCAAAACCAGCCTTTAATTCATTCATATGATCGGAATAATCGTCTTTCAAATTCAGAAAAGTTTTGTATGAGTCAGTAATATAATCTATAAATAACCTTTCTGCCATCAGTTCATACTTTTCCTGTCGTACTTCCTGGTCCTCTATATTTTCGACCGGTTTTGATAAAGTAGTCAGATCTTGAGTTTGTTGATTCAAAAGGTTTTGATCCAGTGTATTCAGACATTTGTCTAGTCTCAAATTTATAGTCACCAACCAATGCAGCATGCCAAGGAATTTAGGCCAGCCTGAACCTCCTACTGCTGAAATTTGTGACTTATTAATAGACTCTAGGTATGGATATTGCAAAATTTTCAGAAGTTGATACACTTCGTATTCTATTGATTTGGTGAAAGTATAACCGGGATCTAAACGCAGATAAAGCCACTTGAATATTGTCACGAATGATTTTTGCGTTGGTTGCTTTAGAGTCTTTAATGAGATTGGATAGTTGGTATCAATCTCAAAGGTATTTTGGATTAGATAATCAAATATTTCTTGCTGAATAGCACTTTGAAAGTTTTTATCTCGTAAAGGTCTAGGATCTCGAGAACCAGAGTAAGGTTGTGAAAAGCTGGAAAATCCTATAGGATTATTGTTCGCACTCTTAAAATTATTCGCATTTAGGTCGCGCTCTAGGACTGGAAGACTTGCCCTCATATTATTGTCATCAAGATTCTTGTTTTGTGAAAAGGACATAGATTTATTGTAGGTTGGTAAGATTCCAGAAGCGCCAGCTACTGTTGATCGCATGTATTTCTTGTTATTCTTCTGAATGCCGTTGCTATTACTTACAGCTCTTGCTGAACTCTGTTTTAGACTATTGATAGAATCACTTGCAGCACTACTTACACTATTCCGTCTTCTTTGCATGTTTTGCGATAGCGGGTGCTGCGGTATTTGAGTTGTAAATCTATGGGGATTCAGTCTACTCAACACAGATGCCTCAGACTGTTCGTTTGGCATTGCGGAAAAAAATATATGTCTCTGGGTGACTCGATAATAATTGTCTGACTATCACTTCTGGATATTGTGGAAAATCTCTTTATTACGGTATTCTTCTTGTAGCTTCAAAGCTTTTTTGGTTTCTTCACACTGTTCTTTTCCTACCGTGACCAAAACAAGAGAGACCTCAATGCTAATTTATAGGATTGTAGATTGTAAAACTAACCGCTGACTTAAGTTTCTTCAATAACATTCTAAGATCACACTTGCAGAAGATGAAGCTACTACTGTTTGGTGTAACACTGCTATGGTGTTTTGTTTTCTTAGGAGCCAGATCAAAATGTAAACACAAAAGGAAACGAAATGCGAGAAAAACCATTTTGTATTACGTTATGAGTGATATGAAAAACTTCTCGGTATTCGGATGCTCATCGCAGAGCTCATCTCATCGCTATATTATCGAGTCAGTGGAAGTGGAGCATATATGGTGATTGATACTTATTCTTCCCTTGCTGGAACTGTTTATTGGCCATCTAGGTTGAGTTTCTTTACTTGTTATACCGTATAATTAAGAGATACACAAATCTGAAACAATGAACAAGGCTATTCCGGTTTCAGTGTTGGCTGATCAACTTGCTGAGTCGAATGGGTTTCAGTTTCACAATATACTTTATCATTTGAAGTCATCGGACTATGTCGATGAGAAGTTATTGAAATCAGAACTTTCAGTATTAGTCGTGAAAATACAGAAATTGCTGAACTCAAATAGTAACTACAGCATTTGGAAAGGTTGTCATGCTGCTGTTGTAATTTGCACTTATAACCCATTGGTACTAATGGCATATGGTGGTAAGTTATTGGACATTGTGTACCAGAAGTTAGAGATTAAGGTGCTGCAAAGATCTACCAATTCTTTGGATGCTCAAGGTAAGCAAGTGCTGAACTCTTTGGTCAACGCTATCTCTGTTCTCATGAATTTAATGAGAAATAAGACTGGTCTATCAAGAGAATTTTTAGTTCCAAAAATTAAAGCCATAATTCCAACATTGATAACATTGTCCCAGTATGAACCTGAATTGGTGTTGCCTATTCTTAGATCTCTGATTTTTAAGCATACGACTACATTCAAGCCATTCAATGCTAAGTTTAAGGTTATCTTAACTCAATTCTTAACAGAAGGATTTGATACTTTGAATGAGCATACTCAGAAATTAGTATGTGATTGTTATGCATATTTGCACATGGTGAAGACACAAACGTACCAGCAACAAGATGAGCACTCGAGTCATCATAAAACATTCCAAGATGAGAATTGGATGAATGGAATGAATGCTGTTCTTGCAGAATTCAAGCCACTTATCGAGTTATGTGGTGAAATTTTAGATTTCAGTCAAGATGAAGAGTTGACTAAATTGATTGGAAAAATGGTTCCACTTGCCGCTGAAAGTACTAGCATTTTCCGCAGTTTGACTATGGATATGAATAAATCAACTACTTTATATGATATACCTAAGAGGATTGATGTTTTGTCGAAGATGCTGATGAGCTTTATTTCCGTACCAACGACATACACAATAAGAATTCCATTAGATAAGCTGAATGTTACTTGCTCTGCCTTGTTAAGTATTACTTCTAAGCATATTCCTATCAAACGTGAGTTACGTCGTGATATTGAACTTAATGCCACAATTAATGATGTATTCACTAAAATCCAATTTGCTGGTATTAGACTATACTCAACAATGGTCTCAAAATTCGGAAACGTATGTTTTTCCTACTTATCAGACATATTCTATGCCCTAAGTTTATTCATTCCTTTCAAGGAGAAGTCATTAAATATTGACTTTGAAAAATGTTTTGCCTTGAAGAGAGAATTTTTGGTAGTTTTTGATTTGGTATCAAAAATTATTGCTAATGTCGGTCATCAATTAACAGACATTGATTTCCTACTTCAATTAATTGAGATTGGTTTGGATCTTACTGAAGAGAGATCATTAATCCAAAATGTCTTCCAGCAAACCAACGCCAAAAAAGAGCAAGAGCTTTCGAAGACTAAGAATAAAAATAAAAAGGATAATAAGAGAGGTTCCCTAGCTGATTTATATGTTAGTGGTTCTCAATTTACGCTAGCATGTGACCTTAAAACCTTTGATACTTTGAACAAATTTTTTATCAGTATTATTGCAAATCAGAAACTTGCTACAGCGCAGATGACAAAATTGAGTAGATATGCTATATTTACAGCTCAGACTTATAAGCAAAACCTTGGTGAGGTCCCAACAACTTTTGTGGAACTTCTAAGAACTTTGGTTATCCAACCAGGAAATGAAAGAGTAACCATCTTACCTATGGCGGTGAACATCATCAAAGAATCATCTGATGACGTATTTGATATCCTATCACACCCAAGACTTCCGATGAGTATTTTACATTCTATTGAAAAGTCTACCTTTGACAATGGTGAAGATGATGAGGATGATAATCCTGACTTGCATGCGAACGAAAAACAGCAAGAATATAATGATCAACCAGTTGAACGTTCTGAACAGAAAGTAGTTGATTTCGTTTTGGAAGAACCTGTTGCTGTTGATGTAAAAACAAAAGAAACTGTACAATTCAAAGACGGTATCACTACTTCAGAGGACCAAGTTGATACTAAGAGACCTAGGGATGAGGAATTTATTATTGAAAAATCTAGCAGTGCCAAAAAGTTTAGGACGGAAAATCAACCAGAAACTATTCCAATTGGCGTAAGTGATGAAACAGTTTACCAAGAAACCGAGAAGGTTACAGTTAACGTTGACACCTCCTCTAATGACAATGAGGATGATGAGGATGATTCAGACTTCGAGATCCCAGCAATTGAATTGTCAGATGATGACGATGAAGATGAATAATCACCTGGACGTTATGGTATATAACAGACTAGTCATTTGACCATTATAAAATTTGTAGCATAGAATAAATTTACTATTAGAAAGAATAAAAAATGGTACGAATAATAAACTATCATTGATTAAAATCATTACATTAAACTAGTGAAGCTAGTGTTTCGGCACATTGGTCCTTAGTTCCTGGTGAAACTGGGTTAGAACCACTTAAATACTGAGCAAACAAATACTTGCCGACTAATGGTTGGTGTACAGTACCAAGCTCGTTGACAATATCTTTTCTTCTGTTGTAATAACTGAACTTTAGTGATCCGTCCGCCAGTAGTTCCATTAGAAAATCATCGTCCTTTGGAACAGGGCCCTTGATTTTAATTGCTTCTTCAACTTCTTTTATGCCCATTGCCAAAGTTTCTTTATTTTTGGACGCATCAGGGTGCATTTGTACATTTTTGATAATACCTTCCTTTAACAACTTTGCAGAGGCGTTCTTTATTGGAGTTAGTTTAGCCACCATTCTGATGTTGCTGTCTAATAGGTTATCTATTAGAATACGTGACTTTTCTGGATCATCAAGAGCAATTTTGACATTCTCAGCGTGGCTCTTGTTTTCATCCATATCGATAAAGTTCTTGGACATGAAAGTGGAATCAAACACTTGAGCCACCTTTGGCTTATCCTGTCTAGCAATGTAAATACCTAGAGCATAAGCCTTAAAGGTCAATACCGAGACAGATCTGATTCCTGAACCAAGAATGTCATACTTAGTGGATAATGGATAGGTTGGACGTGAGATAACAACAGGGAAGGGAGTAACAGCATCATCAACCAAGACACTCTTACCATCTCTTTCTTTTTGCAATTCTTCCCTTTCCCAGGTACATACATAGGTACCACCAGCGAAAGCAGCACTAACTAGACCAACAATCCACCAAGCTTTTTTATCAGACTTTTCAGTTGCAGGTTTTGGTGCAGATGATTGTAGTCTCTTGGTAACAGCTGATAATCTCGTAGCTCTGGTAGCCAAACCAGTGTTCTTTATAAGCGATCTTCTAACCAAAGTTCTCAACATCTCTTGGATATTATTTTCTATAGATCACAAGTTAGGGTTAGTGAATAATGAAATACAGTGAATTATTAGAGGAAAACCTTAACGAGAGTCAAGAAGAGCCAATACGATATAATTGGGCCTTTAAATAAAAAATAAATGAATGGCAAATCTTCAAATTCTATGATACAGTTGAGAACATGGACAATGGTTCAGCTGTGGTGCTTCGTCAGTATTCTTTTTTCAAGATAGATCATTGACTATAAATCCACAGGGGGATATCATAGTATTTACAACTCGAGAAATTATTCTGTGAATATTTCAACTGGAGTTCAACTTTTCAATGATGTCAAAGGAGAACAATGGGGCACGGTGGACTTGCTACAAAGTACCTGAGCAAATTTACAGTTACTCACAGTCTCCTTTGGAAAAATGTCTATAAAATTGTTACGTGGATTACTATGGTTCTCAGTCGTTACTCGTATGAGCTAAGTGATAGTATCACAGACCATTCGATGATAAAGGACAAAAACAGAAACTTAATGATTACTAATCAATTTCAAAACAATTATGCCGTGGGAACCCTTTCGTCATTTGTAATTTTTGATGTCAATGGATTTGAATATTATGTTATTAATGTATATAGACAATTCACTATTCACTATTGTAGAAGGAATAACACTCGCAAATTAAGTTGGACATTAGGTGTGAGATATACCTTGTCTCTCCAGTTCTAATGCTTCTTTAAGAGTGAGGTCGCATTTAGATCTTGTCTTTGCTACACTATCCAATTCTGTGAATGTGTCAATTAAAACCTTGTTGCAAGCCTTTTCTGCCTCTTCATCTATATATGTGCATATTTCGAGTGCATGATTATTGATATATTATACATCGAGATTAATAGTTAGTATGATGATTCACTGTTTTCATTAGCAAATAGATTGGAGTTGTTGTTCTTGTACTGTATATACATACACTTCTTATCAAGTGCCTCGTTAATCTTTTTCTTTAAAGCATCTCTTTCGGTCTCAGAGAGAGGCATGAGTGTTAGGCAAAAACTTTCGTTTGAGTATCTCTAAGTAAAGACTCCAATTAAATGTCTCATATATTGTTCAATCAACTATATCACAACAGTCACAGACACGTTTTAATGTATTTACTAACATTTATGGTGATTGTTGTCTTGGGTACCTAGTACGCTTGTTGGAACGTATCTTGCGATAAACGTAACAAGCTTATGGCGCATTTCCCAGACTAAATATTAAATATTATGGATGGTATTTCGCTCTCTTGTAAATTATTTTGAAATCATTAACTTAGTCATATACTCATGTCAATTTTACCTATTGTTACAAATATGCATTAAATATGATTGCGACTCTCTCATTCACTATTTTAAGTCAAAAGTCAGGAGGTTGTCATCGCTATATAAAAGTATAAAACTAGTATCTTCATGAGACAATAACCACATGGATTTGGCAGAGTTGAATGAGCTATTATCTCCCAGCACAACTTCTCTGGTTTGAACAGCCTTCCATGAATTTGCAGTTTTGTCATATTGATGAAATTGGAATTCAATTCTGTTTGAGTCCAACGACTTGTTCAGCAATAAAAACCTTCCCGTTATATCAAAGTCCCAACAACCACCATTTATAGGCAATGGATTGGAAGACAATGTCGGTGGCGACTTTCGAAGATCAAATGTGTACAGTACATCCCCATCTAATTCTACAATAAAGTAGAACCCATTAGGACAGAATTTTACGTTGGTTATGGCTTTTGCATCATTGGGCAGTTCTGATCCAATCTCAAACTTGATGGGAGGATCATCAGGCTGGCAAAGGTTTAAAATTTCAACACAACTACTTCTAGCAAGTGCGATCAGAATACCATCTTTGTGTAGATCAACCTTGTCATAATGCATATCATCTGAGTTTTCTGTTTGCCTCACTCTGACATCAGTTTTCCCATCTTTTGATACATACCCTATATTACCTTTATCATCCGCCCACACACAGTATTCTGGCTTAACGTTCTCGTGACTATATAGGTATAATAAGTTTCCAAGTTCAGAACCACCAAGCTCAATTTGCTGAGCTTGCTTTGTTTTAGTATTAAGAACCATAATTCTGTTATTTGTTGTCTTAACAAGTATATCCTCTCCTGTGGTAGGTACTACCAATTCTAAATCATCACCGGTTGCTAACTGTTCGGACATATCTATCATAGTTGTATTTTTAGGGTCCTTTATATGACTTATCGATTTATCGTGTATCAAGGCCAGAGATTTCGACTTGTTTTCTGCAAGTAGAGAAGTGAAGGTCATTGACTTATTGTTTATAGCGATTTTGTCCAATTTGTCGAATACAATCTCCGAGTCCTTTGAGATATTACTTTGTTTCAATAGAGGCTTTGTCTCTTTCAAGTATGCCACTGAGCTTGCAAGTAGCTCATCTGAGAAGTTAGAGTCTGGCACAGCCAGTTCGGCATGGCTTGGCTCAGTGTCCATTTTCCGTTTCTTGCTAGGCGCGTCGTCATTGCCTGTTGTCTCAACCAAAGTGACCTCCGTTGCGAGCCTGTCCACTTCGCTCTGCAGCTTCCTTTTCTGGCTTATCGCCTTCAGTGCCACTTTCTTCGCGGCGTCGCGCTCATATAAGGTAGTGGACAGCTTCTTCTTCAGGGACTCCACCGCCTTCCGCAGCTCGAAGTTCTCCAGCATGACCGCGTCCCACTCGTTCTGCAGCGTGGACAGCAAGCTGGGTATGCTGTAGTTAGAGTTCAGCGTCGCGCTGTTCGCAGCATTCACCAGCGTCATGGACTCTGGGTCCACATTGATCTCCACCAGTTGCTCCACCGCCAGGGGTCTGCCGTTCACCGGGTCCGTCCCATGCTGCCGGACATACTCCTCCACCAGCCGCCTCTCATACACACACCGCGACTCCAGCGACAGCACAGGCTCCTTCGGTACCTTCCCACTGATCGCACAGTACATTTTCTTTCTAGTAGTATGGAAGGGGGGAACTATTGTACTCCTTGGAAGAGTTTATAGTTATAGTCTTCCTGTATTCCTCCATGCATTCTCTTCTTGTACTTGTCTAAGAAATTTTTCTGCACGTGATATTCACGTATCACAGTATATACCCGTCCCCAACAGCTTTTAGGGTTGTTATTAGGGTTCTCTAGTCTTGTTTTGTTTTTCGCTGAGAGTCTTGTATTGTTCCTAATCGGGGAACCCGTTCTGTGCAGAGTTTTACTGTGCAGAGTTTTACTATGCAGAGTGCTGCGGTGCAGAGTGCTGCGGTGCAGGCACCTTCTACCTTCTATTTATACTCTCTTTTGCCCTTTTTTCTTTTTCCTCGGAGACGGGCTGTCGTATACTGCATGACACGGAATCGCCGCACGCTTCTCTCACAGATGCCACTCCTTGGCGCAGGACCCTTAGATCCCGTATTTCTGCACAGTAAACGCCGTACGTGCTGGGATTGGGGGGTCCCCTCTCTCTCCCTCTCTGCACTCAATTCTTAGCAATTGCTGGAGATTGAGTGCGCTAATAATAAATGACTCTCCTAGGGCTTCTGGCTAAGTCCTCACAGGTAAACAAAAGACTGAACCCTAGGGTTCAAAGGAACAATATGAAAAAAAATAAATAATAAGTACTTTTGGCTGCAAACTTTCATAAACTTGGAAGTATAAAGGAATAGACTTGAATTCCATTGCCTACCGGATAATACATACATAGAATAGCAACGATGTTCTGGCACTTCTTGCTGCTCTTGTGTGCTGTGCGTGCAGAGCAACTGTTCTGCTCGAATGAAAACAGTGCTTCTGGCCCAGGTACTTCCTACACATGGCAGAGCACCGGGTGGTGTGCGTCGCATTGCAGCGGCTACGACTACGCCATTGTTCAGGGACTCATGTGCTGGTGCTCCAACTCCGGGCCTGCTGATAGCATAGACATATCCAGCTGCGACCACTACTGCCCCGGCTACAGCCTGGAGAACTGCGGGAGCCAGCAGAATAACGCATACGGGTACATGTACCTCGGGAGCCAGCCCCAGAGCGCCATTATACCACCCAGAAAGAGCTCCAATACTGCGCAATCCTCGACTCCAAGTTCTACCAGCGCTGCAAGCACTTCAAGCACATCTACAAGCACTTCAAGCACATCTACAAGCTCCACAAGCTCTACAAGCTCTACAAGCTCTACAAGCTCTACAAGCTCTACAAGTACTTCAAGCACAAGCTCTAGTTCTAGCTCTACAAGTTCTACGAGGTCATCCTCAAGGACTACACTAGCACCTTCTACCACGTCTTCATCCTCTCGCACTCGCTCGAGTTCAGAGGCCTCGGACGACTATGTGCTGTCAACTTCGATGATATACTCGGTGATGACAGTCACATCAACACAGACGCACGATTCCGCCGTGCAGTCCAATGTGACGTCAGTGTTCTCCTCCAACGTGATAACGACAAAAGTAGTCACATCCATCATATCGACAGTGGCCACTGTGGCTACCACCACGACGAGCCAGGCGGCCAACACATCCGTGGCCTCTACAGCGGCGGGTATGCGTGGGAGCTCGAACCAGGGCGATGTGAGCGAAAAGAAAGCGAAGGGGTACTGGCAGTCACCGGGCAAAGTTGCGGGCACTTTTGTTGTAGTTGGCGTTGTCATCCTCGCCATTCTGGGGCTGCTGTTCTGGTACTTCGTGCTGCGCCCTAGATGGGAACAAAAGAAATTCGAAAAGAACTACAATGACGCAGTTGGTCTAGCACCAGCAACTCCGCCAAATATGCCAAGAAATGAAAGCGGCCACAGCAGAATTTTCTCAACACCAATATTCCACACGCACCATTCAAGCAGCGAGGACGACTCGTCAACGGGATCCAATGGTGCTGGCTTTAACGAGGAGAAAAACTTAGACGAGGCTAATGTGAAGACAAACAAGCGTGCCACAAGGCATGACGTTTTCGCAGACGACGCCTACTCTGATTACTCTAATACAATTCCAGTCATGGTTGACCAAAGATTGGATCCTAACCAAATGATGTCACAAATAGAACAAAGTCCTTCCAACGTATCATTATCTGATGACGTTGATTACTCAAGAAGGGTCTTACGAGTGATAAATGAGCTATAGAATAGCTCAATTTTAATCATTTATGTTTTTCAATCCCTTTTAATGATCAAACCAATCACAATTAATGACGTTATTTTTATTACTTAATTAGATGAAGGTTAATGGGATAGATTGCATCCCTTCAATTTGTTTACCACAGGTTCATTTCACTTTTTTTCATTTCAGTCCATTCCCCGTTCCAAATATTTTTCTCTCATTTCTTATTTGCTGCTTGAATATTTTGCAACTTGATGCAAAAACTTCTCACTCGACATTATTGGTTCTTAATGACAGAAGTCATTCACTTTTTTATTATTTCTATCAAACGCTTTCTACCTAATCGCTCCTCCTGCATATAACCATAGGATATTTTCCATACTCGGATCAAACTCCTAGTAACACACCCTGGAAACTTTCATCCAAAAATCATGCCACAGCAACTATAGAGCTCTAGGCATCGGGATTGCAGGTTATTAACAATTATCATTAATTCTTTATTCCATTTTTTACTGTTTTTCAATGCTGTTAAGAACTTTTTAGACCATGATAAACGCACATCAGTTCTACTAATTGCATGGAACTATTTTTTTTTATTATCTCTATTATTTCCAACACTGTCATTTAAGGCCTTAAAAAGTACCTCGTGGCTAGCCCACTTTTATATTACAAAATCGCTCGGCCAATGGATATAAATTTTTATAAAGTATCTCTTTTTGTATTTAGTATAGAACAATCTTCATCCAAATAACTATTATCATTTAACCATCAGTAACGTGTTCTCTCGACAAATCCTTGATTTATGTTGAGCCTTATAGCAATAATAGCATACTATTTACTATATGTTTATTGTCTGAATCATCGATAAATTTCACATTAATTGATCAAAGAAGCGATGCCCATCTTGAAAAAAAAAAATATTTGGCTTTAATGGTAGAGCAAGTACCTAACAAACTGCGAAAGATAACCAGGTAAAGCCCATAATTGGCATTTTACTAAACTCAAAAATTGCCCCTCTGAAACTATCTGATGGCAGAAACCGATCTAAATGCTTTAGCATACAAAGACTCTGATTCGACGGACACTTCCAGTTCGTCATCATCAGATGAAGAATACCAAGCTGAGGTCAAAGTTAGCAATCAAAATGAGAAGCAAGTCGACTACGACAGTGATACTGATCTCAATACAGATAACAAAGTATCCTCTGTTGATGCATACAAACCGTGTGTTGGTGAGAACTTGATTATTAGAGATAGCAATATAATAATATTACTTAGAGCAAAGGAGAAGCTATGTTTGTCGGGTTTATTCGACCTGAAGATCGAAAAAGGTGGTCTATTATACAACGATATCCATTTTAATGCATCATCAAAGACCTATCATTACTGGCATCCCCTATCAAATTCGATTCCCGAGATCAAAAGCTCTTTTTATGCAGGCTTTGAAGATGTGGATATTTCAGCATTTTACGCAGCTTATGATATTTCACCGAATAACGATTATGAAACAGTCTTAAAAATATCTAATCACAAATCTAAGAGTTTAATTGATGGTGAAATTCTGATGCCGAGTTTAAAGAGCTTATGGATTACCAAAGAGGATTTCTTGCAAAAAAATGGATACACAAACTTTAGTTTTGACATCATCATGCCTGCAACACTTCAAGAGATAACAACTTTGAATATATCTAAATCTTGGACTAATTGTCTCCAGAAACTCAAATTTATCAATCAAAATTCCATTCATGACACTAGGATAATGGTTATTGGTGGAAAGAATAGCGGGAAATCAACGTTTTTAAGGTCTTTAGTTGAAAAAGTATTGTATAGCCATGATATTTCAGACAAAAGTGTAAGTGAAATGCTATATCTTGATTTAGATCCTGGGCAACCCGAGTTTTCTCATCCAGATTGTATCTCTATGACTCGTTTGACATCGAATGATATGAATTTTGGTCAGAGTTTTGGCCAGGCCTCGCCAGAAGTTTTAAAACAGTATTACATTGGCTCACCATCTCCGCAAGAGTATCCAACGCGCTACTTAAACATGGTGAACAAACTTATAACCGAATTCGAGGACACAATGTTTGCAGGAATTTCTTGCATAAATTTGCCAGGATGGGTGAAGGGTTTTGGGTTGAACATATTGCAAAAGGTTTTAGAAATCTATAAACCCACAGATATTGTATACCTTGAATCACCTTCTACAGTAAGACATTTCTCGGAGTTGAGAATACCAAAGAGTTTTTCATCAACTATGATGACAGAATATAGCCCTCGATCTTATCGCATACCCGCCGAGTTTTCGAATGCCGCCATAAATAACTCTCCAGAGATAAAGTTTGCTCCGTCAGATATTAGGACATACAAGCTTCTGTGTCTGTTTCACAGGAGTGACACATCAAATGTTCCAACGTTCGATTTTAGACCATTGATTGCGAAAAGTCCCAAAAAAATATCTTATGGACGTGCAGGTATACATACTATAATAATTAATATAGAATTTGCACTAGTACCGTCTCATGAACTCATCCAAGCTCTGGAAGGTACTATAGTTGCTATCTATCATGAAGAAAATACTGACGATGAACATGACTCCAGCTCTGATATCAGAGTTTTATCAAATGATGACCTCGAGACTGCCAAATTTATTACTCTAGGATTAGTTCACTCGGTTGATGAAGAGAGGAAATATTTTAATATTTACGTTCCGGAAAATATGGTTGCAACTTTGAAAAATCTAGGTAATAGGTTTATGATAGAGAGGTTGAGTACAGAAACTCCATTTTGTGAACTATCTCCACCAAATAAAGTTCTAAAAACTGATCAAACAAGCCCTTTCATAAGTTTCAAAACAAGAAAGAAGTATGAACATGTATGGAAAATAAGAAAAAATATTAAACGGAAAGGGCATCATCTTTGAGTCTTCCATCAGTTACTGAAATCAATAATTATTTAATTAGTTTATTAATGCAATTGTAATATTAAATATCTATTATGGATTAAGCATCGTTTGGAGTTGGGACTTCATCGTTCCAGCCCATTTTTTTATTTAGTCTATCATATTTTAGCCTATCTTTATCACTAACGGATGGCTTTATCTTATTCAGAGCAACTTTAAAATCGGCAGGAGTAACAATAACTTCATCACTAGAAATACCGACACTCAGGTCTTCGAATTCTTTGTCCAAATCATTATCTCCTACTGACTGAATCTCTTCTGACTTGAAAAAATTACGTTTCAATGCCAATACGGAACTTTCACGAACTAAAGCAGCCAAATCAGCACCCGAAAAATTTCTGCAACGTTCATCCGCAACTATTTCCTTCAAGTCAACATCTTTTGACAATGGAGTACCATTGGATATCGTGAGAGTCCTTATTATATCAAATTTTTCTTGTTCATTTGGCAATTCAATAAACAAAGTCTTATCAAGTCTTCCGGGTCTTAACATGGCAGGATCTATCATATCTGGTCTATTTGTAGCACCCACAACAAATATACCATGCCTATCATTTAGACCATCTAGTTCAGTTAATAATGTATTGACCACTCTTGATGAGGATTCGGACATTGAAGTATCTCTTCTCGGTACCAAGGCATCCAATTCATCAAAAAATATAACACACGGAACAGATGCACGCGCTCTTGTGAAAACCTGTCTAATTGCTCTTTCGGACTCACCTACATATTTATTAAGTAATTCTGGCCCTTTAATAGAAATGAAATTTGCTCTAGATTCATTAGCAACGGCCTTTGCAAGAAGAGTCTTACCACAACCTGGAGGTCCCCATAATAAAACACCACCTGGAGCACTAATACCAACTTTTTCATAAAGCTCTGGCCTCTTAATGGGTTGGACAATAGCCATATTTAATTCAATCCTTACCTTTTGTAGTGCACCAACATTGGACCAAGTGACGTCTGGCACAGTAGCAAAACCTTCTCTCTTGGCTGTAGGCTGAATGGTAGGTAGAGCCTTTAAAAAATCTTCATATTTAATAGTCAGTTGGTTTAATTGATCATCGTTTAGTGGATCAGGATAATTGTGAATGAACCTTTGTATTACTGAGAGTGGGAGAGGATCAATCATATTTGCTGTATTTTTTAGATTGATCTCAGAGTCAGAATCTTTTTGCGAGTTGCCCTCTACAGAATCTAATTTATTCTTATCCACATCCATGTCTTCTACCGCTTCGATGTTTGGTACTATCGAAGCATATGTCTCAAAGATTCTTTTTATTGCACAAGTACCAGCAGCAGTAGTCAATGCTTTCAAGTCGGCACCAACAAAACCGGGTGTCAACTTGGCCAACTTATGGAAATCAATTTCACCATCTATTTTTAGTTTTCCTGCCATCTTCTTTAATATGTGTAACCTCGAAATTTCATTTGGTACATTTAGGCAAATTTCCCTATCAAATCTACCTGCTCTTCTCAAAGCAGCATCCAACGAGTCAGGTCTATTTGTAGCACCTATAACTATAACTGGCTTACCATTAGTGTTGCTTAAGGTTAACTCATCCATAGAAGTTAATAGTTGAGCAACAATTCTTCTTTCCATCTCCCTTTGAGCACCTCCATCACGCTTTGGGGTAATGGCATCAATTTCATCAAAAAACATCAAACAAGGAGCTAGAGATTTTGCTTCATCGAATAGCTCCCTAATCTTCTTTTCACTTTCACCTGACATACCACTAACCACAGAAGGTGCAGAAATTGAAATAAATGGCACTTGCAACTCTCCTGCTAATGCATTTGCTATGGAGGTTTTACCACAACCAGGAGGGCCATGAAGAAGAACACCTCTAGGAGGTTCAACACCTGTTGATAAATATATTTCAGGATGCAATATCGGCAATCCTATTAATTCCATCAGTTGCGCAATAACGTCATCCATACCACCAAGAGCACTTAACGACGATGTTGGTGGTGATCTATCCTCCTTGATCTTTTGACGTTTTGATTTTTGAGATGATTCCTTGGAACGTTTCCTAGTCTTAGTCTCTTGGTCAGTTTCACCATTTCCAACATCTGCGGCAGGTGTCTCTGATTTGGTTTCCCATTGACTGACTATACTTTTGTTCATATCGTTGGTCTCTGGAGCAATCATCAAATTCTTTTCTGCCAATACATCACCCTCGTCCATAACAGGTGTATCTTCCACATATCCTGGCATTTCTTGCAGTTCCTCCATTTCATCCTCGACTATAGCTTTCAATACTTTCTCTATCGTTTTTTGCAATGGCACTTTCTTTACTCTTTGCAATGACAAGTCCTTTGATAAAACATAGGTAAAAATCTCGCCAGGAACCAAATCCTTCGCAAAGCATGTAGCATCCATGATGTCCATTTCTTCATCTTCTTGGGAACTATCCGCTTGACTCCGGAGTTGCCTTTGTTTTTCTAAGGTCTTCTCTTCCAACATCCTATAAATAAGATCAGTTAGCTTATTCTCAAGAGAGTTCGTAAGCGACCCATTCTTCTTACCTTTAGCCTTAGCCATCCTGTCCCACTCTAAATACCTTGATCCAAGACGAAGAGAAAGTGTTATTCCTGTCCAATCGATGAGGGCATCGCTGGTCTTATATGCATTTGATAGCTATTTTTCACTTTTGAATCAAGAGCTCATCGCAAAATTTTGAAAAAAAAAATTGAAATTTAGGATGCGATGCCCTCATCTCTAACGTTTGTGCCAAACAACATAAGAAGAGTCTCCATTCTAGTCATAGTCATCACAACAAATATATATATATATATGTATGTATGTATGTAGAGAGTTCTTTTCACAGTTCCATAAGTGATTGTATAACATGGTTAGGAGGGGAGTGGGCACAATTGAGACTGTTAATGCTTTGGTCAATGATAATTACGCGTTGATACGCAACGTTGCGAAATATATGCTAAATGACAAGGGCCTAACCAATGCGGAGTTCCTCAGGGCAAGCTATAGACGGTTCATCAGGCTTCGACCATTTGTATCCAATAGAAGTATGGTGAAGGACACATATACTGACTATATCAGGTATAAGTATCGATATGAAGATTATCCTAAGCGAATGGCTATGATAGGTGTGCAATGTGATAATCAATTGAATCGAAGCCAGGTTAAGAACAGTCTATCTTTTGTAGCAAAAGCTTGCTCGTTTATAGATGAGTCTAAGGGGACTAAATTTGAAGTGGCGAGAGATAATACGATGTGCCGCCAGATTCTCAAGAATTTGTTGACTATTCACTACGAGAAAACTTCGCATACCAACGAGAAACGAACCCCACTGAGGCATATATTCCAATATTCATTTGAACATATGAAGGACATAAACAAAAGTACAAATTCTCAATCTTATAGCAAGCCAGCTAGTCCCAAATCATCACTTATACTTGATTTGTACGGTGAATTTGACAGAGACATATTACTATTGAACAACCTTCTTAACATGCGTTTATAATATTTCAACTAGAGTGATAGAGAAGTGACTGCCAAATGTAGAAAGATGAAAGCATTATCCAATTTCCACATTAGTTTCGGTCATGTATATTAATTTGGCCGCCTAACGCTAAAATGATCTATCTAAAACCCTGATTAATGTTATAAACCCGATAAAGATAAGTAATATATATTCCTAATTATTGATAGATACCGCTCTCTCCTGTTTTTTCCCACCACTACTACTACTTCTTGAAATAGAAGTACTACTCTTGTTCGCTGATGGGATTCGGTTTCTATGAGGTGACCTGACTAATACACTATCAGTCATTCTACTAGCTTCCTTTTTCCAACCATCAAAATCTATAAGAGCTTGCATGCAACCCCATTCGGTAATTTTTTTGCTCAGCCATAACAAATTTACAGGCTTGGTCAAATAATCGTTACAACCTGATATTAGTGCCTCTCTTTTATCTTCCTGAGAGTTTGAGGCGGTTAGCGCCACGATAATTACAGGTGAATTTGTAGAGCCATTCATGTTAATTGATGACAATGAGCCTGGTGTAGATACCCGCTCACTCTGATTAGCTATCCCTCTCTCTTTTTCCAATTCCCTTATTTTTTTTGCAGCTTCTATACCAGAAAGAACAGGTAGCTGCAGATCCATGAAAATTAGATGAAGGTTTCCTTCCTTCCACTTATCCACAGCTTCTTTACCATTTTTTGCAATTTTGTATGAAATCTTATTTTTCCTCAAAAATGATCCCAAAATAGCCTGGTTGATAACATTATCTTCAACAATCAAGACATTAATCTTTGGAAACACCTTTTCACTGGTAGTTGTTAACTTAAACGGGAGTGTGTCCAGAGCTGTTATATTTTGCTGTTTTTCTTTTGACACAGGAATTGGTGTAGTCTCTGTGGTCTTGAGAACATCCAGTGGCGATAAAAGAAGAGAATTTGCCTGCTTATAATTATTAGAATCTATAGCGTTCTGCTTGTCTAAAACATTTGTATCCACATGTAGTTGTTTGGATTTATCATTTTCTAGTTGGGGGACGGATGCTGATGAATTTCTATCACTGATAAACGCCAGGCCTTTGTTTTGTTCATTTGAGTTATGTTCCGATTCGTGGTACAATTGCTCTTGCTCTTCTAATCTATAGTCTTTTGGTAACAGAAGCATGGCTGGTTGCACAGCTTGTAGTTCAGAATTTGACCTCTCGTCAATGTCAGTTCCGTTGGCATAAAAATTTACCTCATCTGCATTATTACTACCAAAACCATGTAGCGAATTGTCATTGTCATATGTATCCATATTGCCTACACTGTGCTCTTGTGATAATACCTGTATATGTCCAGCAAATTTGTCATGATCATCATCAAAAATACCAGCAGCAGGCGATTCCATCGGAAGTGGAGGTGCATGACCCATGTCAACATTTGAAAACACCAAAAGAGCACTTGACGAAGTCTGTGAACCAATTGCACCAAATAGTGAAACGTAGATTTGATATATTTGCTCGTCAGGATCAAATATTATTTTGTAATGGTAGTCATCAATGTCCTCCACTGAGTATTTTAAATTTTTTCTAGGTGATTGTCTCGAAACATGAGGGTTCGGTGACGCGTATTTCGGATGCGAATATAAGCTACTTAATTGTTCATTATGGTACTCCGAATGCCAATTACTATTGAGAATTGGAGTAATCCTATTATTTGGTATTGACTGGAACGTCGGGCTTGCTGAGTTAGACCTTCTATGATTTGCTAGCCATCTCGTTCTGTAATTCTGTCTATCTAACGGACTATTTTGCGGACTTCTATTGTTATTTGTTTGCAGTATTTGCTCTTTTAATGAAGAAGGTGAATGACTTAAAATTTTATCACTAGTGTTAAGGTTAGTCATATTCTCTTGCAAGTCTGGCACGTTAGTGTAAATTCCAATCCCCACAGACATCATATCATTATACCTATTCCATCGAGTGCCGTTTAACCTATTGAAAAGCTTGTCCTTAACGTCCTCTATGGTGTCATTTTCATCGAACTCTATACTTATAGCTTGATTGATTTCATCACTATTGTAATCTAATTTCAGCCATAATTTCCAATTACTACCAGCTTTCCAATTAGTTTGTAAACTCAAACCGGTATTGGATTTGGCCAGTGGGTATGGCCTAGGTATAGGATACTCATTCATTTTTATCCTTTTCAGTCTTTGTGACTTTGTCCAGGCACAAATGATAGGAAATTATAAACCGGACACGACGGCTATTTATAGTACAACCTTATCGCAATAGGTAATTTTCGAGAACGGTAAGATGGACCAGATATCTTTGTCTATAATAAAGTTTAATTGCTGCAAGTTTGCGTCTTACTTGTAAATACTTATCCCAAATATTAACTTCTCTTGTATCGTAAACTTACCGAGTCTTATCTTTAATTTTTTTTCCTATCCTTGCTGTCTTATTATCAACCCCAGCAAACCTCTAAAAGCCCCGCAAACTTTCAACAATAGCAGCGATATCTCAATGATAACTCAATTGATGAACTTGATGAATTGGTTCTTTGATGTAAGGTTGTAAAGCACAAACCATAAGGACAAACTTCACCTTCAGATTGGCAACTCCAAAGCCTTAAATTCCTCTAAATTCGAGTTTCGTCAGGACCGAAGACGTTTGAAAATCTTGAAGAAAAAAGTTGTATATCACAGTATGCAATAAGTAGAATAGTGATTTTATGCATTCATGACTCACTCTCAGAAGCTGAAATATACCATCAATTATTCTTGCATTGAGTTAATTCATATGTTCTTTGGAAAGAATCTTTCTGTATCTTGTTGACTTTTCCTTGGAACTCATTTTGCGCTATTTCCATTTTCAGGTCAATAGTACACAAATTTGTTAGAAAGTTCTTAACTTATGATGGTAACTCCCATCATGGTGTCTTCGAATGAACCTGTAAATGTACTTAAATATGTATACAGCTTACCAGTTTGGTATTAATATCGGAAAGATCATAAATTCTGTAATCTCCGAGTGATTTACCCATTTGATTATGTGTGTGATTATAAGCTTAATAAGATAAAAAAATGCTAAAATATGTATTAATTAGAATTAAAATTTACAGAGTAAAAAATGGATCTATATTTTCTTCTTTCTTCTCTTCGTTGTTTTGTTTAACAAAAAATTCATCCCATAACGACTGAGATGTGACTTGGAATAGGATGTCTACCATGTTTTGTTCTTCATTTGCGGGATCATCAAATAGTGGTAAATCATCTTGTAGTTTGAAGTCATTTTGGAAGTCTTGTTCATTATGCAAATTGATACCGGTATCTTTATTACCGTTGTTCATGTTATTATTATTATTATTATTATTATTCAAGAAACTCATCGACCTTCCTCTAAACTTGCCTGTATTGGAAGGCTCTTCATCGTTATTTTCTTCCAATTTATCTAATTGTAAAAAGAATTTCTCAAGTGGTAGATCTAAACTACCACCTGAAATAGAAGGTTTCCTTTTCAAAAGATCAGTATTTTTGCTATCATCGATTTGTAGGTTTCCACCAGATTTGAAAGTATTTTCTTTACTTGAATTATCTTCAATTATCTTCTCACCGAATTTTAACTTTATAACAACCTTTGATAAGACATCATAACTTTGGAAGCAGTTCTTAGCAGCTTCACAAGTACCAATCAAGTTCTTCAGTATGAATAGAATCTTTCCCGTATAATCTTCTACTTCCTGTCTATTCTCTTTGATGTTATTTCCGGAATAAAAAATAACGTATAAGTATGTCATACCAGCCATAAACACATTATGCACGGCCACCCAGGTGTATCCTATCTTTTGATTAATACAAAGATCATAAAAAACATCGATAGTACCCTTGGTGCTTAAAAACACCAATCTACAGGAAAGTTCAGTAAGAATTGGGCATTTTGGCGATAGACCGTATAAGATACTTTTGGTGTAATGATAATTTAACTCAAATAATGATGAGTTGTAATGACAGTCGATCATTTTTTGCGATCTTGGAACAGCTTTGTCATACCATGCATTCAACTCAGAGTGTACCGCTGCTCTCCATTCTTCAAGATCATTATATTTCCTGGGAATTTCAGCATGAGGGGCGTAAAGTACACGAACAATTTTTGCTTGCAGTTGTCTAATGGCAAACATTGCTATGGCTAGCTTCTTATAGGATATTGATTTAGGTTTTACGTCTGAATAATCCTCTATAGTACCGTATGCAGGTGTTATTTCACTATCAGGTAACAATGAAGGATATCCTGTCGTAATAGTATCTTCTGGAATTCCGAAAGGTCTACCAAAGTAGGAACATACTTGTCTATCCAGGGAATATACACACCAGAATAATCTTCTCCTTATTTCTCTAGTAAATGGATCATATGTCATATTTATTTTTTCGGAATGAAGACCCAAATCTACAGTTAATCTTAACACAGAACCCATTGTGTACCAAACACCAGGTACGTTGGGTCTCATTATTGAGTAGATTGCTAATAACAATGTTCCCATGAGAGCTTCAAGTCGATCTGTCGAGGAAAATATGTCTTTCTTGAAGTAAGTTGCTCTTCTTTTGAATGTAACAACTTGTTTTATATCCGATGCTAGTACTTTAGTTGCACATCCGATTGTAAATACCATATTCAGAACAAAGTATGGAATTCTATAGTAGTCATGCAGTTCAATATCTCTCACTCCTTTATCTTCCAGACTTTTCCAAGTATTGTACCAAGGCTGAACACCGTATGGACTGTTTGGGCGTAATGGTTCAGGTCCCATGAAATTCCGATTTATTTTTGTTTTATTGGATACCAATGTAATTTTATTGTTCCACTCTCCGTATATTGGTTCGTAGTATTTCTTCAAGAATTGTTCTCTATGGAAAACTGGTAGCTGGGAATTGGTGTCTATGAAAAATCTATTGATCAATTGTTCAGCTTCTTCTATTGGGGGAAGTGCCAATGGATCAAAATTAGGGTCATTTTCGGCCAATGCGTAGTCTCTATATTTCAATTCTCGGAGTTTTATATCCTCGTCAAATTCTGAATCAATGTAGTCAGGCTGGAAATTTGCAGCAGTGTAGACCAATTTAGCAAACGACACACCTGAGGAGTCACCCAGGTAAGAGTTTTTAGTCGTTTCTTTCATCGAGCCAATATCTGAAAAATGGTTGTTCGTTTCCTCCAAGTCTGCGCCAACAGAAGAGCTTTCCATGGGACTAGCAGTTTGCGGCATCATTGGTTTTGGAGACCTGAAATATGCCTGATCCATGGGTGAGTTTATTGAAGGTGAGTTAGCAAAATCTGATCGACTTCCATTACTAGTCTCGCTGTTGTCCTGCATCAGCATACCCTTTTGAACCAAATACGACCCCAACATATCATCTACTGGAATCAGAGACCCATTTTTCTTGAACTTCTTCTTGTACTCTTCTAAGTTGCAATTAGTGTCGTTTTCAGAGCAAGGGACATTGCTCTTGATAGTCATTGGATTGATCCCACACTCAGATAGCTTGCTCATCATATTGGACAAGCTATCCTCTAAAAAGAACACATACGACCTCGGTATGTCCTGACCCGTGACGGGATCCACCGAGACGCATGGAACGTTGTTTCGCAAACACCCTTTACAACTGGGATACCCTTGGTCACACTTCACCTTCTTTCTTCTGCATAGCTTGCAAGCGTTAGGAAACTTGGTGAACTTCACCCCGCCCGGGACGGGTTTCGATACCCTCTTTTTACCCTTAGTCATCAGTCAAAAGATAAGGTTAACCAAATCGCTTCCCCGTGTTCTCCAAGCTAAGCTCTAAGGACAAGTTTTCTCTTTGCTAGCCAGTATTGGAATAACAAGTATCTTCCCGACACAAATACTCCGAAATCTATCTGAAACAGGTTGACCCCAGAATGTATCCCATTGTTAATGTGCCATTGTTCAACTATAATTGACACTTGGTAAGCTCATCGATTTTTCCAATTTTTCACCAAAATTTTTCAGTCAAGGATGATCTTCTCTCTTTCTTTTTCCAGCAGGATAAGTAAAGTGAAGTTGTAGTCATCGGGACAATGGAGTTTGCAAGAGCAGCTGGGATTGCCATTGACAGTTCGAAAGCAGGTATAGGGTTCACTTTGTATTGAACGGACCAGGTGCTTTCATTGGAATCGGTTACTGTTTGCGGATATCGCACTTTTTTTATTTACTGATCGGGGGCGTCGAGTTACTGGGCATCGAGTGACGATTGTTGTTAATTGCGTTACAAGTTTTGCAAGTCAAAGAGAGAAAGGGTGGATTGCAGCACAAGGAAGTTGTTATCGGATTACAGCATTTTGCGGTGTTGAAGGAGTTGTAGAGGTGAAAGTAGAGGACATACGTGCTAGGAATGAAGCCCGAGATTATACCGTACCAGCCGGAAGTGGACCTTGTGCTGGACGACAGCGTTTGCGAGCGGCGGCCGCACCTGCCGGTGTACCAGGAGACGCACGAAGTGAACGGCGTGCAGTTCTGGAAGACGGAGGACATCCCGCTGAGCAGGCGGAACTTCATCTACCGGCCGTGTCTGCCCAACCCGCTGTTCACCGAGCTCGGGTACTGCACCACCGAGTACCCGTTTGACACTTCTGGGGTCAACATCCAGGACAGGTCCTACGGGATGAGTGTGCTGCGTGGTGAGAACAGTGTGGTCAGCGTCAGAGCGAAGGACGGGTGGCGCACTGCGCGCAGCGATGTGTGCATCAAGGAAGGGGACGTGTACTGGGAAGTGGAAGTGCTGAACGTCGGTAACGGCAGTGGTAGTGGCACTGGTAGTGGCAGTAGCAGTAACGTGGATGTGGACGTGGACAAGGGGTCGGTGCAGCAGCGGCGGCAGTTTCTGAACTCGTCTGCGCATGTGCGTGTGGGCATCAGCCGGCGGGAGGCCAGCCTGGAAGGCCCTGTGGGGTTCGACTCGTACGGGTACGGTCTGCGAGATTTCTCGCTGGAGTCTATACACGATGGACAACTGGAGCAAGTGCTGGCGAGGGCGCCGCTGAAGAACGGGGACCGGCTGGGGTTCCTGGTGAGCCTGCCGAGTGTGGAGAGGCAGGTAGCGCAAGCGCGGGAGTACACCGCGAGGCGGATCGAAGCGCTTGCGTCGCACGGCCAGGAGCTCGGAGCGCAGGAGGAGTGGGAGTCGCACGGGCGCAAGAGGCAGAAGCGCGCCGGTGTGACGAACATGGACTTCCAGCGGGCGCTGCTGGAGGACATCGACCACGCCAACGTGGTGCGGGACCACATACCCATCCGGTACAAGAACCAGCTATTCTACGAGGCCACGGATTACGTGAAGACCACGAAGCCCGAGTACTACTCCTCGGACAAGCGCGAGCGGGAGGAGTACTACCACCTGGAGGGCTCCTACGTGGCTGTGTTTCTGAACGGGGAGTACCTGGGCAAGGCGTTCGAGGAGGTGAAACCCTTCCTGCCGCCGTTCAGCGAGCTGCAATACAACGAGAAGTTCTACTACGGGTACTGGAAGCACGGCCGGGCGGAAGGCGAGGACCGGGAGGAGGCGCGCATCGGCGGCAAGCACCGGAAGGGGCTCATCCTGCGGAACAAGTACGTGAACAACAGCAAGCTGGGCTACTACCCGACGATCAGCTGCTTCAAGGGTGGTGCCGCGAGACTAGTCACCACCCGCAGCGAGCTGCGCCACCTGCGCGCAGCCACAGACGTAGCCGACCAGCCCGTCGCTGTGCTCGACGACCTCTACAGACGCCAGATCGCAGACGAAGTGGTCTGGGACATAGTAGACGAGATAGAAGAAGAGGCGAAAGTGAAGTGGAAGTGAAGCACGAAAGTAAGAAGTAGACTATATAGTATAGAGTGATAATTTATGAAACCCGTTTGCATCCTGTCAGTTACACCCAGAAGAGTACACCTGCAGACAACCCCAGCAGACAACAGACAACTGAAGGAAACACCGTTTACCCGGCCCAATTCTTTCGAGAAAGTTCCATCTCGTCGGGTGTTATATACTCCTGGCTGAGGGAAGGAGAGAGAAAGAAGCCCGCAGAATCGCAGCGAAGCAAAGAACCGAGATTGGCAGTTGAAGCAGTTGAAGCAGGCGAGAGAGGCGAGAAGGATTTTCGAAGGGAAGAGAAAAACTGTTTCGCGAATCCTTCGAGTTGTGCGGGTGTTTCTGTGTTATGCTCTTAAGGTGGGCTTTTCGTCTTTCAATTCCCAATCATGACAATATAAAAAGGCGGGTACTCTTGGGTTGGACGTTTTGGTACTGAAAAAACTTGGACAAGCAACAAAAAGAAAGGCCCCATATAATAAAAAGATAAAGACAATGAATGCAATTAAGCGCTTGTTGCCGGTGTCGTTGTTTCTGTACGCTTTGTTCGTGGTTCTGCTGCCATTCCAGGCCAGGGCCAAGGACGATGTGGAGAACTACGGCACTGTGATCGGTATCGATCTGGGTACTACGTACTCGTGTGTCGCGGTTATGAAGAACGGTAAGACTGAGATTCTTGCGAATGAGCAAGGTAACAGAATCACGCCTTCCTACGTGGCGTTCACGGACGACGAGAGGTTGATTGGTGACGCCGCAAAGAACCAGATTGCTGCCAACCCTACCAACACCATCTTCGACATCAAGAGACTGATTGGTTTGAAGTTCAACGACAGATCTGTGCAGAGAGACATCAAGCACTTGCCATTCAAGGTCGTCGACAAGGACGGCAAGCCTGTGGTCCAAGTCAAAGTGAAAGGTGAGGACAGGGTGTTCACCCCTGAGGAGATCTCCGGTATGATTTTGGGTAAGATGAAGCAGATCGCTGAGGACTACCTGGGCAAGAAGGTCACGCACGCCGTGGTCACTGTCCCAGCTTACTTCAACGACGCGCAGAGACAGGCCACCAAGGACGCCGGTACCATCGCTGGTCTGAACGTCTTGAGAATTGTCAACGAGCCTACCGCCGCCGCCATCGCTTACGGTCTGGACAAGTCCGACAAGGAACACCAGATTATCGTCTACGACTTGGGTGGTGGTACTTTCGACGTCTCCCTATTGTCCATTGAAAACGGTGTCTTCGAAGTCCAGGCCACCTCCGGTGACACTCACTTGGGTGGTGAGGATTTCGACTACAAGATCGTCCGCCAATTGATCAAGACTTTCAAGAAGAAGCACGGTATTGATGTCTCTGACAACGAAAAGGCCTTGGCCAAGTTGAAGAGAGAGGCCGAAAAGGCCAAGCGTGCTTTGTCCAGCCAAATGTCCACCCGTATCGAAATCGACTCCTTCGTTGATGGTATCGACTTGAGTGAAACTTTGACCAGAGCTAAGTTCGAGGAATTGAACTTGGACCTGTTCAAGAAGACTTTGAAGCCAGTTGAAAAAGTCCTAGAAGATGCCGGCTTGGAGAAGAAGGACATCGATGACTTCGTTCTAGTTGGTGGTTCCACCAGAATTCCAAAGGTTCAGCAATTGTTGGAATCTTTCTTCAACGGTAAGAAGGCTTCCAAGGGTATCAACCCAGATGAGGCCGTCGCCTACGGTGCCGCTGTCCAAGCTGGTGTTTTGTCCGGTGAAGAAGGTGTCGAAGACATTGTCTTGCTAGATGTTAACGCTTTGACCCTGGGTATTGAAACCACTGGTGGTGTCATGACCCCACTGATCAAGAGAAACACTGCTATCCCAACCAAGAAGTCTCAAATCTTCTCCACTGCTGTCGACAACCAACCAACTGTCCAAATCAAGGTCTACGAAGGTGAAAGAGCCATGTCCAAGGACAACAACTTGTTGGGTAAGTTCGAACTGACTGGTATCCCACCAGCTCCAAGAGGTATCCCACAAATTGAAGTCACCTTCGCTCTAGACGCTAACGGTATCTTGAAGGTGTCTGCCACCGACAAGGGTACCGGTAAGTCCGAATCTATCACCATCACCAACGATAAGGGTAGATTGACCCAGGATGAAATCGACAGAATGGTTGAAGAAGCTGAAAAGTTCGCTTCCGAAGACGCCGTTCTAAGAACAAAGATCGAAGCTAGAAACAAGCTGGAAAACTACGCTCACTCCATCAAGAACCAAGTCGAAGGTGATTTGGCTGAAAAGTTGGAAGAAGAAGACAAGGAAACCTTGTTGGACGCTGCTAACGACACCTTGGAGTGGCTAGAAGACAACTTCGATTCTGCTACTACTGAAGAATTTGAAGAGAAGTTCGAAGCTTTGTCCAAGACCGCATACCCAATCACTTCTAAGCTATACGGTGGCGCAGATGGCTCTGCTCCTGTATATGATGATGATGAAGATGAAGATGATGATACTGACTACTTCGACGACGAATTGTAAAGAAGGAACAGGCTTGATGTTTGTCCCCAAATTTTATTTTTATTATTCTCTCGGATGTGTTAATATTTTTTAATAGAGATATGTCGGAACTAGCGTTTTAACGATCATTTCTCGTGCTTGTCTTCAAAAGTGTCTTGCAAGCGAAAAGCAACCTGAAGATACTATGATATAATACAAGTAAGTATAAAACGTAAATATATAGATTATCCATTTGTAACTACAAAAAGTACTAATAAGTTTTTTCCAACATTTATTTAGCATTAATCATTTTACTTACTGACGTGCGTGTCTCAATTACGCAACTGCAGCTACATAACACTCTCATGTGTACGCATATACTAAATAATATTTCCTATCTCGGCTGTCCGCTGTAAACTGGATGGTGTCTCCATTTTTTAGTTCTATATATCTTGCCTGTGGAATTGTGTTGCCGTTAAGTACAGTGCCGTTAGATGATTCCAAATCAATGATGTATGCCTTGATACTGTCGTTTTCCGTTCTCCGAAACTGTATAACACAGTGTTGTTGAGAGCATGTCTCTTCAGGTATAAGGATATCGGCGATATTGTTTTCTTCTTCTTCTTCATCTTTCCTACCTATCAAGTATGAATTTTTAGCCTCTAATTCAAACTCATCGATTACCTTCCCTGTACTCTCCTTGTACAATAGACATTTATACTTGGTTTTATCAGTAGAGCCCTTAAAATAGTCTAACGGTGATATAGCATCTTTGGGCTCTACGTATTTCAACGCTATGCCATTCTTGTTATTAGAGTCAAGCTCTAGCAACCCAGAAGACTCGAAATTCGGCAGTAGTGGGCCTTTACTGGGTTTCGTCCTCTTTACCTCCCGACGGTCCTTCCATTCTCTCTTCCTGTTATTATACCGGTATCCAGGCTTTGAAATACCTCTCCCAGCCCTGGAACCAGTAGCATCATACCTACTTTGTCTCATTCTGTTACTATAGATAGATCTCCCAGCTATTGATGTGACTTTAACTTCACACTAGTCCCATTTATCAACAGCTCATCGCATCGCTATGTGACTTTTTCACTTTTTGCAGAATTTAAGAACAAAGAAACAGTTTTTTTTCAGATCAGACAGAACATAATATAGACCATATTTGAAAGACAGTTTGGGATTTAGTTCAACTGTTTCCTTTTTGTTTACTTGTGTGTATTATAGGTGAGAACTCTGGGTGATTTTGTGCATAGTGCTGTGGGGGAATATGTCTTCGACCAAATTCGATACGCAGCTATACCTATCGAGGCCTTATCTGACTAGGAAGCAGGTTCAGAGGGCCCAGCAGAACACTATAGGTGACCACAGGGCTTACAATGCTAAGCGTGTTGCTATTGTGAAGTTTTTGAGTGATATATGTGTGCAGTTGCGGTTCCCTAGGCGAACGTTGGAGGCAGCAGTTTATTTTTACCTGAGGTACCATCTATTCAATAACTTTGAGACAGAACCATGTTACATAATTGCCACAAGTTGTCTAGTATTGAGTTGTAAAGAAGTGGAAACGATAAAGAAAGTGAACGATATATGCACAGTGTCTTTATCCCTGCGAAACACCGGGAAGGTAAGTGGTGAGGTTTTAGAGAATTTTAAGAAAAGAGTATTTGTCATGGAGTTGAAAGTACTGGAGTCATGTTCTTTTGATTATAGGATAAATGATGCTGTCCATGTTGATGAGTACATTATCAAATTTGGGAAAACCCTGGGACTAAGCTATGAACTGTGCCACATTGCGTGGTGTATAGCGTTTGATGTCCTTAAGACAGAACTACTATTACTGGTACCACAACACGTTATAAGTCTGGCATGTATAAAGCTCGCTAGCGGTATACTGGATGTTCCTGTAGCGATAGAGAAGAGCATTCAGCAATTCGAGATGGATAACCCTATGTTTAGTGAGGCATACTTTGAACTACTTAACTTTTACATCAATTCCTTTGATTCGTGTGACTTGAAAAATGTATACCAAGGAGCATCATTGGAGCAGTTTATGGACTTAAAGCGTAAAGCGGGACAAGAACATGGTTTGAAGGAGCCACTAGAAAAGCAAATTGAAATGGATACCTATCTAACTACTTCAAGAACACAGCCCATACGAGAAAGAAGATATGTATTGTCACAATCACTTGTGAATAATGAAGTTGGGAAGTAATTGTAGAGATATTCAGAGTATTCAGGCGTATTGTATTCCTTTGCATTTAACTCATTGGTTTTTCATAGAACTCCTTCCACTATAACAGGAAAAAAGTATACAAACTTTTGGCATATGATAGCATATTCGACATTTCCCAATATATATATCAGTTATCTCTAATATAAGCATCGAATTCACTAATCTGACTTGGCTCAACCATATAAATACTATTTTACTGTTATACCTCCATAACGTTTTCAGTGACTCCCGGGCATTCCTAGGGCAGCGCGATGCAAAAAAAAATTATTGCGAGAACAATCGCATCGCAAGACAGTAGTACTATTATTACTCGAATTTCTCTTCTGATTCTGATTGTTTTAATACATTGTTAACAGCTGCAAGTGGTAACCGTTCGTTTCAGAGTAATTGAGAGTTAACTTATCTTCTTTCTGCGAAACAACAAGCGCAAACGAGCAAAATGTCATTGAAATTGCCACAGAACCCAAATGCGGGTCTATTCAAGCAAGGATACAATAGTTACTCCAATGCCGATGGTCAGATCACAAAGTCTATTGGTGCTATTAGAGAGATCCACCAGATGTGTCTGACTTCTATGGGTCCATGTGGTAGAAACAAGATTATCACAAACCATTTGGGTAAGATCATCATTACCAATGATGCGGCTACCATGTTGAGAGAATTGGATATCATTCATCCTGCTGTTAAAGTATTGGTAATGGCTACTGAACAGCAAAAGATTGATATGGGTGATGGTACTAACTTGGTTATGGTTTTAGCTGGTGAAATGTTGAACGTGTCTGAGAAGCTTATTGCTCTAGGCTTGTCCCCCATTGAAATTATACAAGGTTACCAACTGGCAAAGAATTTCACTTTGAAAGAATTGGACAAGATGGTTGTGGGAGAAATCACAGACAAAGGCTCTAAGGAGGAATTGATCAAGATCATTAAGCCCGTTGTGTCATCTAAACAGTATGGTTCAGAAGATTTATTGAGTGAGTTAATAGCAGAATCTATCTCTCATGTTATCCCAAAGGGCTCTAACCAACCATTATTTAATGTTGATTCCATCAGAGTAGTTAAAATTATGGGTGGTTCTCTAATTAACTCTACTGTCATCAAAGGTATGGTATTCAACCGTGAACCTGAAGGACATGTGAAATCCTTGCCACAAGGTGACAAACATAAGGTTGCTGTCTTTACTTGTCCAATTGATATTGCTGCAACTGAAAGTAAAGGTACCGTTTTGCTACATAACGCCCAAGAAATGTTAGATTTCTCTAAAGGTGAAGAACAACAAATTGACGCTATGATGAAGGAGATTGCTGATATGGGAGTCAAATGTATCATTGCTGGTGCTGGTGTTGGTGAGTTAGCTCTTCATTACTTGAACAGATATGGTATATTGGTGTTGAAAGTTCCAAGTAAGTTTGAACTAAGAAGAATATGCCGTGTTTGTGGTGCAACCCCATTACCAAGACTAGGTGCTCCCACTTTGGAGGAATTAGGTCTGGTAGAAACCGTGAAGACAATGGAAATTGGTGGTGACACTGTCACTGTATTTAAGCAAGAAGAAAATGAATCTACAAGAACAGCTACTATTATTCTAAGAGGTGCTACACAAAATAACTTGGATGACATAGAAAGAGCAATTGATGATGGTGTTGCCGCTATTAAGGGTTTGATGAAGCCAAATGGTGGTAAGCTACTTCCTGGTGCAGGTGCAACAGAAATAGATCTAGTTTCGAGAATCACAAAATTCGGTGAGAAGACCCCAGGTTTACTACAGTTAGCTATAAAAGAGTATGCTTTAGCTTTTGAAGTCATTCCAAGAACCTTGGCTGAGACCGCCGGTTTAGATATCAATGAGGTGCTACCAAATCTATACGCTGCCCACACCGTAACAAATGAAGATGGAGAAGATAAGAAGCACCTAGTGAAAGGTATTGACATTGATGGACTAACATCAGAAGGTGTCAAGGACATCACAGAGGATGGTGTTTATGATATGTTAGAGACAAAGAAGTTTGCCATTAACGTGGCCACGGAGGCAGCATGCACAGTGTTATCTGTAGACCAGATTATTATGGCTAAGAGAGCGGGAGGCCCACAAGCGCCTCAGGGACCTAGACCTGGTAACTGGGATCAAGATGATTGATCAAATAACAATTTATAAATATGCATAATTTACAATGTAACATATAATTAGTTAATACAAAGTTGTTGAAAACAAAACAAATTGTCAGAAGTCGTGTCTGGATTTTTTACATTCCTATACTGCTTTAGCAAAACAGTGAATGCCATATTAGTAACCCGTGAATTTTCAGTGTTGAGGTTTTAGGATATGGATGTGAACTACTCATGAAAACATGGCAGCGCTAACACCAAGTACTGATAGAACAACACTGACTACAATAGTGGCTTTGCATGCTAATCTTTCCCATGGTTTTACAATATTAGCCTCGCCACATATTCTCAAATAGAAAAGACAAGGTAAAATGAAGCATATAGCAAAGCATAAACCGGCGCCCATAAATGCAATGATTCTGTCGAATTGAGGGAATATGATTGCAATTAAAACAAACATGAAATTGACAAAAATTCTATTAAAGAATTGGCCAAATTGGGCAAACTTCAACTTTTTACCTGTATACTCCTTTTCGGCCTCGTGAATGCCAAACATTATATCAAGTACAGATACAATTGGTCTAGCATTTAATGGTGTTTTTGCGATTGGGATGACAGTCATTAGTGCAGAAATTAGTACATGGACAGTGTTAGAGTAGCCATCACTTAGTAACACATTTTTTGTAATTTCATCCTTAACTAAATCACCAAACATTAAAAACCCTATAACTGCAGTGCCAATGTCGGTTACTGAAGTTATTTGATATGTAGTTTTTAAACATTTCTTGAATTTCTGAGGATGTCTCATGTCGGATTTCAAGTTAGGGAACACTGCATGGCCACCCCATGAAGCACTTAACAAACCTATTGACAGGCATAAACTTTTGAAATCAGTTGGCCACAGATGAGTTGGCATTGGTTCTATAAGTGAGCCTGGTGCATCTCTCTTGAACAACCCACAGATGAATATCACAAGTACTGTACCTGTAGTGGATAGAATGCCTAGTAATGAGATGTTAGACAGAATACTTAGTGGAATGAATACTGGAGGTGTAACAACAAAAAAGCAAACGATTTTGAAAAAGGTTACGGAATATTGAGGGAAAAGTGCATTAAGAGAATCCCCAAATAAAATTACTAACGACACACCACAACTCAATAGATCAACAGTGAAAAGAGCAGAAATAAATGCACGACCTCTTGAACCAAATGCTGCATAACCCAAATCTGCATATGAAATTAAAGTAGGGTCAGTGTCTAAGCAACGAGACAGCAACTCAGCAGTACAAAATGTACCAAATGCAAAAATAGAAAGCATAATTAATCCTGGAATCCACCCAGCGTATTTCATTCCTAAAGGCAAAGCCAATAATCCTATTCCGATTAATACATTTATCGAGTTGAAGATAGTCTGTGGCGCTGTAGATTGACCAGCAAGTAAAGTCACCACTGTACCATCTTTTCCCTCAACTTGCTTGATAACCATTGAATCTACATCGTTGGTGTCAAACGGGGTAGATCCAGTTAGCATTTCGTTCATCGACAATGTGGGTCTCAAGATACCATTATTATCCATTGAGAAACTAGTAGTACGTATTGACCTAAAATCTTCCAATTCTTGTTGAGATATGCTATGTGTACTTTGAGCATCGATATTTGGTATTGATGGTTTACCAGATACTTGTAAAGTGGCATTGGCGCTCTGTAAAGCTATGGATAGGCTTCTACCATGAGGTGCTGGAGCAAGTGTGCTAGGATCAAATAATTCATCATAATCATCGTTAAAATAGGTTCTTTCAACCTCTGGTTTAACTTCAATATTTCTGAAGGAGTTAGCTCTTCTTAAAGATGTTGCAAATCGTGAGAGTGAGTTCACACCTCTGAAGGACCCGATAGGTTGATCCAGGATAGATTGCCTTCTACCCATGGGTTGTGGCTCATGGTTAGTGAAAGAGCTGTCCTGGACCGCATAACCAGATGTATCCCCATCGACAGCTTCCAGGTCAGGATTCCTAGCAAGCGGAATCGATATGTAACGGACTTGTGATCTTGACCCCCTAGGGTTCAGAGGCTGCCTTTCCTCATCTACTGGGGTTGACATATTAATCTCGGCTTGGAAATTATGTTGTAGTTTGATTTTGTCTGATGCAATTATTAAAGTTTTGAATCAATCAATATTACCAAGGACTGGAAACATATGAAAGAGAAATAGGTTGGGATGTTATGGGTAGGCTTTATAACTGATCCGATCTGATCATTAATTGCGTCATTGGATCAAACTGAATTTTGTCTTTGTTTACATTATGACATTATGGGAATATGGTGATAGAAACCAAATAAAATAATAAATCGGACCAAAACATTAAATCAATAGAATGGATCATGACAATTAGGGTATCGGTTATCCCGATTTGTAACTATATTCAATAGCCAGTTCTTATTCGAATAATATATGTTTTGCGTTATGTTAAAAAAATAGTAGTGTATATATAATACTAATTTTTTTCTTCTACTGTATATATGAGCATATCTACAAATTCTCGTACTCTTCTGGGTAAAATATCAGACGCTCTGGACCATCCTTTGTTAATACTACCATTCTGATAACACCACCTGAGGAACCATCCCACTTAATTGCCTGTGATAGGGAGTGTTTGATGAAATCGATGGTCTCGTCCTTTGACATGTTTTCACGGAAGTTCTTATCACAGTAACCGTATATGAATGTAGAACCTGAACCAGCAATAGCATATGGCTGTTTATGGATTGATCCTCCCAGAGGAATACTGTATACTTCACCTTTGTTCTTCTCGTCGTAACCAGCCACAATGATACCTGCTGTTAGAGCGTCCTTATTTTGGTAGCAGAGTGTCTTAAACATATTGGCTGCTGTGTATGTGTCTGGCTCACCGAACTGGCCCTCGTACATGTCCAAGTAGTACTGCACAATATCAGCAACAGCCTGTGTGTCTGCAGCTGAACCTGACCTACAACACCAGATGTTGTCATGTACCCTCGTAAGCTTATCTGTCACACGGTTCGCAATGTACGCACCAGTAGTGGTACGGGAGTCCGCACCTAATATAACACCATCCTTAAATGTAACCGCCATAATAGAGGTACCAAGACTGACCTCACCTTTCTTCAACGCCGTAATATCCACTTGTACACCGTCCATTTTATTTGTTATTTGTAACTAGATTCTCAAATCTGTACCTACGTTGTCCCAGACTCACAATTTCCTGTACTTTGCAATACTCAATTGAAGTGCCTACAACTATATACCAGTCGACAAACCAGCGACGAGGCTCGCTATTACTTCCAATATACCTGCCTTTAAAGGATTGCATCCTCCGTCCTGCAAAAGTGCAATGAGCTGCCCGCATTTTGCCACTAATGTATTACGTGATAGATGATGTTCGGGTACCAAGTAGTATAAACTACTCTCAATATTATGTACTAAATGGACAAAATATGTGCTGTTTTGATGCAAGTGTCTATATATCTCTAGATTATCTGTATTATTACAAGTAGAACTTTTCGCAGTTCTTTTCATTCCCCTTTTTAGAGAGGTATTGCGATAGCATATCGAATCTTTTATAGGCCTCTCCATATGCATTTCTCCATAACGTCATGGCCCTTACCGGCTGGTTTCAATATTCCAATCATCTCGAAGTCAACAATGGCTTGCATAAATAATATTAATGAAATCTTATCGAATGCATCCGGTTTATCTAGTAGTGTCTCTAGCGAGTGGTTTTCCTGTGCTTGTTCCTTAACGTAGTCTAAAATAATATCCCTTGGCATTGTTTCCTTGAATACCATATAGAAGTCATATGTGTTAATTTGGTTGTTCGCTTCTCTGTATAGCTTGAACAAATGGCTCAGAATTGGGTTTAATTTCCTGTTCAATTCTTGTAACACTTTTGATTCAGGTGCTGGTGCTTCCTTAATAGGAAGTACTTGCTCCCAATTTAGCAGGTTGTTCTCAACGTTAGTTCTATAAAATGGGAATAAAGACTGAGACAATAACCCGTTGTTGTGATCCAATGTGAATAGCTCCTGGAACATTGTGTCAACAGGTTCGAAGTCTAGCTTTTCAATGTGCTCCTGACAGCTTTTCCACCTCCATAAATAGTCTTTTAGTTTACCTTGTAACAAATTGTGGTATAACTCTATCAGATTATAATTCTTGATACCAAGCTCTGTTTCAAGAAAATTGGCCACGTACTTGGCATGGCCATTAATAGGATTCTCTCTGACAAGAAATTCAACAAAGAAATTCACAAGGTTACCATCAGTGTTATCCAGTAACGCAAGAACCTCCGATGTGTTAGCATTGTCTTTAATCAAACCTTCGATGAAAAACATAAACGTAGGGCACCGTACTAATCTGTTCAAATATTCATCATTTAAGTAGTCTATGTTAACAGGGTCAATAAAAACTGAGAATGGATTCTCAAAAAAATACGCCATCAAAGAGTAATCAAGAATCTTGATCAATAGTTGTAAGTTGTGATTCGAGTTGTTAGACATCTTTTCGATAACGAACTCGACAAATCTATCTGACAAGTTCAATTTACCATCAACGGTGTCCAAGAAGCTTTGAAAAATTCTGTT
Organism: Nakaseomyces glabratus; assembly: GCF_010111755.1. NCBI lineage: Eukaryota > Fungi > Ascomycota > Saccharomycetes > Saccharomycetales > Saccharomycetaceae > Nakaseomyces > Nakaseomyces glabratus. Next base: position 328,842 of record NC_088954.1, read on the forward strand.
ACCATATTTGTAACCTTTATTACTCGAAACATCGATCTTATGGAAGTGTCTTTTTAATAGTCTAATAGTTGATTGTCTAAAATTCTTTTCAAAGTTGGATAGATTTGTATTAATATTGAAAATAAGACTAATCTTTACATGATCATTCTTCAGAGCCCTGCTTAACAGTTCGACGAAATTATCTAGTACTATCGCACCCATAGAGTCAACATCTTTGAAATTGAATACTATGTTTAGGTTTTTACCAAATACTTCTTTGAAGTTTTCCAGTAGAGTTAAATCATATGTAATTTTATCTGAACTAACAGAGAAATCCGGCACTTCATTGTCGTCGTCATCTTCCAATTCAGTTTTTATCTTGGTTGTACCGGACAAAATACTATCAGCGGTCTGAATGAGTTTAAACATTGATCTTCTCAGCATCATTCTCACATTTGGGGACTCCTTAGGGGTCAAGTCAATCAGCACATCAATGGTTTCGGGATCATTATTTGGTAGATCAACCGCAAGCGAACTATCAGATCCCAACAAGAACAGCGTATTGAAACATGGCTTGCCATAGTTATCCTGTCTATTTGGAAGATTAAGTAAAACACTCATAACTTCATCTTTCAAATCAGTCTCAATATTGTTTACAATATCATCAACTTGGTTATGAAAATTAGAATAAAGCAAATGGTACAACTCCCATCTCTTCAGCACAGCAACATTGGTCTCCTCACCATCCAATAATTTCACAAAGGGCACTGTTCCTAAAGACTCCTCAGTCTCACTGTTGCTCTTTTCCACAAATTCCGACACATTGTATGTGGGCCTCGCTATATAATGCGTCCTTTGAGAATCTGCAAACTCTGAGACATCCATTTTAGAGAATACCAATAGTCTTGTTTATAATTGAGCTTCTCCGAATTAGTGTTTAGATAGTTCTATATCAAGATATTCGGATAGCTTTTCGAAGAATAGTCTTGGCTTTTTGTTATTGTTTTTCTGCAAAAATATTTTGTCAAGCGATGAGCTTACAAGAGCAAGCCCTTATACCAAAATTATACATATTAATCATAATGGATAGATATATAGGATATATACATCTCTAGCTTTAGTTGATTTATCTATTAATAAGATCTACCGTGTAGAAACAAGATTAGCAGTTTCAACCCTGCTAGTATATTACAAACTTTTCCTGTCAAATTGAATGTGGAAAGAGGAAAAATTCGCAGGCTGTCAGTCGCTTAGAACACGTTATCAGATTCACCCTTAAACCTCTCGACTCTCTTCGGTTCCCAGTCCTCTTCCGCCAATCCTTGCAGTCTATAATACTCCTCTTTTATGTCAAACTCTCTCTTACCGTGCTTCATCTTCAGTATTTCTTCTTCATTCATCTCCTGAACTTTTTGGTCATCACGGTCAAACTTGACTTGCGATATACCAGCTAGCCAATATGAGCCAAGCACCATCATTCCACAAAACGGGAGTCCAAAGAATATGAATGGGTTCTTACTCAGCAATTTCTGATACCGGCCTGCAAAACTCCTGTCATATGCTAGTTGCTGTTTCTTAGACCTGAAACTTCGACCACCTAATGCCATCCTTTACAATCTTTTGTCTAATGCTGATATTTATAGAGCTCTGCTATCCTTAGAACTACCTTCTTAGCTCCAACATCAATGATTGCTGCCCCTTCTCTTATTTTAATGATTTCTATTTGGATCCTAGCGATGATTCGTTCATGGAGTCCTTAAGGAATGATTGATATACGGAATGACTAAGATTTTAAATATTATTATACAAAATGGTTTTCTTTTATTCTCAAGCAAATAGTAGTTTGAGTTAGATGAAAATGTCTATATATGCAAATACCAGCAAGTGGTCTCTTTGTATTTTTTTATGGCTGTTAGAGGTTCATTGATCTGATAAGAGTTATCTCTTACCCTTTGACTTACCTTTCTTTTTACCATTGGCCTTTGCCTGCTTCTTCATAGTTCTCTCTTGATCAGCAGTACGGTCAGATTGAGTTTTCTTATATGATCTCTTATGACCGTCTTCCATTGCTTCGTTACGCTTCCTCTTTTTACTATTGACTTCTTTCTTGGTCTTTGAAAGAGCTCCCATGATCTTGGAGTTCTTCTTCTCCTTTTCGGATTGGAACCAAGTTCTCTTCGGCCTAGATTGGATTTCATCCTTATGTTTCAGAAGGTTTTCACCTTTCTTCAACTCCATCTCAGCCCGGAGAATTTCCTTCTCTTCCTTTTCCTCTACTAGAATATCTTGGACTGTCTGGTCCATGTTCTCTACTATCTTGTTTGTCTCTTCTACTTGGTTCCAATCGACATTTCTACCCACAGCTTTACTACCAGGTATCTCACTATCATTGACACCTCTAATGGCATCCTTTACTATACTTCTTTCTGCTGATGCTTCACCAACAAAAGTAATGGAACGACCTTCTCTACCAGCTCTGGCAGTTCTACCAACTCTATGCAAATAAATTTCGTAACTCTTTGGCATGTCATAATTGATGACAACTTCAATCTTTGGAATATCTAGACCTCTGGAAGCCAAATCGGTACAGATCAACACTGGGACTTGTAAGGATTTAAACTTATTCACAGAGTCTAGACGTTGTTCTTGTGTTAGCGAACCATGAAGCTCAGCAACAGCCATACCTAATAGACCCAGTATGATTCTCAGTTTGTGAGCCATATCTTTTCTGGCAACAAACACCACAATTCTTTTCTGGCCATTTGGATCCAGCTTTCTTATTAAATTGAACAGTAATGAAGGTTTTAAGTGATCTCTTTTACGGATACGAACAAACTCTTGAGTAAGTTTAGTGGCAGCTTGCTTCGGAGGATCGATCATTATTCTCACTGGTCTCTTCAATGACAAAGATATCAATTGCTTGATTCTTGAGTTCATAGTGGCTGAGAATAGTAGAGTCTGTCTCTTACTAGGTAGCAAGGACATAATTTCATTCAATTCATCTTGGAAACCATCTTCTAGCATTCTATCAGCTTCATCAATGACTAGAACTTCCACAGAGTCTACATTAAAACTTGCGGAGTTCCTGATATGATCGATAAATCTACCAGGAGTAGCAATGACTATATCTGGCCTAGTCTTCAGCATTTGCTCTTGTTGTCTCAAATTCAAACCACCAACAGCCAGACCGAATGTTAGATTACTGACAAATTGACCAATTTTTTTACCTACATCTGCAACTTGAATAGCCAATTCACGGGTAGGTGTTAATACAATAACTCTCGTGGAAGCAACCTTAGCTGGCTTGTACAGTAGACGTTCGATAATTGGAATCATGAATGCTGCAGTCTTACCGGAACCTGTGACGGCACCTGCAATGATATCCTTACCTAGTAATGCAATTGGGATGGTGGCACTTTGAATTGGCGATGGTTTGACGTATCCTAGGTTGCTCAAACCCTTCATAACGGGTCTCGACAACGCTAGATCATTGAATGTCTTATGCACCTCCTTCTTTGCGTTTTCACTTTCGCTTTCAGGCGCATAGAAAGCTTGCATCTCTTCAGCTGTGTCTTCTTCAACTTTCTCCTCGGCATCACCGGCATCACCGACATCGTATGTTTCCTCGTCGTCGTCTTCTTCTTCGTCATTGCTCTCTTGTTCACTGTTTGATGCATCCTCGTCCTCCTCTTCACCTTCAGGTTGCTCTTGGGCACCCATACCAAACCCATCCATAGCCAGGTCTTCATCATCACTCTCAGACTCTTCACTCTCACTCTTCTCAGCTTCGTCTACATGAGCCATACCAATTAGACCACCTTTCTTCCTGATAATCTTGTCCAGATCAACATCCTTCTTCTCCTCATCCTTCTCGTCACCTAAAAACTCCCACCCGTCAAAATTGGTGTTGATCTCGCCATCATCAGTGTTGAACCGAAACCCACTGTTCATGTCAGCACTCTCCTCATCCACAGACTTGTTCTTCTTCTTGCCCTTCGTCTCAGGCTTAGGCTTCTCCTCATCGCTGTCCAAATCAGGAACATCCTCCTCACTGTCACTGATGGTAGGCACAAAATCCAAATCAGTGTACTTCTTCCCCTTCATCTTAAGACTCATCGCTACCTCCCTTTCAAGTACAGCAGCCACTTATGATGTTGCGATGCGATGAGCTCTTATATGCGATGCGATGAGCTTGAAAAATTTTTGGTGCAAAACTTGCTGAAATGAAAAAAATTTGGCAAAATACTGCGAACGTCACCGGTGATGGGGCCATTCAAATAAGTAGGAATAGCAAGCACCGGCAACCATATTTGGCCATTAATTAGTCTGACGGTACCTGGTTTGGCGGTTGTTTCAGTGGCTTTTGAGGAATTGAATTGAAAAGCAGAGGGAACAGTAAGGATGGTAAATTTCAGGAGATACTTGAGGGTACCGAGGGAGCTGCGGCCCTCGGAGATATTTAAGCAGGACTCCATGTCCCCAGGGAAGATAGCGTTGCAGATTATCCTGTTGCAGGTGTTCTATTACACTACGGCGTGTATTCTGTTCTATGGATGGGCTAAAGTTGCCGGATATAAGCTTGAGATGGTGCAATGGCTGTTCTCGTGGCAGGCCATTGAGTTTACCAACGCGCTCGGGCTGACATTGTGTCTGCTGTGGCTCACAGACTCGCTGATATGTGTCATATTCCTCACGGTTATTGTGGAGAGAAGCAAGCTGGCATGGGATTTTGCCATTACGATCCATGCCATTAATCTAATCGTTGTTTCAGTACATACGGGGACGCTGCCCTCGTTGTCGTGGTTTGTCCTGCAAGTGCTGTCGTCATTGATACTGATATTCTTGGGTACATACACTACACGTTGGAGAGAACTCCGCGATACCTTTTTTGAAGGCTTGGTGGATGCCGATATGGTAAGTCCAAGTGCCTCTTCACAGCCCATAGAGATGAGGGATCTAGAGAGTCAGAAATGATTCATCAAATTGTATAATGAGGCTATGATGACCGAGAAAATAAAGTAAATATACTGCATGCTTATTAATCAACACTATTTAAGTATATAAGGAACATCAATTTGTTTTTATCCGTAATCTTATCTTGTCAATTTTGGATTTGCTTGGCAGCATCCA